>NW_006159450.1:576821-583904 GCF_000334495.1 Tupaia belangeri chinensis | reverse complement strand
CGCCCAAAAGAGAAAAACACCCAAAAAAAAAAAAAAAAAAAAGAGGCCCTCCCCTGACCACTCAGCACCACACAAATTAAAAAAACAAAACAAAACAAAACAAAACCTACAAATATTGGGTTGTCGAAAAATCAGGATGTATTTTTCTATGCAAAATGCATCTGGCCTTTTCCGATGACCCAGTAGAGCTACCTAACACAAGGTAACAGACAAAGGGTTCAAAGAAAAAGTCAACTTAGATGCCGTGGCCACAGAACAGAAACTGCCATTCAGAAAGGAAGATGAAATGAAGCCTTTTCCTCGAACACCAGCAGACCTTCCCTACAGGAAGGGTAACGGAGTCTTCGGCTGGAAGGAAATGATACCAGGCAAAGCCGGGAGCACAGAGAAAAAGGGGGCACTCAGTGGCCCCCCTGCCAAACACAAAAGGCATCATTGTGCTTTAAACAGTCAATTATATCGAAATACTTAAAAAAATTTTTTTGCTTTTAGGGGGAGAAGGGATTGCAGCATGGCCATCCCCCCTGGGGCGTGATTTCTTGCTTTCTGTCTCTCTGTCTCTCTCTGTCTGGCAAGTGCACGTGCCCTATAGCAAAAACCTCTTTAAAACAAACAAACAAAAGGTTAAAAAAAAAAAAGAAAAAGAAAAGAAAAACCTTCCTATTTACTTAGGAGGAAAACAGCACGTTGGTATCAAAAGAAAACTCCAGACCAGTGTTGCTCATGGATACGGATGTAGGATTCCTACAAGGTATCTGTAAACCAAGTCCAGAGAAACGTAACAGAGAAATCATGGCCAAGGCGGGTTGTTCTAGAACTTTAAAATTCCTTTAATATTAAAAAAGTACTTCATTATGTAAGTACTTCAATATAAGTATACTGAAAAAGCCATGATATATTTTTTCTGCTTTTCTTGCAAAAATACATTACGACCTTTCTGATGACCTAGTGAAATAAATCCACGAGGATCTCAATAGCTATAGGAACAATCTGACCACACTCAGCCCCCCTTTCATCACTGCACACGCCCAGCGGACTGTGACCAGAAGGGTTCCTTAGCTTGACTGAGAGCACCTCCAGCCGGCGCAGGTGCAGGCTGAATGCTTTCCGAGAGAGCGCCCGGGCCGACTCCTGCTGCTTCCTGGTTGCTCTAGAGATGTCCTGCTCTAGGGCGTGCTCATTCACCAGAGATGGAAAGCCAGAACTCAGCCCCCGGGGGTGGCCACGCCAAAATCCCTTCTCCTCCATTTTCCTCAGGATTTGGGGCACGCACGCACGCGCACCTGGCGCGTTTTAAGACTCAAACTGCTGCCGACTGCGTGGGAGTGCAGCAATGTTAACGCACGCCATCTGCTCTTCCCAGACTGTCTTCATTCACAGCCAGCACAGTCGTGCACGTAAGCATCCTGAGAAACCAAATGCTGCTAGAAATGTTGTGCATGCGTGGGTGTGTGTACTAACTGCTATGGGGGGTGTGCTTGAGAGCAGAGAGAGCACCCTCCCCTGTGGGGTGGTCTCTTCTCCATTCTCCTCTCGGGATCTTGGGCACGCACATACACGCACCCAGCGTGAGTTTTTAAGCCACTGGGTCTGGGACGCAAACCGCGGTCGACTACGTGGGGTCCAGCGACATAGGCATTACGCTAATTGCTGGTCCCTCTGACCCCTTTATACAGAAGCCACAGAGCCAAACTCAACTGCCATGATGGTTGCTGACACGCAAAACTCCCCAAACTCCCACCCTGGTTAACAGCCTCTCAACCCTGGCTCCTGCAGTGTTAGGAGAGGCCCCCGTGCCACTGTTAGATCCTGCAGCGGCGAGGACTCCATGGGCCCGCCTAGGAAACGTACGTGCCAGCAGCTCCCAGAATTCCGGTGCGGCTTCTGAGGTAGGATGTATGAAACAGCAGGCTTTCTGCTTATCTCCTCATCGGCTAGTCTTATGACTGAGGTCGAGCAGCGTGTACTCGAAGACCCGCGATGTGGTGACCCCCGAGCTCATCTACATGCAGCGTGGACTCAGCAGAGCTGACTTCTGTGACGTAAGCTTTGTGACTGAGCATCCTGGCTACACTCGCCTGGTAACTCCAGAACTGGGGTGCACGTCACAGACCCCTGCTGCCTTGTCAACACGTCCTTCAGCTGCGAGGAGACTCAGCCACGCCTCCGGAGCTGTATCACCTTTGGCCACTAACTCCTGACACACTCAGGTACTGGTCTTTCTCCAGTCTTCCCAACGTGCCCCTGCATTTCTTTTCAGATTTGTGTTTCTCCTTGTTAACTACACTCCCACCGCCCTTGTTTCAGAATGCCGAAACCGCTTCTCAAAAGACCATGCAAAGGGACCAGCAGTTAGCGTAATGGCTATGTCGCTGGACTCCCACGTGTTCGACTGTGGTTCGAGTCCTGGACCGGTGGCTTAAACTTACACCGGGCACGTGTGCATGCGTGCCCAAGATCCCGAGAGGACAATGGAGAAGGGATTGTGGCGTGGCCATGCCCCCTAGGGGGTGATTTCTCACTTTCTGTCTCTGTCTGGCAAGTGCACATGCCCTATAGTAAAAACCCTCTCAAAAAAAAGACCATGCAAGCACAGGGCCCCCGCCCTCTGGTGCAAGGCCAGCTCCTGCAGGGAGCGGGGGTGGATGGTGGGTGGGTTGGAGGGTAAGCACAGGGCCCCCGCCCTCTGTGCTCCCAGGTCAGTTCCTGCAGGGAGCTGGGGGGGGGGCAGGGTAAGCACAGGACCCCCTCCCTCTGTGCTTCCAGGTCAGCTCCTGCAGGGAGCCGGGGGCAGGGTAAGCATAGGACCCCCGCCCTCTGTGCTGCCAGGTCAGCTCCTGCAGGGAGCCGGGGGCAGGGTAAGCATAGGACCCCCTCCCTCTGTGCTGCCAGGTCAGCTCCTGCAGGGAGCCGGGGGCAGGGTAAGCATAGGACCCCCGCCCTCTGTGCTGCCAGGTCAGCTCCTGCAGGGAGCCAGGGGCAGGGTGCAGCAAGGACCTGAAGCCCGTACTCCCCTGCCAACTGCCCGAACGAGTCCGGACGACAAAGCCGGGCTCCACTCCCCAAGAGCAGGCCGCCCAGATCTGGATCTGCAGTGCTGGCCCAGGGCAGCAACAGGAACCGTGTGTGCCATGGCCTTGGGGTCCTCCTCCTAGGTCTGCACCTGACCACCGTGGCACGGGCCTATAAACGGGCACGGCCTCTTCTGCAGCTGTGCTGGGAGGAGAGCCAGGCTTCGAGAACAAGAGGCTTGTAACCACGAGTCACTTAGTAAAACTCAAAGTATTTGGGAAAGATACTCAGAATCAAAACAGGAGAAAGTTCTGAAAATAAATTTTAATAGTTATTCTGTAACAAAAGGTAGTATATTCTTTAAAAAGTAGACTTCACGTACAAAACATTACTATGAAGTTTATTTTAGCACAAGATAAAGGCAAAGTGTAGTATTCTGTGAAACACAGCCGTCACCGGCCGTTCATCTTACACTCATGTGACCCACCGGAGCCGTGACGGACAGCGCTGCACGGACCACACGGCAGCAACAGCAGGCAGCACCGTGGTGCCTGCACTTCCGCAAACGGGGTTACGCCTGGTGACTGAACGGACTCTACCTGGGGTGTGTTCTCAGTCCCCAGCAAGGAGTAGGCTTCTCTTCCTGTGAGTAGCTGTGAGGCCGAGAGCCGCCCCTCTGAAGCCGCTGCCACCTCCTGCTGCAGCCCCCTGACGCGCATCCGTCCCAGCTTTGGCCTCTGCTAGGCAACAGGCCTCTTCCCTCTCTAGAACACACACATTCATCTTCCTTTTCAAAACAGAACTGTTAACGTGTAGCTAATCAACTGGAAGCAGGACAGGAATAACATCTAGAAAGTTCTTTATAAAGTCAGACCCGTGGAAACAGCAGGCTGTTTGTCTTCAGACATTCACCGTAAAATAACGTGGCTGCGACGCCCTTCTCCCGTCCGGCGGCTGGCTCGCAGGAGCGCCTGCAGTGGTGGCTGCTGCAAGTGACGTCTCCTAGCTGTGCTGCTCTCCGTGAGGAAGCCAAGGACGAGGAGGCCCAGGGTCACATGGGAGCTGAGAGCTTCTCTCTCTCTTCAAATTGCTTGTCCACTGCCAGAGACAGTGCCTGGAGGAACCCCTCGACGGTGACGGTGGGAGCCTGGAAGGACACACGGCCATTGCCGGGGGCAGTACACACTCCGAGTGGACAGCATGCAGGGAGCCTGGGCCTGAGCCGTGGCAGCTGCTACCTGAGGCCGCCCTTAGCCACGGCCCGGCAGGGCATGGGAGTGCCACACGCCCTGCATGCCGGAGCAGCGCTGGGGCGGGTGGGGCACTGGAGAAGCTGCGGAGCAGGCCTAGGGGCCGAGGTCTGCCACCCGGAGCCCTTTCTGAGGGGCTCGCCCACATCAGGGGCTATGGGGACCCCAAGGACATACTGGTGTCTGACCAGAGCCAATCATGGTGTTCAAATACTCACACGTAAATCGAACCTTAACATCCAGCTACTCTCACTGCCTCCAGTACAGGTCACCTGTCCCCTCAGCTCTGGGTGTCACGCCCAGCAGCGGCCGCAACTGGCCAGATGGAGCACCCGTCGACTGGGCTCGCCAGGAGCCCTCTCGGGATGTGTCTTCTCGTCTCAGACCTGGGCCCTAACTCTACCAGACGTGCAGGGCGTCGCCCTGAGCAGCTGTGGACAGGTCTGCAGCAGGGCCCTGGGTCAGGTCGCTGCTCTGTGGGAGCCGAGTCCAGAAAGGACACCAGCAGCTCGGAGGAGGCCGGAAGGGACCTGGACCTGAGCTCCCAGTGAACCATGGAGTGACTGCACGTACATGTGTGTGCATGCACATATAAGCATGTGAGCAGACATGGCAAAGCTACCCGCTCTGAGGATTTCAGGCAGCCCTAAGACAGAGATGTCAGGCCAGCCCCTCCTACTGCCCCTAGGTCTTTGGAAACCAAGGTAGAAAATGGCACCCTTGAGGTCAGCAGGCAGCGTAAAGGTCTGAATGTGGTCTGAGTCCTGGGCCTGGTGGTCTGCTTTCTCATTCTCTCACTCTCTCTGGTAAGCACATGTGCCCTATAGCAAATTAAATACTTCTTTAGAGAGAACAGGCACACCCCAGTCACGAAGTGGACTTCTCAGCTGGGCTGAGGCATGGACAGTGCGGGTGGTTGTGACGAGCCCAGCCCGCCTGGGATGGGGGAACCAGGGACTCACCTGGATGTACAGGGCGTGGGCCAGGAAGGGCAGCTTCCTCAGGACTCGGCCACTGAGGCCCTCGCTCTTCCTGTGTGGAGAAGCCACGTTCAGGGGCGACCCACAAACCTCAGGACCGCTGAGCCTGCGGGCTGCTGCGGCACCCCTGGAAGCAACCTCGGTGCTGCCCCTGCGCCTCTCGCCCCTCAGCCTCCGCGGCTGCTTCGGGTGGGCAGTGCCCCCCCTGCCCCGAGTGCTCGACTCCACCTGCCCCACCCTGCCACGGTGGACATGATGCCGCGTGATACCATGGCACGTGGTCACAGCACAGCCCCGACGGCTCACGCCTGCAACTCCTGCAGTCTCTCAGCTGCTCTCTGTCCCTACTCTTACCGAAAGATAACCCAAGTCAGTTAGAAACACCTCTTCTTGGTGTTACCCCTTTGTTCATGGTGTTTAAATACACGTAAATCGAACCTTCAGGAACACCCCAGGCCCTCCGCCCTTGCCTCTCGACCCCAGCCTGGTGTGTGTGCTGTGGTCCGAGGCCTGTGCTCAATGCCCCGTGGTCTGTCTCTGCAGCTGCACCCGAACTCCCGCTGTCCCGCAGCCTGGCTTCGCTTTCCCTTCTCTGAAAGCCTCAGAGGCCCCGAGCAGCGAGCCAGCTGCCTCACTCTCCCGTGCCTATGGGAGGAGGGGGCTGTGCTGCGGTCTGCTCACCTGTGCGTGCACACGCCCACGCCCACTCCTAGTGTAGCAAGAGCTCACGGCAGGGCCCTGCCTGACCTTTTGGAAAACACCAATTTCGCAGCTGCTACTGGAGATGGGTTTCCCCAACGACAAACAAGCTCAATGTGCACCTGGAAATCTCGCTCAAAAGAAGGCTCAACTTGGACACGTTGTTCTCGATGAAGCCGATCATCTCTAGCTCCCTCAGGGTCAGCAGCTGCTGGCGGGGGTATACGAGCTGGCACTGGGGAGACAGGGCCGCCGTCCGGGCCGTCAGGGCGCGGCACACGGGCCACACGCAGGCCGCCAGAGCACGCTCACGCGTGACATGCACACCCATGCTGCTTCACAGGGAACACGGACAAGCTCTCCCAGAAACGAGAGGCACCCAGACGCTTCCGTTTGTGGCCAAAGCGTCTCCTCGTATCACTGGTCTGCTATCTCAGCTTCAAAGACACGTTGACACCCACAGGTGGGGACAGGTGGGACCTGCAGCCGGGACTTCTGACAGGGTGACACGGCCTGACCCCTCAGTGTAGCCCCTCCTGACCTCAGCCTGCCACTGAACCCGTCCTTCAGGTGCGGACAGGTAAGCTGGCTGCCCAGGCCAGGCTGTCTAGAACCAGACCTGCCCAGCAGGCTGACCGCCACCCACTAAGGGCCCGCCTGCGTGTGTGGGCTCAGGGCGAGCAGATGGTCAGCGTGAGCCCCAGAGCCGAAGTGCCCAGTCCGTGGCCACAGCTGTGACTCAGTCCAATGCGCCAGGCACAGTGGGACTGTGATTTCCAGTTAAGGTAGCCCGGACCCTGCACTGGAGCTGGCTCATTCTAGGCTTGACGACCGACTGCGGATGTGCGGAAAGCACCAGCTAAGAACACGACTTGTCAAGAGTCGTCAGCCAACCTTCATCAGCTCCTCCAAACACGAGAGGTAGATTCTGAAGATGGCTGCCGCGGAGGGAGGCCCGATGTACTGCTTGATGTCAGCCCTGTCCACGAAAGCCACGTCGATCTTCTCGGTGATGTTGGAGGTGGTCAGGATCACCACATTGGAATGCCTGTGGTGGCCGAGGAGCAAGGACGTCAGCGCGTGCCTCAGTGATAGCTCCCCGTGTAACGGCCATAGGAGGGACAGCCGGGGGGGGGCGTGCA
>NW_006159450.1:574853-576156 GCF_000334495.1 Tupaia belangeri chinensis | reverse complement strand
CTAAGGGCCCGCCTGCGTGTGTGGGCTCAGGGCGAGCAGATGGTCAGCGTGAGCCCCAGAGCCGAAGTGCCCAGTCCGTGGCCACAGCTGTGACTCAGTCCAATGCGCCAGGCACAGTGGGACTGTGATTTCCAGTTAAGGTAGCCCGGACCCTGCACTGGAGCTGGCTCATTCTAGGCTTGACGACCGACTGCGGATGTGCGGAAAGCACCAGCTAAGAACACGACTTGTCAAGAGTCGTCAGCCAACCTTCATCAGCTCCTCCAAACACGAGAGGTAGATTCTGAAGATGGCTGCCGCGGAGGGAGGCCCGATGTACTGCTTGATGTCAGCCCTGTCCACGAAAGCCACGTCGATCTTCTCGGTGATGTTGGAGGTGGTCAGGATCACCACATTGGAATGCCTGTGGTGGCCGAGGAGCAAGGACGTCAGCGCGTGCCTCAGTGATAGCTCCCCGTGTAACGGCCATAGGAGGGACAGCCGGTGGGGGCCTGCCAGTGGGAGGCAGAGGCTCAGCTGCCCAGGGTCTAATGCCCCGGTGCCCCTTCCCCTGGGCACCCGGGATGAAAGCGACAGCGCCGACACGCTCCAGCCCCGTGCCTGGCTGACCCTGCACTTCAGAAAGCTCTCGACCCCGCGACCTGTTCCTCGCCTCTGTGCAGCGTCCTGTCGACCCTGCCCCCTGGCACTGAGCTGACCATGTGCCCACACTCCAGCCCCAGGAACTGCTGCCTCCTGCTTCTTCCGGCTTCCCAGTGCCACACAGAGCGCCACCGCCATTGGGTCTGCCTGCCGGGGCCCAGCACGAGCTGCCAGCGTGGGCACTGGTGTCCCAGGGGCTGCCGTGTAGGAGCGGGTTGCCCAGGTGAGCATGCAGCGTGGGGCTGGGGGACGTGCAGGTAGAGGCCCAGCCAGGGCCCACTTGTCATGGAGGCATGGGGACAGTAAAGCCAGCCCGGGACAGAGCCACCTAGAGGGGCCTGAGCCAGGAACATGGGTGACACATGCAAGAAACCAGGGCAGGTGTCCCTCGGCCCTCCCAAAGCCCAGCCCTGCACGAGTGATGGGAAGACGGAAGGGCCGGCAGGGTGCCATGTGTTGTGGAAGTTCCCAGGAAAACAGGCGGCTGGGGGGATGTGGAGCAGCACATGCAGCCTGAGGACGCAGGGAGGGAGGGAGTCGAGGAGGATCAGCATGCCTGGGTCTGCCTGCAGGAGGGTAAAGGGGAATCAAGAGGCAGGTGGGGCAGCTCTCCCAGGACCCTGCTGGTGCCCCCAGTAGCCCCTGCTCCGGCAACAGGGAC
>NW_006159450.1:573597-574551 GCF_000334495.1 Tupaia belangeri chinensis | reverse complement strand
CCCTGCTGGGTGCCCCCGGTAGCCGCTGCTCGGGAACCAGGGACAGTTCTGCCAGTGAGGCAGCTCTGCGGCGACATGCACCGGCCTTCGCACACCCACCCCACAAACACGAGCTGGCCCGGACATGCCCTGGGGCAGAGCCTTGGGGGAGGGGCAGAGGGGTTGACCGGGATGTCGCTCCCTGGGCTGGCCGCAGTCGCCCCCACAGCCTGGTCTGCATAGGGGCACAGACAGCATGTCCCGGCACCTGAGCGAGGTGGCGCCACGCAGCTGCAGCCAGCACTGGGGTGCCGGCACTAAGTGGGCTCGCCCACCCCTGCTCCACGGCTAGGCAGCTCTACCACGCTCGAGTCTGGTTTTACTTTTTGCCACTTGACCACTGAGACCCACGAGATTTCCAAAATGCGTCCCCTTAGGTGCTGTCTCCAGCGTGGGGCGAGATGGCATCATACTCCAGGCCTGCACACCTGTGGCCTGGGCCGGAGAGCGAGGCGAGCGCGAGCTGCCGCATCTGGAACACGCCTCCTCACACACCTGCAGTTACCTTTTAATCTGGTCGATCTGGGTCAACACGGCATTGACCACACGGATGGCGTCCGACGGCTCGGCGCCGGCCCTGCAAGCGTTGCGAGCAGCCGTGAGACTCTCCACCTGGGGACGGAGCGGTGGGCAGAGGACACTGACTGGTCTGCAGGGGCAGCTCCAGGCTGTCAGGGAGCCGGCAAACAAAGGGGTGCACAGGGACACACGTGCTGCCCGCCAGAGCACAGCAGGGGGCGCAGGGACCTGCCCAGTGCAGGGGGAAGTGGGCGTAGCAGTGAGGAGGAGAGGGAGGCAGAGGGAAGAGGCCCTGCCCCAGCAGCAGGAGGGGACCAGCCGCAGGGCACGGGGGAGAGGATGAGGGGGGAAGTGGGCGTAGGGGCGAGGAGGAGAGGGAGGCGGGGGGGGCCAGCC
>NW_006159450.1:573263-573540 GCF_000334495.1 Tupaia belangeri chinensis | reverse complement strand
GGAGGAGGGAGAAGGGGGAGCGGGCGGTCCCAGCCGCAGGGCCACCACCTCAAAGTGCCCACCTCATCTATTAGCACAAACACCAGGGCATCTTTGTCGTCAATCAGGTCCTGAATTTTCTGGAACATCTTGGTCACCAGCTTGCCACTCTGGAACCAAAACACTACTGAACTTGCTGCAGGCGCCCCCGCCCCCCACACCGCGATGCAGGTGCACCCCCACTGTGCTGCACGTACCCCTCATGCTGCAGGTGCTCCCCCCACGATCTGCCGCTCCG
>NW_006159450.1:568966-571288 GCF_000334495.1 Tupaia belangeri chinensis | reverse complement strand
GGGGGGGGGCCCAGCCGCAGGGCACAGGGGGGGAGAGGAGGGGGCGGGAGTGGGCGTAGGGGTGAGGGGGCGAGGAGGAGAGGGAGGCGGAGGGACCAGCCGCAGGGCCACCACCTCAAAGTGCCCACCTCATCTATTAGCACAAACACCAGGGCATCTTTGTCGTCAATCAGGTCCTGAATTTTCTGGAACATCTTGGTCACCAGCTTGCCACTCTGGAACCAAAACACTACTGAACTTGCTGCAGGCGCCCCCGCCCCCCACACCGCGATGCAGGTGCACCCCCACTGTGCTGCACGTACCCCTCATGCTGCAGGTGCTCCCCCCACGATCTGCCACTCTGGCTGACCACATAAACCCACCAGAAAATTCTTGGAATCAGAGGCCAGGTCAGTATGGGACGTCAGCCCAAAACACTCCGCTGTGCTCCTGGATGCTGAGACCAGGGCGGTGCGCACCCTGCTCACCTGCCTGTCCACCTCCGGTTCTGTTTCCCACCTGTCCTCACTGACTGGGAACCCGGGCACTGGCTGGGAGCGCTGCCTGTCCTCACTGTGCTGGGCCTGCCCCGACGCCCAGCCGACGGGCATACTGGCTCCAGGGGCCTTGCACGCAGCCCGTTAGAGGTGCCAGCCCCCAAGGCTGGACAGCACCGCAGTGCACCAGCACTGTCCTGAACTGTGGCCACGGGAAGTCTTCTGGGGCTCAGCCTGACCCCAGGCCACAGCTCAGCTCTGGAACCTGCCGCCCACGGCCTCTCTGCTTACTTTCCCTCTTCACCTATCCCTCTCCTGGCGTTTTTAGAGAAGTATTTGCCTAAAATGCAGGACTTTTATTTTTCAACTACATGGTTGACAACCCAGACAATGCGCGTTCATGCTTAACACTTACTTCCGAAAACCACTTAGAAAAGAGGCTGTGGCTGTTTATTTCGATCAACTGGCCATACCGGTACCTGGGAAGGTGGAAAGGAGCGAGATCACTGTACGGTCAGCCCTACAGCACCCCGAGCCGCTGCCGCCGCGCCCGGACCACGTCCTCGGTCACCGAAACGCACGGCGAAGATGAGGCACCTAGCCCTCCGTGCGGCAGCCAGGCCTGGCCATCTCTAGACTGCAGAAAGCAAGTCTTCCCACCCCCTTATTTACTGCTCTAGGAAGCACTCTTATTTCTAACCTACTCAGAATTTACTGCCTTTCTGTGTTTAAAGAGTATTGCCAACACTTACACAGTAAAAATAACAAAAACAGGCATCAAGACTTTTGGGCAAGAGCCCGAACATTTTAATAGAGCGTTAATAAATGGTCTTTTTCTGGGGACTAGCAGGTGGCGTGGTGGTTAAGGCGCTGGACACTCCCACATGGCCGACCAAGGTTCAAGTCCTGAATCTGGTGGCTTGCTTTCTCACTTTCTTTCTCTCTCTCATTCTCCCCCTCTGTCTCTCTCTGCTCAAACTAAAAAAAAATAAATGAATAAATAAAATAAATAATTATTTAAAAAAGTGGTCTTTTTCTTTTTTTAAAGTGAATATTGGTGACACTTTTTGGATCTTCTGTGAACTTCTGGCATGAAGCTGTGGAGGATCTGGGCTGAAAGCTGGCTTCTCCCTCCCCGAGGCTTCTCTCCTGTCTCAGCCAGAAGAGTTTGTTTTAAGGTGACTTTCTGGCTGGCTGAACACTCTTCTGTCCTCTTGGGAGCAGCTGATAAATGTGGACCATGGGACCAGCAGATGGCCCCATGGTTATGTCGCTGGACTCCCACAGTCAACCGCATTTGGAGTCCCGGACCTGGTGGCTTGAAACTCACGCCAGGCACGTGCGCATGTTTCTCCAAAACCCTGAGGGGAGACTGGAGAAGGGATTGTGGCGTGGCCATCCCCCCTGGATGGAAAAAGCCTTCTCCCTCCGGCGTGGCTGGCGGAGGGAACGAAAGCAGAGAAAGGGACCCATGACACAGGCCTGAGAGGGACCTGAAGACCGCGTCGGGTGGCTCGCCGGGCGTGACTCAGCTGCAGTCTGAAAGTCAGAGGTGGCTCTTGGCCAGGCAGCAGCTTATTTAAAGCAGTGTGTCCCTCCCTTACCTAAACAGGCAAGGCACCCAATTCAAGAATGTTTATCCCTGGGAGTGTTAACGAAGATCCACTGGGTGACTCATCTTTTGAACCCAAATCACTGACTTTAAGAGCTATGTTTAAGGGACCAGCAGTTAGTATAATGGCTGTCGCTGGACTCCCACGTAGTCGACCGTGGTTCGAGTCCTGGACCCAGTGGCTTAAACTCACGCCAGGCGCGTGTGTGTGCGTGCCCAAGATCCTGAGAGGAG
>NW_006159450.1:561565-567274 GCF_000334495.1 Tupaia belangeri chinensis | reverse complement strand
CCCTTCTCCCTCCGGCGTGGCTGGCGGAGGGAACGAAAGCAGAGAGAAAGGGACCCATGACACAGGCCTGAGAGGGACCTGAAGACCGCGTCGGGTGGCTCGCCGGGCGTGACTCAGCTGCAGTCTGAAAGTCAGAGGTGGCTCTTGGCCAGGCAGCAGCTTATTTAAAGCAGTGTGTCCCTCCCTTACCTAAACAGGCAAGGCACCCAATTCAAGAATGTTTATCCCTGGGAGTGTTAACGAAGATCCACTGGGTGACTCATCTTTTGAACCCAAATCACTGACTTTAAGAGCTATGTTTAAGGGACCAGCAGTTAGTATAATGGCTGTCGCTGGACTCCCACGTAGTCGACCGTGGTTCGAGTCCCGGACCCAGTGGCTTAAACTCACGCCAGGCGCGTGTGTGTGCGTGCCCAAGATCCTGAGAGGAGGAGAGGAGAATGGAGAAGGGATTGCAGCGTGGCCATCCCCACTGGGGGGTGACTTCTTGCTTTCTGTCTCTGTCTCTCTGTTTGGCAAGCGCAGACACCCTACAGCAAAAACCTCTAAAAAAAAAAAAAAAAGAGCTATCTTTAAAAGATTCAAGAAAAACAAACAAACAGGAAATACGAGCCAGCAGGAAGACCCAGGGGAAGACCAGAAGGGAAACCTCGGGTCACAGATAGGTGGGAGGCATCAGAGTCCGAGGGCAGGAGTTATCATCTATGGGACCAGGACTGGGAGTCGGGGACACCCATTGCCACAGGGAGCCTGAACCTCGGAGCAAGCTGGCGCCAGAACCGTGAGCCCCTGTCAGTGTCCCAACCACAGCCCTTTGGGAGGGAACCGCGGCAAAGCCCAGCCATCTCCGAATCCGACACACAGAATGGTGTTCAGGGACCCTGAGGTGGCTGGAGGTGGCCAGCAGAGTTCCAGAGGGAAGGAGATCCACAGAGACCTCCGTGGTGTCCCCTGCGCCTGTCAAAGGCACCGTGCAGAGAAGTCCATGATGCTGGGTGAGGGGCGGCTGCAGACCCGAGCTCACACGGGCCGGGAGAAGTTCACTCTCATGGCCAAAATGGACTCACCGGTCATGCAGGGTACTCAGCAGACCCCAGAAGGCCCGCACTTTGCGCTGAGGCAGACTAAAACTAGACTCCTCCCTCAGAGTTCAAAAGCCAACCCCGAAAGGCCCACTATGAAACGAGCCCAAGCCTTTCTGTTCGCTAACTGCCGGGGGTGTGACCGCGCTGCATCCCCTCCTTCCATTTCTCCGTCTGTCAGGACCATGGGTGTGTGTGGCTGGCCAGGGCCGGGATTCCAACTGTGGGATCCAACTTCCCAAGCTCTAGGCTATGGGTCAGTCTTTAAAGGAGAGGAAAACCCAGGCATCTCAGATCACGTTTACATTCTGTCCAGAGCTGCTTGGAATACTGAGCAGAAGGGACGTGAGCCTAACCGACAGACTCCACAGGGGCCGTCGGGGCATCCCTCGCAGGTGCAGCCACAGAGGCACACACCCCAAGACTGCTCTGCGGGTCAGGACCACATGGGAGGCCTGGGTTCGGTTCCCGTTTCAGACAAATGCTGGGTATGGTGGTGCGATCCCAGCCGGGAAGCTGAGCACAAGGATCACATCAGTAAGACCCAGCCAGAGACACCAACAAACAGCGAAGTCAGGTTGTTCTGAGACTTTAACAAGGAGATACTGAGAAAAGAAGACTATTAAAAATGACCAAATGAAACTTTCGGAAAAGAAAAATACACTATCAGAAATAAAATTTTGCTGCATGGAATTAAATGTAGATTAGAGGGGCCGGCAGGTGGCGTAGTGGCCGAACACGGTTCGAGTCTCGGACCTGGTGGCTTGCTTTCTCACTTTCCCTCTCTCACACTCTCTCTCTGTGTCTTTCTGGTCAAATTAAAAAATAAAATAAATGAATAAATAAAATTAAATAAATAATGCTTAAAAAAATGCAGATTATTGGGGCTGGCATGTAGCATGACGGTTAGAGCTCTGGACTCCCACTTGGCCGACCGCGGTTTGAGTCCTGGTCCTGGCAGCTTGCTTTCTTACTTACCCTCACTTTCTCTCTCTCTCTCTGGTCAAATTAAAAAATAATAATAATAAATAAAATAAAACAATTCATTTAAAAAGTGCAGATCAGATATTGCCATAAAGAAAAAAGTGAACTTGAAAATGTAATAATAATAGAAACTGTCTAAAATGAAACACAGGTAACCCCCACACCGCCATCTGGCCCCAAGTCTCCGTAGATTTGAGAAGACCGAAATCGTAACAAGACCATGCCGAGCACAGAGGAGTGAAATGATTTACACTGAAGGAGAAGAGTCTAACACTCACGCACAATGAGTAAAGTAAAACAGTATGTCACAAACCCCGTGCCATCCTCCTCTAAAACCCCAAAGGTTTTACCTGCTTGCAAGTCTAATGGCCAATTTCTGGGCTAGCGCTTTACACAAGGATGTTTTTCCAGTCCCTGGAGGACCTACAACAAGACCCAAACACACGTGGCTTTAAGTCAGTGAGTAACGAAGTGGCTGCAGTGGCTGCATCCCCACCAGAGACGAGGGCGGCACGTTAGGAACCACCAAGGCTATGACCGCAGGCCCTGCTTCTCCGCTCCTCAGAGGCCTCACAGCAGCTTAAGGACTGACATGGGACCACGTGCTCGCAAGCTTTTCTCTTAGTAACTTGGCCTCGACTTTCTCCTGGCCCGTAGTCAGCTCAGTATTCTGAACAAACACTGCATCTTCTAGTCTGGTCGTCACTTGACATCTGTCCTTGTCCTTGTTTCTCTATGAAATCCACTCAAGGCACCTTTCAAAGGTCAAACACACTTTTCTCGCTCAACGGAGGTAGCCGTCCTCCACTCACCAGAACTCTTAGGCTCAGAAGTGTGTTATTCCCATAACTCACAGCACCTCCACCTCCCACTGCAGAGAGCTCTGAGCAGGCTGGGTCCCACAGGACCCAGACAAGAACACTGTGCACGACTCACAGCCCACGTGTCCCTAGCAAGATGCCTTGAAGTGACAAAATTGAAGAGTCAATGCCTCTAATGGAAAATGGAGATATATTCAACTCTCGTTTTCTGCAAACATTTAATTATCTTCAATAATTAAAGTGGAAATGCATAACCAATTCCAAACAGAAAATAATGTATTTCACTAATTAAAATACCCACTGATTGCTTACTCTCATCCGATTAAGGTATCTGCTGCTTGGGACCAGCAGTTAGCATAATGGCTATGTTGCTGGACTCCCACATAGTTGACTGCAGTTCGAGTCCCGGACCCGGCAGCTTAAACTCAGGCTGGGCACGTGTGCATGCGTGCCCAAGATCCCAAGAGGAGAATGGAGGAGAAGGGATTGTGGCGTGGCCATCCCCCCGGGGGGTGATTTCTCGCTTTCTGTCTCTCTCTGTCTTTCTGGCAAGTGCACATGTGCCCTATAGCAAAAACCTCTCAAAAAAAAAAAAAAAAGATATCTGCTGCTTAAGAAACACTATTATTTTTAAATAATCTATTTTTAAAAGAATTATTTCATTTAACTTCACTTATTTATTTTAATTCGACCAGAGACAGAGTGAGAACAAGGGTGAGACGACCTTTTGAGTTCTGTCTCACTGTAACCTGGGTTATCTCTTGGTTCCACTCAACTTCTTTGTCCCCTTTCTACCCAATGACATTGAAAATAATAAAAAAAAAAGGCACAAACAAAACCCAAAAAAGCCCACCAATATTTTCTTCTAAGAACCAGACAGAATTTCTTTAAAACATGATTGTTGCAATTTTATTTTCATTTGGCACCACTTACAAAGTGAAGCCTGAGTATACTGCCAGGGAACAGGAAGTCTGTCCTCAGGAGTTAGGACTGGCTGCAGAAATAGGGCAGTTACTTGAAAAGGTCACTAATACAAGGGGCCACCAGGCAGATGCTACTGGAGACCAGCCTGTGTGAGGACGGCCCCGTCTGCTGGGAAGCCCCTCGAGACCTGGCGCATGGGTCCCCAGGCACAGGGGGCTGCACAGTCTCTGTAGCCCGCTTCCCAGAGAAGCTGGGTACCCCTGGGCTGCGTGCCCCATGTCCCACGTGGTGACAGCTCCCACATGCTGCGCCATTCCCAAGTGAATCTGTGCCCCCTTCTTAAATACATCCCGGCTCTGGGGAGACCCTGCTGCCCACATGTTCACCCTTTCCTGGCCGCTGTGCATTTCAGGATTTTCCACCATAAACACATACGGTAAATCTGCTGAGAAAATCGTACTGTTTGTAATCTGATCTTCTACTCGATAAATCCAGAACTCAAGACGAGGCTGCATCCGCCTTCTCTGGAATCGCAGCCCCCACCCCGCTAACTATTTAGACGACAAGTCTTTCAACACGCGTGTCACCGTGTCTCTGAGTCCATGGCAGATGCCAACAGAGTGCCCAGAGCACGTTTCACCAGATGGATTTCTAAGAGAAGGAACATTCTAGGACGACCCGGCTCCTCCAGAAAGCAGCTGCCCCTGCACGCAGGACAGAGGAACGAGGGGAAGCCGGACGTCACCGCGACCCACCCGGCCCCGCAGACCTTACCGTGCAGCAGCACCACTCGGTTCCACGTGATGAGGTTGCTGTTGACGTTCTTGTCTGAAAATAGCAAGGCTGTCATCACGTAATCCAGGAGCTGAGGGAGAGAAAGGCCGTGACACGAATGACAGAGAGAGGAGCCAGCAGGCTCTCACATCAGAGGGCATCTCGGGGGCAAAAGCCGCATACGGTTTCACAGCCACAGGGTGAGAATCGACAGGGTCGCTGTATTTCAAATGCTGAGATAAAAAGGGATCCCTAAGAGATTCGCCAAGTAACAATAAGCTCCTTTCTGTAGGATGACAGCATCGGGCACATCCACCCCAAACTAGCCACAGCCAGGACACCGTGAGGCAGTCAAGAGTGACTGTGTGGTGGGCTGTAGGCAAGCCCAGCGTGGGGATGGACGCCCCCCCCAGAAGGACGGAGGGATTAAGACCCGGCCCTTGTCAGGAGCCGCCTGCCTCCTCGCGCCTGTGTCCGCAGCCCTGCCCTCTGCAGCTCAGACGGTTCGCAGAAAGGCAGTAATTCACAAGTTCTCTCCGCACGTGGCTCCCTCACGCTTTCCTCCCAGAGACCAGCTCTGCTCTGGAGTCCGGGGCACCCTCGGATGCCCAAGATGCAAGCGGCTGGTGGACAGGGGTTCCCATCTGAGCCAGGGAGGTCTAAGGTGCTAGAGAGCAACACGATGCTTCCTCTTCAAATAACGGGGTGTCCCAGGGAAACACACGGCAACTTACATGGGATTTGACTTCCACGTCATACACGAGGCTGTCCCAAAGCCCATGGAACTCAGCTGGGAGTGAAGAGAACAGATCAGTTTCAGGAAGGCCAGCATTACGTACCAGCCAGTCTGCCTATGCACCAGTGCTCTGTGCTGTCCCCGCGTGGGCACTAAGCCTCCGCGCGTGGGGAAGCGTACGCTTTTCAAGGTTCCCTTTACGTTATTTTTCAATTCAGGTTTAACTCTTGAGATAAACAGAGTTTCTGTCTTGTTACCACGCATGCGATCTTCTGTGGATTGTGCTGACTCAAGTACAGACAGCGAATCCAGCCCCTCCTCACATGGCAGGCTGACATGGGCCGTGGGGACGTCAGGCACAAACCCTGAGAACACACTGGCTGCTGGG
>NW_006159450.1:557391-560644 GCF_000334495.1 Tupaia belangeri chinensis | reverse complement strand
ACACACACCCCCGGACACCCGCGGGGCGCCGGGCCCTGCCGCTAGAGCCCACTGAAAGGTCCACGGAAAATGTCGGTAAGGCGACGGAAGGAGCCACTCAGCAGGGCAGGCCAAGCGGGAGCAGAGGGGGACACCACGGCTTCCAGCTAGCCGGTCTCTCGGGGACACCCATCCAACAGAGTAGAGACAACAGTCTCTACTCCCCTCTCCTTCACATACTTTCCACCCTAGAAGTTTAGCAAACAGACTGTCTTTGTGAACTGACGGCAAGCCTAAGGCCTGTGCAATCGACCCGCCCTTGGCCTCCCCGGCTCACAGCAGTACCTGCAGGCAGGACCCAGTGATTTGCTGCGATTATGTTTTCCGTCTCTTCTTCCAAATTTTCGCTGCTGGGGCCATCTTCATTCAGCTGGAAGACGTGGAGTGCAACGGTGCACGCGCTCAGGTCGATGGGCTGTGGTGGCGGGAAAAGGCGGAGACCTGCATGAATCTGACACCCTTTAGTTCCAGGTTTACACGTCGCACGTCAAAGTCCGAGACTTAAATGGAATGTGCGGTAACGTCAAAAACCAGTTCTCAGGGCCCACAGATGGCAAAGAGGCTACGTCACTGGACTCCCATGTGGTCGACCGCGGTTCGAGCCCCTGGTGGCTTGAAACTTGTGCCAGGAGTGTGTGTGTGCATGCCCGAGATTCCAGAAGGGGATGCAGCGTGGCCGTCGGGGGGGGGTCATTTCTCACTTTTCTCACCATCTCTGTCTCTCTCCAGCAAGTGCATGCACCCTGAGGCAAAAAACCTCAAAAAAGAAAAGAAAAGAAACTAGTTCTTACACCAGCCTGTGGCACGGTAGTTAAGGCAGCTGAATCCCATGTGGCTGGCTGCACGGCTGGAGTCCTGGACACAACAGCTTCCAAAACATACCATGTATGCATGCACACGTGCCTGAAAGCCCAGAGACGTGAGGAGATGCGACTGTGGCATGACCACCCTCACAAGGGGTTCTTTCTCTCCCCCTCTCTCCAAAGTACATATATCCTCTGACAAATTAAAAAAGCAAACAAAAAACCCCAGTACTTGGGTTAGATGAAAGGCTATCATTTCATTTCAGATTTAAAATGAGCTCTTTTGAAAATGTTCATCCAACCTTCTCCCTTTGGGCCCTGTCCCTACATAAAGAACTTAACTGGCTTTTACATTTTTTTAACGTATGCGTGTTAAGTACGAACACCGTAGGAGGAGAGATCCCTAAACCCGGCCTCAGAGACGCTGTGATCGGTAACACACGCACACATATCTGACCAAATGTGGAGCTCCACTGTCTCCCGATGGCTGCTTTTCCCAGATGGCTACAGCTTGCTGAGGCTCTCCACCAGTGCACGGAGGGCTATTTTGCTCTTTCTAATGGCTGTGTCATATTCCAGTTGGTGGGCAGTTAAAGTATTTCTAATGTTGGCTCCCCCAGTGACACAGACAGCTATGAAACAAGCCGCCCATCAGCATCCGTGGGGTGCTGGTTGTAGGCGCCCCGGCACCCCAACCCGGGAACGTGCCTCCTTCTCGTGTAAACGGCACCACAGACGCCCCCCGCCTTACAGTCACAAATGTACTCGATGCCGTGGTGGCTTCACGTGGGCAAAGCTCTTCAGTCCAGATATTCCTTAACTTATAATAAGGCCATATCCTGGCGAATTAATAAAATCACAAGTTAAGCCATTCTAAGTCAAGAATCGCCTACATTAAAAAAATAAATGATCCGTTTTATTATTATTATTATTTTAATTTTACCAGAGAGAGACAGAGAGAGAAAAGTGAGAGAGCAAGCCACCAGGTCTGGGACTCGAACCTTGGTCAGCCATGTGGGAGTCCAGGGTCCTTAAGCACTATGCCTCCTGCCGGCCCCTCACCTACATCAAGTCATCTCTAGATCAGTTGTAATACTCTAGCCGATGCTAATGCTGCATAAATATTTGCTATCCTGTATCTTAAAACCATGTGATTATTTGTTTTACCGAAACGTCTCTTCAACCCGAGGTTGGCTGAATCTGTCGCACAGACCCCATGGAGAGCCTGCTTGTTAAGACTTGCGCCTATGACGGACCCGCAGTCAAAGACGGAACCCTAAAACATACAAGGGGTCACCCCAACACCCCCCGTTAGGCTGTGCTAAACTCTTCTCCACTCGTGGGTTGGACAGCTCCTCCACTCCCCTTGGTCAGAGCCAAGGGCGAGGCCATTAGGTATCGGTGTGAAGGGCACTGACATGCCACAGTACCAGTCCTCATTTAGGAACGGCCCTTGTAAGCAAATCTCCCATGTCAAGCCTATTCAAAATCGACGCTTTGTGAGACAAGAACCGCACGCTTCCGAGCGGCACATCTTCCTAGGGATGTTTCTGGCTGTGCTTACACCAGCTCCCATGCTCCGCAGGGCTTCCCCAGCTCCCACAGTGGGACCAGCCACGCGAGGAGCGTCTGACGGCCCAGCTAACACCCCATGAGCACCAGCCACATCGTCCTGTCCGACGGCTGCCAAGGCTCAGAGCGCGCTGCCGCCAACCCCACGCCTGGCCGCCCAGTTCCGTCGGCTACACGGACCAGTTCCCGACAGCACACTGTCAGGGCAGCAAGACAGGCAGGAGGCCGACTGGGCCGCGTGATCACTGTCCTTGGCATGAGGCCGACTGGGCCCCGGGATCACTGTCCTTGGCCCCGTGGCGTTAGGTTACCTGCGGGTCTTTAACCTTTAAGTCTGTGTCGACTATAGACACAGAGTGCACATGCCGGGTCAGAAAAGGCTCGTCGAACTCGGTCCACGTGTAATCGCCGAACACCACGCTGTGCCTGCCGAGCAGCTTCCTCACGCTCAGCTTTATGTCTTCTTTTTTTGCAGTGCTGAGAGAAAAGAAAACAAAAGATCAGAGCTAAGAAAGGAGGTTTTAAGATCGTTTCAGGCACTCGGAGCTTTGGCTGAAAGGCCAGGCTGGAGCAGTCACCTGCCGGTGCTCCCTGGCCAGGCTGTGTGGCCTCAGGCAGGACAGTGACTCTGCCACTTCGGGAGCTCAAGTAAAGACCCAGAACTTCCCAGGTTTCTGCCTTAGGACCGGTCCCCTCCGGGCAGGGATCGCAGCCCTGGGGCGCCACGTCCTGGCCCGGCGACCTTCCCCGCGGCAGGCAGGGCCGGCTGTGCCGTGTGCCAGCACCCTCCGCGGCAGCAGGGGTGCGTGCGGGTGGCTGTGAGCGCGAACCCCGGCCTG
>NW_006159450.1:550498-556753 GCF_000334495.1 Tupaia belangeri chinensis | reverse complement strand
GGGGTGCAGGGGCGCGCCCCCCTCCCCCCGGCTGTCCTGCTGTCCCGCCTCCCGGTGACGCCCGCCCCCGCCCGCAGATTTCACAGACAAGCCCCTGGAGAAGCCCCTGAAGCTGGTGCTGAAGGTGGGCGGCAGCGAGGTGACCGAGCTCTCGGGGTCCGGCCACGACTCCAGTTACTACGATGACAGGTCGGACCTGGAGCGGGAGCGGCACAAGGAGAAGAAGAAGAAGAAGAAGAAGAAGGCGGAGAAGGAGAAGCACCTAGATGAGGAGGAGAGGCGGAAGCGGAAGGTGAGGCAGCGCCTGCCCTCGGGAGGGCCCCTGCCTTAGTGGGGTGCACGTCACTTGGGGTGTCCTGGTTGGTATTGGGGTGCACGCCACTCAGGGCCCGGCTGGCCCCTGCTCTGCCTCTGGAGGAAGGCACTCCAGAACGGGCTGCCGTGGGCAAGAAGCCCAGGTCCTCCAGGCGCAGATCTGGACAGGGTCCCTTGGAGAGAGTGCTGCCCAGCCGTCATCCCTGGGGCAAAACCCGCCTGCCCCATCCTGACCGAGTGGGACCTGCTGCAGGAAGAGAAGAAACGCAAACGGGAGAAGGAGCACTGTGACACCGAGGGGGAGGCCGAGGACTTCGACCCTGGGAAGAAGGTGGAGGTGGAGCCGCCCCCGGATCGGCCAGTGCGTGCCTGCCGGACACAGCCAGGCAAGGGTCCCCTTTCAGACTTCCAGGGTATAGAGCTGGCCTGGTGAAGTTGGGCCCAGCCTCACCTCCTGCTCTGGGGAGGAGTGTGGGAAGGAGAAGAACTGCTGTTTCCTCTGGGCCTCGTCTCAGGTGTCACCTGGACCCCGGCTCCTGCTGTCATTGAGTGTCCAGAGCAGGGCTTGGCCTGTTGCTGTTGCGGACTTAAACATGTTCTAGTTCACAAGCAGGGAATGGCCCAGGTGCTTAGAGCCAGAGAAGAGACAGACAGGCTGTACCAGAGGACAGCTGGGCTTCGTGCAGCTCAGAAAGCCAAGGTGGTTTTCCTTCTGGGCTTTATAGAAAAGTTTTGCCAACCTGGGTCTAAAAATGTGTTTTTCCTACAGTTAATCCCACACAGAGTCAGAAGAATCCAGGTCAGACTCACAAAAGGTGCAGGTAGCCTCAGGATGTAGGCGAAGGCCCGGGGTAGGCCCCGTTAGGTGACCGTAGGCCAGGAGCAGAGGCAGTTAGAGACCCTCAGCCTTCGTGAGAGTTCTGCAGTGCACGCTGCCCACCAGGCAAGGCCCTGTGCTGGGATTTCCAGCCAGCCAAGCCCTGCCCTGCGCAGCCCCTGCCCCAGCCTCAGGCACTTCCCACATGGTGGCCAGGGCGTTTGTATGCGGACCGAGAGTGTGTCTTCCTGGTGGTCCCCAACATCCGGTGGTTCCCAGGTAACAGAAATAGGCAACCAGGCATCAGGAGGGAAGGGGCTCGTGCTGGGATCAGGCTTCAAGGTGTCAGAGGCAGGGCAAGTCTGTGGGTGTCCCCGAAGGGAGGTTCTGGGATGTGTGTGGCCCCTGGGTCTACATGTGTGCTCTTGGTCCCTGGGAGGAAGGAGGAGCGTGGGCAGAGGTGCCGTTTCCTGGCATGGCCCTGGACAGATAGCACCCAGGTCGCTGCTGGCCATGCTGCCGTGGTGAGTGTCACAGCAGTGCTTAGACGGGTGCGTCCGTAGTGTCATCTGCTACATTGCCTGCTGGAGGTCCCTCCTGCGGTGCACTTGCAGAGCTGAGGCCGAGAAGAAGCTTTCTCGGGTGTACCCTGGCCACTCAGGCCTGGAGCTGTCGTTGGCAACTACAGTCCGCACTAGGACGGCAGGTACATGGTGCTGTCCCCGGTTTGCCGATGAAGCCTTCCGGTTAGTGACTGCAGGGCCCGCCTGTGTGTCCAGAGCTGTTTCTATTTCCTTGTCTGGAGTGCTCCAGGCCCGGCAGGGGTCTGAGTGCAGAAAGGTTATTGAGTGGTAGCTCTGTACTGTTGGCTGAGGGGTCCCAGGCCCTGGGAGAGGTTTTGAGGGTGGTGGTGGGTGCCCCTCCCACCGTCCTGAGTTTTGTGGGGACCAGGGCTGAATCTGAGCCATCTGTGACTCCTCAGCATGCCCTTAAGTGTAAAACGCCTCGGAACACCACACAGATAACCGCTGTGAAGCTCGCGCTTTCTGCTCAGTCTTACCTCCCTTCTCCAATCACAGCCGAGAACGAGAGCACGCCTATCCAGCAGCTGCTGGAACACTTCCTCCGACAGCTGCAGAGGTGAGCCTTGTGTGCCGAGAGCCACTGTTTGGGGGTCTCGTAACCCCTACCTCCCCGCCCCGCCATGGTTACCTTCACCCGGGGACTCCAGTCCTGCGGGGTGGCAGGCGCCAGGCCTCGAGCCGGGGAGGGCACACAGGCCCTTAGCACTCGGTCCTCCCTAAGGTCGTGGTGGCATCAGGGGCCGCGTTGGACAGCTTGGGTGCGCGTGATAAGGCTGGAGCTGGGCGGTGGGGAAGAGAAATGAAGATTTTCTACTGAAAATTCAGCCTCCAGCCCCCAAACTCGAGTGGTAGGGAGCCCCTCTAGCCTTCTCTCTGTCCTGTATCTGTCTCTCTCTGCCTCTGTCTCTGTCTTCTCATTTTTTGGTAATTTTCCCTTTTAAAACTTTTTTAAGGTATTTTCCTGGCTTTCAGCCCCTCCTTTATCTCACTAATAATCCCCTTTCCCCTGCCCATCCGAGAGAGGCAAGGAGCAGGCCTTCAGAAGAAGACTCCTCCATGGCTCCTGAGAACTAGTGATTTCGCACGACATGCAGTTTTTTTTGTTGTGTGTGTGTGTGTGTGTGTGTGTGTTTGAAGAGGATTTTGCTATAGGGCGCGTGCACTTGCCAGAAAGAGAGAGACAGAGAGATAGAAAGCGAGAAATCACCCCCCAGGGGGATGGCCACGCCGCAATCCCTTCTCCTCCATTCTCTTCTTGGGATCTTGGGCACGCACGTGCCCGGCGTATTTAAGCCACCTGGTCCGGACTCAAACAGCAGTTGACTACGTGGGAGTTCAGCAACACAGCCATTACACTAACTGCTGGTCCCTGGCATGCAGTTTTTAATTTTTCTCTTTTTTTAAAAAAAAATAAATTTTTGGTTGTTTTACATTTTTTCCCCTTCTTTTTCTCTCTTTCTTTGGGGCTTTATTCCCCCCCCCTTTCCTTTTATCTCATCATTCTACTCCTCAGTCTCCATCCTCTCCGTTTCTAGATGGACCTAAGGGAACCAGCCAAACATCCAAACACTGTCAGGGTTAATGTATTCCTTAATATCCCTGAATCTGCTGCACGAAGGGTAAAAACAGAACAGCAAAGAGATTCCCGATCACCACCTTCTGCACACTCCTGATCGCTCACATTGAACTTCAAGAAACACACCATCCATGGGACCAGCAGTTAGAGTAATGGCTATGTCGCTGGACTCCCACGTAGTTGACCGTGGTTTGCGTCCCGGGCCCGGTGGCTTAAAACTCATGCCAGGCACGTGTGCTTGCATTCCCAAGATCCGGAGGGGAAAATGGAGGAGAAGGGATTGCGGCGTGACCATCCCCCCTGGGGGGTGATTTCTCGCTTTCTGTCTGTCTCCGTCTGTCTGGCGAGCGCACGCGCCCTATAGCAACAACCTCTCCAAAAAAAATAAAAAAGAAACACACCATCCATCAGATGACTAGAAATCACCACAGGGCCACAAGAAATATGAGAAAGCAAGAAAATACCTCTCCTCCAAGGGAAAAGAATAACTCCTCTTTATCCACAGACAGTCCAATGGAAATCATGGAAATATCTGATAAAGAATTTTAAATATTCATAATGGAGAAGCTAACAGAGATGGAAGAGAAGAGAGACAATGAGCTGCGGAAGAGGCAGGAGAAAGGAGCTGACGAGTTCCAGGAGGTGAGGAAATTCTTGCAAGATCTAAAAGAGGAATTACACACTTTAACAAAGAATCAAGTGGACCTGTTAGAGATGAAGGCTATAATTCAGGAAGTCAAAATCTCCCTGGAAAGTATTAAAAGCAGACTAGATCGTACAGAAAATAGAATCTCAGACTTAGAAGAGAAAATTGCTGGCCTAGAAAAATCCACTACGAAGACTGAGAAAATTGCCCCAAAATTTGAGAATAATACACGAGAAATACTAGATACCATCAAACGTCCAAACATCCGGATAATAGGCATCCCAGAAGGCGAAGAGACCCATAAGGGCATTGATAATCTATTCCATGAAATCCTGCAAGAAAACTTTCTGAACCTAGAGAGGCACTCAAAGATCCAGTCCCAAGAAATACAGAGGACCCCAAATAGAATCAACCCAAGAAGATCTTCTCCAAAGCACATTATAGCCAGACTGACCAAAACCCCAGACAAAGACAAGATACTAAGATTGGCAAGAGAAAAATGGCAAGTTAACTACAAAGGGTATCCCATCAGGCTAACAGCAGACCTCTCATCGGAAACAGTGCGAACAAGGATAGAATGGGAAAATATATTCAAAGTGTTAAAGGAAAAGCAATTTGGATCAAGAATAACTACCTGGCAAGATTATCCTTCATATGGGAAGAAAAGACAAAACATTCTCAGATAAAACCTGAAAGAATTTACTAGCACCAGACCAGATCTCCAAGAAGTTCTCAAAGGAGTGCTATACCAGGAATATTAAATACAGTCACAAAAAAATAAGGGTTCAAAAATGAAGAAAATGGGGACCAGCAGTTAGTGTAATGGCTATATCGCTAGACTCTCACATAGTCAACCGCGGTTCGCGTCCTGGACCCGGTGGCTTAAGTCTCAGGCCAGGCACGTGTGCGTGCATGCCCAAGATCCCGAGAGAATGGAGAAGAGATTGCGGCGTGGCCATCCACCAGGGGGGTGATTTCTTGTTTTCTCTCTCCGTGTCTTTCTGGCGAGCGCACATGCCCTATAACAAAAAAACTTTAAAAAAAAAAAAAAGGAAAAAATATATATATTCACACATATATATGAAACTAGAAATGGAAAATTACTGATGTTAACATGTGTGATTAAGCCACTACGCGGTATATTCTGGATGGGAAATCACATTTTGTGTACTGTGATGATGCTTAGAGAATGAATAAATTAATTTTAAAAAGTTTCAGAAAAAAGAAAAGCTCACGGAAATATGTGTAATGGGAAAACTGTGTAGGAATTCCAAAGTTTTTGTACCAAAATAAATTCATACTTTAATTTTAAAAAAAGGGGGGGGGGCTGGAGCTGGGACGGTGGCGGGAGGTGGCCTGACTGTCCAGGCTGCCTGTCACTCTGAAAAGGCAAGGCACTCATTTTGTAACTTTGGTTTTTAACGAACTTCAAAGTTGGTCAACCGTACCAGACTTTTAGAGAAATTCTGTATTAGAAACGTGAGTTCTAGTGTTTCCCAGTCAAAGCGCGATGTCTTTGCTTTCAGAAAAGATCCTCATGGGTTCTTTGCTTTTCCCGTCACGGATGCGATCGCTCCTGGGTACTCCATGATAATAAAACACCCGATGGACTTCGGCACCATGAGGGACCGGATCGCAGCCAGCGAGTACAAGTCAGTGACAGAATTTAAGGTGCGTCGGTCTCACACACACTCTGCTCGCTCGTAAAGTGCGTGTCCAGGGAACCCCTCAGCTCCCCGACAGGGTGCCCGGTGACCGCACACAGGTGTGTCTGAGTGTGGGGGTGTTTCATAAACAGCGTCAGAAAGTGGGTTGAGTGGGGACATTCTGTGTGGGGTAGAACCCAGACCGTGTGTTGTATGTTATTAGAAATGCACTTCTTTTCTTTTTCTCTGTCTGCCTTTCTTTCCTTGTTTTTGGTGTGTGTGAGAGGTTTTTGTTGTCAGTCATGTGCACTCACCTGAGCGACACAGAAAGACACGAATCGCCCTGGGGTATGGCCACCCATCAGTCTGCCGTCCTCTCCTCCGCAGTCCTCTCAGGCTCTTGGGCACACACACGCCCAGTATGAGTTCAAGCCGTCAGGTCTGGAACTTGAACTGCGGTCAGCCATGTGGGAATCCAATCCTGCTGACCCCCCTTTCTTTTATTTTAAAATTAATTTACTGAGATCAGCAGGTGGCATAATGGTTATATCGCTGGACTCCCACATAGTCAACTGTGTTTCAAGTCCCAGACCCAGAGGATTAAAACTCACAGCAGACACGTGTGCGTGCATGCCCAAAACCCCGAGAGGAGAATGGAGGAGAAGGGGTTG
>NW_006159450.1:546771-550136 GCF_000334495.1 Tupaia belangeri chinensis | reverse complement strand
GTTTAAAAGAAAGGGGGGGGGGGCTGGAGCTGGGACGGTGGCGGGAGGTGGCCTGACTGTCCAGGCTGCCTGTCACTCTGAAAAGGCAAGGCACTCATTTTGTAACTTTGGTTTTTAACGAACTTCAAAGTTGGTCAACCGTACCAGACTTTTAGAGAAATTCTGTATTAGAAACGTGAGTTCTAGTGTTTCCCAGTCAAAGCGCGATGTCTTTGCTTTCAGAAAAGATCCTCATGGGTTCTTTGCTTTTCCCGTCACGGATGCGATCGCTCCTGGGTACTCCATGATAATAAAACACCCGATGGACTTCGGCACCATGAGGGACCGGATCGCAGCCAGCGAGTACAAGTCAGTGACAGAATTTAAGGTGCGTCGGTCTCACACACACTCTGCTCGCTCGTAAAGTGCGTGTCCAGGGAACCCCTCAGCTCCCCGACAGGGTGCCCGGTGACCGCACACAGGTGTGTCTGAGTGTGGGGGTGTTTCATAAACAGCGTCAGAAAGTGGGTTGAGTGGGGACATTCTGTGTGGGGTAGAACCCAGACCGTGTGTTGTATGTTATTAGAAATGCACTTCTTTTCTTTTTCTCTGTCTGCCTTTCTTTCCTTGTTTTTGGTGTGTGTGAGAGGTTTTTGTTGTCAGTCATGTGCACTCACCTGAGCGACACAGAAAGACACGAATCGCCCTGGGGTATGGCCACCCATCAGTCTGCCGTCCTCTCCTCCGCAGTCCTCTCAGGCTCTTGGGCACACACACGCCCAGTATGAGTTCAAGCCGTCAGGTCTGGAACTTGAACTGCGGTCAGCCATGTGGGAATCCAATCCTGCTGACCCCCCTTTCTTTTATTTTAAAATTAATTTACTGAGATCAGCAGGTGGCATAATGGTTATATCGCTGGACTCCCACATAGTCAACTGTGTTTCAAGTCCCAGACCCAGAGGATTAAAACTCACAGCAGACACGTGTGCGTGCATGCCCAAAACCCCGAGAGGAGAATGGAGGAGAAGGGGTTGCGGCGTGGCCGTGCCCCGGGGGGTGATGTCTCACTATCTCTCTCTCTCTCTCCCTATCTCTTTAGTTGAGTGCATGTGTCCTATAGCAAAAATCTCTCTAAAAAAAGTTAATTTACTGTGCTGGCCTAAACAGGACGTGTCCGTTCAGACAGTACTGTGTCATATTTGACCTGGCTCAGGATGGATGTCTCTAGAAACAGTTTTCTTCATTTTTAGTTCTGTCTTGTCGTAACTAGGCATTTACTGTTTTATAGACTACTCAGTCTTAGGTCTCCTGAGTACTTTGCCTTCGTTCTCTTTCGTTACTAACATCGTGAGAGTTAGAAATCGCTTATTGACTTTAAAAAGGAAAATGTGTCTTATCCTCAAAAGGAAGTCACAGACCTTGACCCCCTCTTTCCTGGGAGATCTCTCGTGCGTGTGAACACTGGTGAATAGCTATGAGACATTTTCTTGGTTCTTAGGAATTATTTCCTTTAAAGAACCAAGTTTGCTTACTTTGCGCTCAATTTTAGGCTTTTCCTTTCGGCCTCTTGGCAGGAGCGTAACTTGTGCTCTGCCGTCTGCGTGCTTCTCCCTTGACGTTGCTCCTTTCCCCTCTCCAGGCAGACTTCAAGCTGATGTGTGATAACGCAATGACTTACAATAGACCGGACACTGTGTACTACAAGTTAGCTAAGAAGATTCTTCACGCAGGCTTTAAGATGATGAGCAAAGTAAGACACCCTCGCAGCGCGGAGCAGAGAAGGCCAGAGTCTTGGTCTGCGTTCATTCTGCCTGAGCAGAACCAGCCTCACAGTGGTGCCATGCTCCATTCACCCGCCACCTCCGCGGTGCTGGCCCCTCTGCTGTAGCATAGACGTGCCTGGCTGCCCCTCCAGGCTCTGTCCCCGCAGCTGCCCAGGACCGAGCTGTGACGTCTCACGGAGGGTTGGTGGGCAGTTCTACACTTGCTGCTCTCGAGCCTGTGTCAGTCCCCTGGATCGCAGCCAGCCTGGAGCGATTGTTCCATGTGGCTGCCTCGCAGGCCAGACCGACCACCTTGGCCACGCCGCCTGGCTCCCAGACCTGCACTGTGAGCCAGGCTGCATGCGTCACACGTAGGCGAGGTCTACTCTGGCTCGTTCCCCTCCACGGTCTCTGAGCGTGGCCACCAGTGGTCGAGCCCCACACCCGCATCCCACTGACAGTGTGGGCAGTAGTAGGTTTAGGCCAGATGAGGCTGCGGTCCTCCCACCCATGCCATCGCCACGCCGCCGTGTGGGGAGGTAAAGCCCTGTCCCCGTTCCCTGACTCCCACCCCATGCCATCGCCACGCTGCCGTGTCCTCTGACTCCCATCCCACGCCATCACCATGCCTGCGTGTGAGGGAGAGGTAAAGCCCGCCGCCCAGTCCCTGCCCGCCATCCCACGCCATCGCCACGCCACCGTGAGGGGAGGTAAAGCCCGCTGCCCTGTCCCTGTCCTCTGATTGCAGGAGCGGCTCGCAGCCCTGAAGCGCAGCATGTCGTTCATGCAGGACATGGATTTCTCTCAGCAGGCAGCTCTTCTGGGCCACGAAGACACAGCTGTGGAGGAGCCTGCCCCCGAGGCTGTACCAGTGCAGGTAGAAGCTGCCAAGAAATCCAGGAAGCCAAGTAGAGACGTCGTCAGGTACGGCTCTGTGGGAGCTGCATCGTCCCGTGGGGCCCAAGCCCCATCTGGAAGCAGGTGCTTATGGTGAAGGGGCCTGGGCTGGCGCCACTTGCATGGTAGGGAGCACGGCTCGCTAGGGTC
This sequence comes from Tupaia belangeri chinensis, assembly GCF_000334495.1. Lineage (NCBI taxonomy): Eukaryota > Metazoa > Chordata > Mammalia > Scandentia > Tupaiidae > Tupaia > Tupaia belangeri. The sequence goes on along the minus strand of NW_006159450.1, from coordinate 547,347 downwards.
CAAGGCCTGTGTCTTCGCCCACGTCTTGGGCTCTGCTGTAGGACCAGCAGCACCAGCACCTGGCTGCAAGGCCCAGACTCACCCGGTGTTTAGAAGGGAGAGGACGAAGTGGCCCTGTCGGTGTTCACTGCCGTCCCTGAGGACTGACAGGAGTCACAGCCCGACAGCCACTCCCACGAGCTGTCAGGTCGCCCCTGCCACGCACCTGCTGTCGGGCACCAGGCAGAAGGGCTGTGCTGACCTGCCTACCCCGTCACACTCTGGCCCAGGCGTGTACAGGAGGCCCACCCAGCCAGCCCCTGGTCCTCTGCTGGTCCTGGCCGTTGGTGGTGCCGCTGGTCCTCCAGTCCGGGACGGTGTCCTGCACAGCGCCTGCTGCCAGCTGGGCTTTGCCTCGCCCGAGGGGCAAGAGTCCAAGCAGGCTCACTGGAGGTGGCGCTCCACACGCTCCCCGCAGGACGGGCACGTGCTCTGTACCCTCCCCGCAGGACGGCACACCCCACCCTCCCCACAGCGCAGGTACACCTCCCACCCTCCTCACAGCACAGGTACCCCCCACCCTCCCCACAGCACAGG
>NW_006159450.1:538454-545098 GCF_000334495.1 Tupaia belangeri chinensis | reverse complement strand
GTACACCCCCCACCCTCCCCACAGAACCATGCGCCCCCAACCCTCCCCGCTGGACTGGCACGCGGTCTTGCCCTGCAACTGTGTGGGATCTGGGCCTGTGTGCGGAGGGCAGCTCCCTCCCTCCGTGCAGCAGCTGCTGACTGGAGTGGCCTTCTGAACCCTCCTGTCACAGACCCGGAGCTTCAGAACTGAGTTCTCGTTTGACCCTTGGCAGCTGATTGTAAGGAGCTTTCAGGAGATTCAGGCCTGACTCCACCATTCCCTCTCACTTCGGGCTGGCTGTGGGTTTTGTGAGATGCGCGTGGGGCCGTCCTGGGTGGGACAGGCGCAGGGGTGCGTGCAGCTCACCAGGGCAGCCCGGTCTCCCTCTGGTGAGCAGTAGAGCCACTGCCCTTGCGTGTCCTGAGGTCGCGAGGGCAGAGGGTGCTCCGCGAGGCTTCTGCCCATCGTAGCAGCCGGCAGTCTCCCATCAGGGGCCGCAGTTTCACGTGCCCCCATCACTCCTCTCCCTGGCACGCAGCCTCTGTCTCAGCCCTGGCCTGGGTGTGGGGGAGTGGCGGTGAGGTCCCAGCGTCACCCCGGTTGGGGCTCCAGGCAGTGTCAGACCCTCGGCCTCGGCCTGCGGCCTGGCTGTAGGGTGCCTATGAGGGCCCAGGTGGCGGCCCTCCCTGGTAGGAGCGCCTGCTGCACCCAGAGGCTGCTGGGAACAGGAGCAGGAGGGGCTGAGGCAGGAGTGTCCCGAGCCCCAGCCCCAGGTCCAGGGTGGATGGGGCGGCTTCTCTGTGTGCCCACACCCAGCGCCTCTCAGCCCTGGGGACGAGTGCTCTGAGGGGCCCCCTGGGCCACGAATGGGGCAGCCGGGGCACTGCCTGCCCAGCCCTATGGCCCCATGTGTCACCCACAGTGGGAGGCTGGGCTCGGAGGGCTTCGTCCCTGTCTGCCGGTGCCCTGAGTGGCTAGCCAGGGGTGGCAGTGTGTCGCTGTGCTGCTCCTGCCGCACTGAGGGTGGCTGAAGTCCCCCGTCGAGAGGTGTACACACCCCTCGTGCAGGACGAGCATCTTGCTCTTTCAGAAGGAAGGGAGCGCTGTGAGCCGTGAGCAGGGCTGGGGCCACCTGTTACCTTGTGTCCAGGGAGCCTCAGCGGAAACTGGGCTGGGGACTGTACGGGGAGGACGAGGGTGGTGGGTGCGTGACGGGCAGGGCCTCTGGTGACTTGTCCATGTCCCTGCCTGCAGCTGCGCGTTCGAGCCCGAGGGAAACGCCTGCAGCCTGACAGACAGCACCGCGGAGGAGCACGTGCTGGCCCTGGTGGAGCACGCCGCCGACGAGGCCCGGGACAGGGTCAGCCGCTCCCTCCCGGGCGGCAAGGTAGTGCTGGGGCTCCAGGCACCCACGGACACGCCTGTGGGAACTTTGGGTCACGTGGCGAAGGTGGGGGTGTCACCGAGACCCCTCGATCAGGGCGTCCTGTGCAGGCTTAGACACCACTCGGGTCCCCTCCGTCAGGCCCTCCTCGCAGCGGCACGGGGTGCAGGGTGCATCGGCCTCGCTGCCTGGCGTGTCCAGCCATGTCGCAGCCCACCCTTCGTGTCTAGTGCTTGGTGGAAGGCAGCCCTGCAGAGTGGCTCGATCACCCGGGTCTACTGGGCCTGTCTCCACACGCAGACTGGTCAGTGCTCCATCACCCGGGTCCAGCAGGCCCATCCCCGCACATGGGCGGGTCGGTGCCTGGGTCATCCGGGGTCCAGCGGGCCCGTGTGCACACGTGGACGTGTCGGTGCCTGGGTCACCCGGGGTCCAGCTGTGCAGACGGGGCTCACCAGCCAGCCCTCTGTGCTGAGTGCTCTGTCCACCTCTGGCCGCCACCTCCTCTCTAGCACACCAGTACAGACAGTCTGATTACGTTTCTCAACTTACTGCAGTTGGTCTGGCCCACAGCTGGTAGAGGGCCGGGTCCCACACGGCTGACTCTGGTTTGAACCCCATCCCCAGCGGCTTGAAAGGCATGTACTTGAGTGCCCTGACCCCGACAGTGTGAGGATGACCAGGGACTGCAGTGTGACCTTGTGGAGGGTGCTTCCTCCCTCTTCCTCTCTGTTTTCTTTTTCTTTTTTTTTTTTGGAGAGCTTTTTGCTATAGGGCGCGGGCACGCGCCAGACAGAGAGAGACAGAGAGACAGAAAGCGAGGCATCACCCCCCAGGGGGAATGGCCATGCCGCAATCCCTTCTCCATTCTCCTCTCGGGATCTTGTGCACGCACGCACATGCGCCCGGTCTGAGTTTTAAGCCACCGGGTCCGGGACGCGAATCGCTGTCAACTACGTGGGAATCCAGCGACACAGCCATTACGCTAACTGCTGGCCCCTCTGTTTTCTTTTTCTTGACCAAAAGAATCTCCCAGTAGCTGTGAGGTGGAGGTGAAATGTAGGTGGTTTACACGATGGAAGTAAAAGCACATGGGGACATTAATCCCAGAATTTTGTGACCTGTTATATCCAAAACCTCATTTCTCCACGTGAGCTGAGTAAACCCTTCCGAGACCTTGCCTGGTTTTCGTAATGGGTTACTGAAATGGACACGGGGTCACATGTTGAGGATTTTATTCTTTTTGGGGGGGAGAGGTTTTTGCTATAGGGTGCGTGCGCTCGCCAGAAAGAGAGACGGAGAGACAGAAAGCGAGAAATCACCCCCCAGGGGGGATGGTCACACTGCAATCCCTTCTCCATTCTCCTCTCGGGATCTTGGGCACGTAAACACACCCGGTGTGAGTTTAAGCCAATGGGTCCGGGACTTGAATCATGGCTGGGTACATGGGAGTTCAGCAACATAGCCATTACGCTAACTGCTGGTCCCACATCAAGGCTGTTGAGGTGGCAGCGTTGCGGTTGCCTCGGGTTCTCTGGCATGCTGTGACCCTCTTTCTAAGTGTGTGTGTGTGTAGTCCCTGCATGCTCAGGTGGAAGTCCTGTCAGGCAGCGCTGCTCTGCGCACCAGACATGCCTCAGCCTGGGGCTGACCATTGCTCCCGGAAGCCTGCTTAGACCCAGCCCTGGTGTGGGCGAGGTGCTACCGCAGAGATGTGGGGCCGCGTGGGCACGTGCTGCAGTGCAGGAAGGCTGCCAGCACTTGTGCTCACATTAAAAAACCGAGTTTGGAGCCGACTCGGGTCTCGTGGTTAAGGCAGCGGATCCCACGACCAACCTGCCTGAGTCCTAGATCCTTTGGTCAGAGAGGCATGCTAGCTCATGTCTGCTAAATCCCAGAGGAGGGGCGGGATGGGGAGGGGTTGTAGCCATGCCCTGGGAGGGTGTGTGCTTCTCTGTCTCTCTCTGGCAAGCACACGGCACCTTCTAGCACAGAAGGGAAGAAGACGCTGTTTTCACACTGAGCGCTCTGGCCTCTCCAACACCACGTGGTCCCTTTTCTTCCCGGGGGTTAACTGCTGTGAGAGACCACATCCTTGTCCTCCTGTACGTCGGGAGTCCTTCAGTGCCCGAGTTGCTCCCCAGGTGCCGCTCCCCCGTCTGCCTGGCCTGCCCTCAGCCGCTCCAGCTGTCTTCCCTCCTGCAGAAGCCTGGCCTGCCCTGCACAGGCCGCCCTCCTCGTCCCCTCGCACACCCACAGCCTTCAGGCGGCTCCTCTCTCCACGCTCCTGGTGGTCCGTAGACTAGGTTGGGTGTTTCACAATTGCTTTTACGAGGGAACTTCAGAGAGTTCATAGGAAAATCAACGTAAGAGTTTGTTTTGGTGCAAATAATTTTGAAATCTATGCATAGTTTTTCATACTTACATTTTCTATGAACATCTTGAAAATTCCCCAGTGGAAGTAAATCCCCACGTGCTTAGAGAGGACGCCTCTGCTCGCTGACCGGCCATCTTGCTCCATTGTGTTTTGTTCGGGCTTAGAATGATTTTAAATGTGGGCCCAGGTGGCGGATTTTGTCTCAGAAGCATCCTGTTGAAGATGGCTGCGAAGGGCCCGGGACCATAGCACATGTGTGCAGCTTGACCTTGCACGCGTGTGCAGCGTGGCCTGGGAGCCAGCCCTGCTCTCTGGGAATGGCGTGAGGGGACCTGAGCGTTTGCCTGTGAGGGCCGCGTAGCCTTGTGGCTCGTGGGGCTCTGTCCCGCTCACGCCGTGGGCCTTTCTCCTCTCCGGCAGCACATTCAGCGGTGGGGACGGGGATGCGGGCCGGCATTTAGCGGTGGGAGCACGAGCCGTCCCGTGTGGGCGCTGAGCAGAGCTTCCTTGCAGATGGGCTACCTGAAGAGGAACGGAGACGGCAGTCTGCTCTACAGCGTGGTCAACGTGGCCGAGCCTGATGCCGACGGTGGGTGCCCTCTCCCGTGGTGGTGAGCCCCGTCCACAGTCCACTGACCACAGAAGTTGGGGACCTGAGGAGCTAGTGGGGGCAGAGCTGCCACTGTGTTGCTGTCGTAACAGCTGGGGGGCTTTTCTTCGCGACGCGCTGAGCATTCGGTACGAAGGTGTTCACGTGTGGCTGGTGCGGTGGCGGGCCTGGCGGCTTTGTTGTGCTGACTCGGGGAGATTACGAAGTGACGTTGAAGTGCAGTCAGTCTAGTTTCGAGAATGGTAGTTACTTTCGTAAGTTTGTCTTCAGGTAGCCGTTGTAGGGCCCCCACCCCATACGCAAGCAAACCCCTGCGGTGCAGAGGGAGTGCTGGCAGCGCTGGGTGGGCCACCCGCTCACGGCCACCTCTGTGCACCCTGCAGAAGAGGAGACTCACCCGGTGGACCTGAGCTCACTCTCCAGTAAGCTGCTCCCAGGCTTTACGACCCTGGGCTTCAAAGACGAGAGGAGGAGCAAAGGTACGTGTGTGGCTACCCGCCCGAGGGCCCGGAGCTGGGGGCACAGCTGAGCCACGGCCAGCGGCTGTGTTGACAGCTCCTTCCGAGCTTTCCCCTCATGTTCCATTGCCACGTCTGGACTCGGATTTTACAGCCCGTGAGACATGGGTCAATTGTAGCAGTGGGGTAAACCCTCGCTCCACACAGTCTGAGGGTCAGTTGCAGTAGCGTCCACCCCTCTTACTCGCATCCACCCCGTCTCACCTGTTCTCACTCCCGCCTCACCCGCGCCCGCCGCGTCTCACCCGCGTCCGTCTGTTTCTGCCTCTCACCTGTGTCCACCCGTCTGTGGCCCACGGCGGACACGGATGAATGCTTGTGGCAGCACGCCAGGACCTTCGCTGTGTAGGAGCGAGGGCTTCACAGAGGAGGGGCGGCGCCCGCGCCGAGCCAGCGCCGTCGGGGGCCATGCTGATGTCCCCTGTGCCTTCCTTTCTCGTCCCCAGTCACGTTCCTCTCCAGCACCAGTTCTGCACTGTCAATGCAGAACAACCCCGTGTTCGGGGACTTGAAATCGGACGAGACAGAACTGCTGTACTCGGCCTACGGGGACGAGACGGGTGTACAGTGCGCGCTGAGGTGAGTGTCACCGCGAGGCCAAGGAGGGCCGTGCCGAGTGGTGTCAGCTGCTCCCAGAGAGGGCTGGTGCAGGGAGACGGCCCATCGCAGGTCGCCCAACCCCAGAGACTTCCTCCCTGGTCTGCTGCAGGGCTGGGGCTCAGTGCGTGTTTCCAGAAGGCCGTGGTCCAGGCCGCTCCCTAGTGAGGAGGTGCGGGGCCGCTGTGTGCTGGATGCTGTGGCCCAGACTGTGTGGATCGAGGGTTTAGCCCATGGCCGGGTGGCCCAGACGGCAGGGCTTCTCTGTCCCTGCTCTCCGGAGGCTGACGTCGAGGTCAGGTGTGGCCAGGCTGCTTCCTCTTGAGCCTCCCTCCCCATCCCCCCGTGTCCTCATGGCCTCCCTTAGGACCCCAGTCCTGTTGGGTTTGGGTCCCCAGATGGCCTCCGTCTCCACATATGGGCACATTCTGGGTGCTGGGGTCACCTCTTCAACCTATGGACGTTCAGCCCGTAACGGGGTTATGCGCCTCTGAGACCCATGCGTAGCCCTGCATCCGCAGGGACCGGTCTTGTGTGCGTCTCCTGCTCTGTGGCAGACGGGCGCGGGGCGCTGGCAGTTCCACCAGTCCGTCACGGGGAAGTAGCAGTCTCCCCGGCCTCAGAACTGGGGTCTACGTGTCTGATATTTATCCCACCAAGTATGAGCACATACAAGGAGAGCTCCAAAAGTGCATGGGAAAGTAGAACTGAAGTTTGAGGTCATTCTGATGCAGAATTTTTGAACTCTGTTTTTGCATAATGCTTGTTTTCTGTAAACTTTTTGAAGACTTCTCATATTTGAAAAATCAAGAATTCAGTTAGACCCTAATAAAACAGATAAATACCTAATCTAGATTTTTGTGACCAAAAAAAATGTAGAAGTGGAAGACAGGAGGAAGTTTCTGGCCAGAAACCACAGGACCGGTGACCCCTCCCGGCACCCCATTGGGCTGAGCTCAGCGTTCGTCCCACTTGGACGGCTCTTCAGGGGCTGTTGCTGCTGTCGCCGCGTGAGCTGTGCAGACTGCACATGTGAGGATCTGTGCTGCCTTGCAGCTACACGCGGCAGCATGCAAAGGCGGGGCCCGGGGCCTGGGGCCTGGGGCCTGGAGTGGGCCGTGGAGCTGTGCTCCCTGCCACAGCCTCCCACTACCTGCGGGCCCTGATGTGTTCCCC
>NW_006159450.1:533375-536769 GCF_000334495.1 Tupaia belangeri chinensis | reverse complement strand
TGCGTGTTTTCTGTAAACTTTTTGAAGACTTCTCATATTTGAAAAATCAAGAATTCAGTTAGACCCTAATAAAACAGATAAATACCTAATCTAGATTTTTGTGACCAAAAAAAATGTAGAAGTGGAAGACAGGAGGAAGTTTCTGGCCAGAAACCACAGGACCGGTGACCCCTCCCGGCACCCCATTGGGCTGAGCTCAGCGTTCGTCCCACTTGGACGGCTCTTCAGGGGCTGTTGCTGCTGTCGCCGCGTGAGCTGTGCAGACTGCACATGTGAGGATCTGTGCTGCCTTGCAGCTACACGCGGCAGCATGCAAAGGCGGGGCCCGGGGCCTGGGGCCTGGGGCCTGGAGTGGGCCGTGGAGCTGTGCTCCCTGCCACAGCCTCCCACTACCTGCGGGCCGACCTCTCACCACCTGCGGGCCCCACCACTGTGTTCCCCGCCACAGCCTCCCACCACCTGCGGGCCCTGCTGTGCTCCCTGCCACAGCCTCCCACCACCTGTGGGCCCTGCTGTGCTCCCTGCCACAGCTTCCCACCACCTGCGGGCCCTGCTGTGCTTCTGCCTAAGCTGGCAGGTGTGCAGAACCTCCTTTATGGGAGTCGGCATGGGAAGGTCACTTGATATGTTCCCTGTGTGTGCTCGCACGGGTACCGAGGGAAGTCACTACATACGTGTACTTTGCGTGCTCACCTGGGTCCTGCCCTCTGTCTTTTGTTTGTTTTTTAAACTCTTTGGGTCATGGCCCCTTTCAGAATCTAGTGAAAGCGTCCACTCACCCAAACGCCACACCAGGAGGTCAGCGGAGGGCCTGAGGGGCAGTAGTGGCCTCGCAGGCTCTGTGACCCAGCAGCCTGGCGTGACCAACTAGGCAGCTTAGATCCGGGCTGACAGTGTCGTCTGAGCACGTAGCGTCCCGGCAAGCCCACTCACACAGCCCCTTACAGCCTGCAGGAGTTCGTGAAGGATGCCGGGAGCTACAGCAAGAGGGTGGTGGACGACCTCCTGGATCAGATCACGGGAGGGGACCACTCGCGGCTGCTCTTCCAGCTGAGACAGGTGAGCCCTGCCCTCGCTGTGTTTCCTGTACAGGGGCTCGTCCAGGCTGAATTCCCGGGAGCATGCCGTCCCAAGAGTCTTCAGGTCAACTCGCTAATTCTCTTGCTGGTTTTCAATGTTGCTTTAAATAGTTAACTATCTTTTTTTAGGGGCGTGCGCTCGCCAGAGAGAGAGAGAGACAGAGAAGTAGAAAGCAGGAAATCATCTCTAGGGGGATGCCCACGCTGCAGTCCCTTCTCCTCCATTCTCTCTCGGGGTCTTGGACTGCACGCAGACACACCTGGCATGAGTTTTAAGCCACTGGGAATGGGATTCAGCCCGCAGTCGACAACGTGGCAGTCCAGTGATGTAACCATTACACCATCTGCTGGTCTCCCCGCCTCCTTTTTTTAGAGGTTCTTGCCTTGGGGTGCATGTGCTCACCAGAGAGAGAAAGTGAGAAATCACCCACTGTGGGGATGGCTGTGCCACAACCGCTTCTCCGTTCTCCGGGACCTTGGGCGTCCATGCACATGTGCCTGGCACCGAATTTCAAGCCACTGGGTCCAGGACTCAAACCGTTGAATCATGTGGGATTCTGCCACCCACTGACCCAGTGAGTTTTCTTTTTCTTGTTTTCTTTGGAGATGTTTTTGCTATAGGGCACGTGTGCTCACCAGAAAGAGACAGAAAGCGAGAAATCACCCCCCAGGGGGGACGGCCATGCCACAATCCCGCTCCTCTGTTCTCCTCTCAGGATCTTGGCCACGCATGCACATGCGCCTAGTGTGAGTTTAAGCCACTGGGTTCGGGACTCGTGGGAGTCTAGTGACATTGCCATTATGCCAACTGCTGGTCCTTGTGTATGTTTTAACTATAGAGTGTGTGTGTGTATGTGTGTGTCTCACGGAGTACCTCACAGGGTCTCATCACACTGCAGTCTCTTGGATCCCAGGCACCCATACGGGTCTGGTGTGTCACTGGGGGAGTCCAGGGGTCCAAATGCATGTCAGCCATGGGGCTCCCAGCACTGTAGCCTGGAACGTCAGGGGCCGTGCCTGCTGGCCTGGCCGCCTCCGCCTCCTGGGTGTGACGTGGAGGCGTCCCTGCCTCCGCTGTGGGGAGGTCTGACCTGGGTGCTGTCTCCCACGGAGGGCGGGCTTGCTGCCTGTTCTTGAGCTGTTGGCTGGGCAGGCTCCAGTCAAGGGCCAGCTCTGACCTGCAGCCGGCCTCGGTGCAGTCCTGGGGCAGACTGTGGGCCGTGGGGGAGGGGGACCACGGACACGCACTGCAGACCGCCCGTGTGGGCCCCCAGGCACCACCGCTGCCTCTGCCCTTCCCGAGAGTCTCCGGTGGCCCGGTGCCGAGCAGCATGCCTCCAGGTGCCCTGCGTGCGCTCCGGTGTGTGCTCCACGGCATGCGTGCAGCTTCTCGGCGATCAGCTTACCCTTCTCAGCACGTTTGCAGGCTGGCTGCCATTTCTTCTGGTGCCATTTTCCGCTGCGGCAGCTTTCCCTGTACCTGGGATTTGAGCGTGTCACACATCACTGGGGCCTGGTGCCTGCTCTCTCCTGTCCTGGCCTCTGCGCCGTGGCATTGTGTTCATTCAGCCACTCGCGTGCTACATCCGAGTTCGTGGCTGGTCCAGCCAGTCACGTTTTCCCTTGAGACAGTGTCCTCTGCCCTGGTTCTGTCTACACCTCGTGTTCCCTCCACGTCTGAGTGTCACCCGTCCTCTGCCCTGGTTCTGTCTACATCTCCCATTCCCTTCCACGTCTGAGTGTCACCCGTCCTCTGCCCTGGTTCTGTCTACACCTCGTGTTCCCTCCACGTCTGAGTGTCACCCGTCCTCTGCCCTGGTTCTGTCTACACCTCGTGTTCCCTCCATGTCTGAGTGTCACCTGTCCTCTGCCCTGGTTCTGTCTACACCTCGTGTTCCCTTCCACGTCTGAGTGTCACCCGTCCTCTGCCCTGCTTCTGTCTATACCTCCTGTTCTTTCCAAGTCTGAGTGTCACCCGTCCTCTGCCCTGGTTCTGTCTGTCCCTCCCGTTTCTGCCATGTCTGAGTGTCCCTTCCCATTTGAGCACGCTCGTGGTCTCTGTCCCCACTGCTCCTGGAATCCTTGCCTGCAGACCGTGCGAACTCTCTGGTCCTTAGTGTCAGAGGAAGCTTTATGGGAACGGCGTGGGCACTGCGGCCTCTGCCTCGCTCGCTCCCTAAGTCAGCCCTGGTGAAAGACATGGCAGGTACACCTCGACCCTCTGCACACAGAGCAGGACGTGCCCGGCTCTTCAGGTCACACGTCAGAGCACGGGCGACATGGCTGGGCCCACGCGGGACATGAGGCTTGCTTCG
>NW_006159450.1:532266-533276 GCF_000334495.1 Tupaia belangeri chinensis | reverse complement strand
AGTCGGACCCCGGAGGGGGCAGCCGGCGTTTAGCATTCAGCCATCCGAGGCCATAGAACCAACCATGGGTGTCCTCGCACTGCCACCTCTCACCCCAAGTCCTGGGTGGTGCTGAGCCGGGGCCGCCGTGGGGAGCGTTGCCTGGCTGCCGTGAAGAAGCCGCCCCGTGGTGTGAGGGTAGGGCAGAGCTCCCGGAGCGTGACATAGCGCTGCACCCCTGTGTGCGACCAGGAACCTGAGTGGGTTGCACTCAGTGTAGAACTGTCTGGAAAACCCGGTGTCTTGCCTGCTTAACTTTGCAGAGGAGAAGTGTTCCCTTGAGACCTCCAGACGGATTAAAGGTGAGTGCTCAAGCGTGGAGGTGAGGTGAGAGCCTAGCTGCAGACTTCCCACAGGGACAGCCTTCCGCCTCGGAGTGCGTCCTTAGAAAAGCCATGTGGGTTTTGTCGGGACTCAGTGCTGGAAGGCCGGTCTGCCCCCCCAGGCCCAGAACCGGGGCTCCAGGCCGGCGCCCTCCGGGTGCTGTCTTCTCGGGCGCTCTGCGGAGGCCTGGCTGGTGGTCACGCGTGTCTGGTGGGGTGGGTTTGGGGGGCCGGGCTGGCAGCACCATGAGCCCAGCTGTCGGGACCGGTTCCTGCAGCAGGGCCTGCCCTGAGCAAGGTGTGGGTGCTGGCTGGGGTCCCAGGGAACTGCAGGAGCCCCTAGCAAGGGTCTGAGGACAGAAGCTGGCCTGCAGAAGCTGACCAGAGCACATGGGGTACCCTGGGCGTGCCCTCGGGTCTGGGAACCTGCCCCACGGTTGGCCATGCGAGGTCCCCACGGGCCCCCACCCACCAGTTCTGTGCATCACGCCTCCCCCGTCCTTCAGCACCTCACAGGTTCCCAGAAGGGGCAGGGTCGGCGGGGTGGGTGGGGCTGAACAGCCCGCGGCACGCGCTTGCGTGTCCGTCCCTCCTGAGCCCGGGTGGTGGCCTGGGCTGCAGCGTCAGGCCCAGCGCCCCTCCCGCCGG
>NW_006159450.1:529847-531010 GCF_000334495.1 Tupaia belangeri chinensis | reverse complement strand
CGTGTCTGGGGGGGTGGGTTTGGGGGGCCGGGCTGGCAGCACCATGAGCCCAGCTGTCGGGACCGGTTCCTGCAGCAAGGCCTGCCCTGAGCAAGGTGTGGGTGCTGGCTGGGGTCCCAGGGAACTGCAGGAGCCCCTAGCAAGGGTCTGAGGACAGAAGCTGGCCTGCAGAAGCTGACCAGAGCACATGGGGTACCCTGGGCGTGCCCTCGGGTCTGGGAACCTGCCCCACGGTTGGCCATGCGAGGTCCCCACGGGCCCCCACCCACCAGTTCTGTGCATCACGCCTCCCCCGTCCTTCAGCACCTCACAGGTTCCCAGAAGGGGCAGGGTCGGCGGGGGGGGTGGGGCTGAACAGCCCGCGGCACGCGCTTGCGTGTCCGTCCCTCCTGAGCCCGGGTGGTGGCCTGGGCTGCAGCGTCAGCCACAGCGCCCATCAGCAGGCCACGGCCTGTCCTCACCCACTGAGGGCTGGGCCGAGCCATTGCGGTGCTCCACCGGTCCCAGCACAGGGCTGCAGTCGCGTCTGGGCTGAGCGCGGTGCTGCCTTCTTCCGTGCAGGTCGGAGACCCCCTCGGCGACGGCAGCGGCTCCGTCCTGGACCTCATGTCCGTGAAGCCTTACGCTGACGTCTCCCTGGACATGTCCATGCTCGGCTCCCTGGGTGAGTCGGGCAGGTGCGCTCCACGGGCCGGGAGGACCCTGGGGCCCTCTTGCTCTGGTCTGGGCTCTGCCCCACTCCCGTTAGATGGGGCCAGGAGAGTCCTTTAGCCGCGGTTCCTGGCACTGACCCTCCGAGCCCCGGGTCTGAGGGGTGAGAGCTGGGACAAGCCGCCTCCGCGGGGGCTGGCGCAGGGGCCCCCGCCAGCCTGTACTCAGAATGCAGCCTCCGCTTTGGAGGGTGCCGTGAGGCATCCGCATGGTCCTGGAGGGTGGCGTGGGGGAGGGCCTGGGCCACCGCACCCCCCTCTTGCCCACCGCAGCACTCGTGGTGGCTCCTCCCCACCTTTGCGGTAAGGGACACGGGGGGTCCTTGTCCTCCCAGTCTGTGAGCCTTTTGGGCAAACAATGCAGCCCAGGAGGGTGCGGGGCGTTGGTGTCGCCAGGGGTTGGAAACAAGTAGATGAACCTGGGCCTGTGGTCAGACTTGGAGGCAGTGCGGG
>NW_006159450.1:527734-527965 GCF_000334495.1 Tupaia belangeri chinensis | reverse complement strand
GCGCACCGCCAGCGGCTCCGTCCTGGACCTCATGTCCGTGAAGCCTTACGCTGACGTCTCCCTGGACATGTCCATGCTCGGCTCCCTGGGTGAGTCGGGCAGGTGCGCTCCACGGGGCGGGAGGACCCTGGGGCCCTCTTGCTCTGGTCTGGGCTCTGCCCCACTCCCGTTAGCTGGGGCCAGGAGAGTCCTTTAGCCGCGGTTCCTGGCACTGCCCCTCCGAGCACGCGG
>NW_006159450.1:521787-527680 GCF_000334495.1 Tupaia belangeri chinensis | reverse complement strand
CCCGCGAGCCTGTACTCAGAATGCAGCCTCCGTAAGGGGCCCTGGGGTTTGGAGGGCTCCCTGAGGCATCCGCATGGTCCTGGAGGGTGGCGTGGGGGAGGGCCTGGGCCACCGCACCCCCCTCTTGCCCACCGCAGCACTCGTGGTGGCTCCTCCCCACCTTTGCGGTAAGGGACACGGGGGGTCCTTGTCCTCCCAGTCTGTGAGCCTTTTGGGCAAACAATGCAGCCCAGGAGGGTGCGGGGCGTTGGTGTCGCCAGGGGTTGGAAACAAGTAGATGAACCTGGGCCTGTGGTCAGACTTGGAGGCAGTGCGGGGCTCAGCCTGTGGCCGAGAAACCCGCAGCCTTCCTGGGCAAGGGCAGTGGGACCCTGACGGGGCTGTAGGAGTGCTCCAGTGTGGACAGCGGCTACGTGCCGTGTCAGTGCTGAGTGTGGGGCAGGGTGAAGGTGGCTTTCTTAGAGCGCCTGGTTAGAGTGTTAGGTCTGGGTCAGCCAGTGGCGTGGTGACTAAGGTGGTTAGAGCCACTTAGTTGCGTGCACAGTTCGATTCCTGCACCAGCAGCTTGAAAAACACTGGGCATGTGTGCGTGTGTGCCCCAAGTCCCGAGTGCAGAAGTGACTGACCATGGAGCGTGGCCAGGATTGTCAGCCTCGAGTGGAGTGGAGCAGCCTCTGCGCCGGGGCCCGGGGCCTGGGACCAGGCCGCACAATCGGGTGGCCCCGAGCTTGCTGTCCTGCGTGGCCCCGACTGCAGGCTGTGCTGGACGGTCACAGGGTCCTTGGGCCCTCCAGACCCCACAGTGACGTGCCTGGCTCAGCGGGCCGTCAGTGCGCCAGTGCCGGGAGGGTGTGCCTCAGCATAGCCACCCCCAGAGGACACACCTATGCTGACGGCGGTCTGCTGTGAGGAGCTGCCTGGCCTCCTGACCGCCTTGTGTGGGCTCCTTCTCTCTCCACTCTGAGTTCCTGCTAACCCCAGCATATGTGCTGGTGCCTGAAACACGGCCAGAGGCAGTGGTGGTGAGGCTGAGGGCCCACGGTATTTAAGGTGGCTCCGGAGCCACTCAGAGCCGCCAAGGAAGGTGCCCTGTCCTGCTCGTGCTGTCCACGGTGGCAGGGTGTCTGTGCAGACTAGGCTGCCTGGACTCCAGCTGCCCCGCACTGTCCGCTTGCTTCCCTTGTTTGGTGGGGCATTCCCAAGAGCTCCCAGGCTCAGCAACTCACTGGGCTCACAGCTGAGATCAGTCCAGTGAAGGGAGAGTCCGGGTCAGACCAGACCAGGACGAGCACCACAGGGCCTCCAGTGGAGTCCTGCAGGACACACCTGGCTCCTGCGATGTGAGCCGTCTCCAGGGATGCCCACTGGGGACTGGCCACCTGCACTCTCTGCAGGCCTGGGCCGGGGCTCAGGTCCCAGGAGGAGAGCAGCCATGGCTTGTGGCAGCCTCTGTCCTGACATCGGGAGGTGGCGTGAGCCAGGCACCTGCTCGGCACTCCCTCCCGAGCCCTGGCCAGACACCAGGCTGCTAGGATACCTGGTTGTCGTGGTCCTGTGCAGATTCTCGGCACATCCACGTCAGGCGGCTGTCCCGACATTTGTGCTGTCCTTGGGGCTCTGAGTGCCACCCTGCTGAGGCTGATGGGTGAGCATTGGTGCCGGGACCCTCCAGGCAGCTCAGCTCCCCGGCTCACTGGGCTCGCTGGGCTCGCCGGGTCTGCCACCTGGCTGTGTCCCAGAGCCTGCTCCAGGTGCACCAGGCGGGGCTGCACCCCAGCTGCCTTCCCCATGGTTTGTGGCAAGAGCCAGCCGCCCTCTGCTCCAGCACTCCCACAGTTGGACGTGGCTGGGCTCCCATCCCCGTCTGAGGGAAGGACTAGCATGTCCACAGACTCTTCCCACCGTGAGCCACCTTGGACTGCCCTGCCCTGGCTGTAGCGCTGTAAGCTTGCGGCCCAGCTGTGTGAGATCGGCCCATACGACGGTGCCAGGCCACACTGGCCTGCATCTGACCGCCCGTGTGCTCACAGGGAAGGTGAAGAAGGAGCTAGACCATGAGGACGGCCACCTGCACCTGGACGAGACGGCAAAGCTACTGCAGGACCTCCACGAGGCACAGGCGGAGCGCGGTGGCTCCCGGCCGTCGTCCAACCTCAGCTCCCTGTCCAACACCTCTGAGAGGGACCAGCACCACCTGGGTGAGGGTCTCACAGCTGTGGCCGTGGGCGTGGGATGGCGCAGTGGGCTCCCACAGGTGGTCGTGCTGGCCTGTGTCAGCCAGCTGTCCCCAAGGCCTGGGCTCTTCACTGTGCGGGGAGCAGGCCGGCCCTGGCTGGGGCCCTGCCACACGGAGGAAGAGCCGGGCTAGCACCGCCACCAGGCGGCCATGCTGCCGTGCACAGCCGCATATGCACACGCGTGTGTCCAGGAAGAGGTCAGCCGCTGCAGAGCGCGGAGGTCTGCGGGTGCCCAAGGGCAGCGCGGGTGGGTCCTGTAGCGGGTGGTAGGGCTTCCCCGATGGCTCCTGAGTGGGTGCTGTGGCCTGGGTCAGCTCAAGAGCTTGGGCGAAGTCCCCACGAGGGGACGCAGGAGGCGTCGAAGGCCTCGGAGCTTCTGCGGGCCACAGTCACGTGGTGGGAAGGGCTGGGGCCTCAGACGGCCACTCCCTCTCTCTGCGGTGTGAGTGGGAGGGTGCCCCTTGTCCTGGCTCTGCTGACAGTGGGTCACGAGGACAGGCGTTCGGGGTTCTCCTGGGGGTGGGTCCGTCACGGTGTCTGCATGCTCTTTAAATTGCAGGAAGCCCCTCCCGCCTCAGTGTCGGGGAGCAGCCAGACGTTCCCCACGACCCATACGAGTTCCTTCAGTCTCCGGAGCCCCCGGCCTCCAAGAACTAGCCCAGAAGTGGACGCCAGCTATGGTTCCGCTTTCTTAGCTTCCGGCTCACACGCGCCGTGCCGTCTCAGCTGGAGGCTGGAACTGGTTGCCTCTAGCCTGCGGGACCAGGCCTGGGAGGGGTAGAGTCTACAGTGGCAGTGTCACCCCTTTACGGCCCAGGGGTGCTGACGCTGTCTGCCGTCCGTGTCTGCGTGACATGAGTGGCTCGATCACATCTCCCACGTCCCGAGGTCCGCACGCCTGGTCCAGTGAAGCCGTCCGTTGTGACACGCCTGCAACTGGGCATGTTCCTGCACGCCACCTGACAGAGCCCTGTGAACAGTGCCGTCTGTGACCGTCCTAGTGCAGCCAGAGACACGGGTGGCAGCGGCACGTGGCCACAGCTGAGGGGCGCCTCCCTGGTCGTCAGGCCCAGTCCTTTACTGGGTGACATTGGGGGTGCCCGGCGCCCTGCTCCCGATGTGGAAAAGCTGAAGTGAGGCCGGGCAGACTGCAGCTCAGTCACCCTGGGAGGAGCGTGGAGCTGCCCGGGCCCCACAGCGCGGTGACTGATGCCTCAGGCCTGGCTGACACTGGTGGTGGGGAAAGACCCGCTCAGGGTGGAGCCTCGGGGAGCAGCCGTGGCCAGCTCCAGCAGGAAAGGGTGGTGCCGGGCTGTGTCAAGGGCCTTCAGCGCTGACTGGCAGACGAGCCCCGCGGCCCTGTCCCCACTCTGCCATGCCGGTCGGGGCGTGCGTACACAGCTGCAAGGAGGATGGGAAAGCGTCTGTCCAGCCTCCGGGCAGGGCGCACTCTGCCCCTCCCAGGACCCAGAGCTGGACTGCCCCTCGGCCAGCTGTCCCTGCGGCCGGGCCTCTAGGGGGCAGCCTCCCAGGACCTCTCTAGAACCTCTTTCTTGCTCCCTGGACCACAGCCAGGGTTCTCACGAGAAGCTGTGATGTCAGCAGACCTCAGCCCCAGGCAGCCTGGGTGGAGGCCCGACCTGCAGCCCCGGTCACCTTCTGAGTAGCTGGGCTGTCCGTGCAGCCCTGACAGCCCAGGGGGCGACTGCTCCCCAGGCTGGGACCCGGGAGCTCAGCCCCCAATCCGCATGTCACTCAGAAGGAAGACTCGCTGGCCAGCACCTTCAGTTTTTAAAATGCCCTTTATTTGTATGTTAGTAAAATTCACATGACAGTTAACCATCGGCCACTTACAGCGTACAATCCAATTGCATTTGGTGCATTTGTAACGTGGTCACCCACCACCTCCACCGAATCCCAGAACCTTCCTGTCACTAAAGTCGCCATGCCTACTGGCCGTCCCCACCTGCCCCACGCCTGCCCTGCAGCCTCAAGGCCTCGGTCTCTGGACGTCACGCTTCAGTGGTGCTCACATGTGCTCTCTTGTGTCCGGCTCCTCATGGAGCACATGGGCTCATCCCTGATCTTGGCCATGTCTGTCAGGTTCATCTGGCACCTGGCCACAGACCCGACGCTCAGGCCGTGCCTCCGTGAGGCTTGGGGCTTAGGGCCAAGGGGAAGGCCTGGACCTCGCCAGGCAAGTGCCACCCGCAGGCCCACCCAGCTCAGGCCCTATACTTGAGAACTCGACTCGGCTCCAGGCTGTCTGTGGGAAGCGGCATGTGTCCACACCTGGCCTCTGTCGGGCTGGCTGGTGCCTTTCCCCTCCCCTTCCCCACTGTTCGACCCACCCCACCTTCCCAGAGCTCAGGAATAGGCACCCCTGGGGCCCTGGGTGTGCACCGAGCAGAACTTGGGTGTCACAGAAGCTCCACCCCAAACGGGGCTGCACGTGATCTCAACATGGGTGTGCAGCCCGTGTGTACGCATGCGGCATTGCAGTCTCTGTGCCCGCCACCTCCCCGATTGCTGTGGCCACGGAGCCTTGTCCGTGCAGCCAAGTGGCCGTCCTCGGCTCCCAGCTCTTCCAGCCCCACGAACTGCCCTTGCACTGGCCAGTCAAGGCAGGCGTCCCCACTCTCAAGTCCCCAGACACCCAGTGAACTCAGGTCATTGGTTCCAGCAGAACCCCTCCCACAGCCCCGGATGTGGGTGGTCCAGGCTGAGGTCAGGCTGCCCCCCTGTGCCAGGCTGAGACGGAGGGGCACCTTTCCAACTCAGCTGCGTGTCCTCAGCATGTGACACCGCCACAGCCATGTGGTATCTCCTAGGACGGTGCTCTTGAGGCAGACCTTGAAGGTGGCGTCAGAGCCCCTGGCTTGGGCGTGTCGGTGCCTTTTGCCTGGTTGCCGTGGACATGTGTCCCTCACACTCACGGGTCCTGTGCCCGTGGCGGTCTGGTGACAGTGGGCTCAGCACTCATCCCGCTGTGTCTCGTGGCCTTGGCATCAGCAGGAGGCAGAGCCTTCGTAGGGATGCTGGGAGGAGACTGGGAGGGGAGGCGGGTCCACATACCCCTGCAGCCACCACACCACGCTCGCTGGATGGTGGATGGGCCTGGCCTGGGCCGTGGACGGCTGTGAGCAGGAGCCAGGGTGGATATCCCTTTAGTCCCACGTCTGCTGTGGTTTCTTGCCGGGGGGTGGCAAAGGCATGGAAACACAAGGCCAGGAGCGTGGAAGGGTGGGGGCCCTGCCCAGCGAGGCCCCTGCAGGTGCGCTGAGCAGCCACGGGCCTCGCTCTGCTATCCTCGTCCACTGATGTTGGTGTTCAGCAAACCTGCTGGCTAGTGCGTACCTGGGGAGGGTCAGCTAGCACCTGGTGGAGTGCCCAGAGGTCCTCTGTCCAGAGGGTGGGCCACAGAAGCAAGGCCCTGGGAGTTGGTGCACAGGTGAGTCCGGCCAGCGGTGACCCTGCAGGCTCCAGGGGCCTGGTAGGGCAGAGCTCTGCGGAGTGGACGCTGCCCACCATGCAGTGCCCCCACGGGGACACTGCTGGGCTCCCCAGGCCTGACATGGTGCTGCTGCAGGCCCAGCACCGGCCTCCTGCCTCTCCCGCAGAGTGGCCGGCCCGGGCCCGCGTTCTTTGAGGACAGG
>NW_006159450.1:512950-521109 GCF_000334495.1 Tupaia belangeri chinensis | reverse complement strand
CAGGGTCCCCCGCCGGCCCCAGCCCCGCCCCCCTGCCTCTCCCGCAGAGTGGCCGCCCTGGTCCAGCTTTCTTGGAGGACAGGCAGGCCAGAGCACTCGCTCCTCTGACAGGCAAGCTCTCTCCAAGATGCCCCTGGCACAGTGGCTGTGTCTCACCCAGTCCTCCGCCCTGGCCCCCACCTGGTGGCCCAGCCTGGCCATGGACGCTGACCCTGGCCAACGTGCACAGTGGGGTCACCAGGCGGTTCCAAGCAGGTGGAGCCACAGCCACGCCGCCTTCACCAGGACCCTCAGCCTGGTCCTCGTCTCCTAGAGGCCAGGTGGAGATGGTGGGCCTGCTGTCTGGGAGACGGTCCAGCTGGGCTTTGCCCGGGCCCCTTGTGACCTGTCTGCCTCAGTCCATGTCCTACCCAGAGCCCTCCAGGACCTCAGAGCCCGTGAGCTATATTCACCCCATATCTCTCCACAGATGTGTTGCAGTTAGGGAAACTGGGGCAGGTGCCTCCCATTGCCCTGTGAGGGGGGGTGTGCCCCATGAGGGGTGTGCAGGTGTGCGGGGATGTGCACAAGTGTGGGGAGCACGTGGGGGCTGCAGAGGTGTGTGGGTGCTCAGGTGTGGGGTGTACAGGTACATTGGGTGGTCAGGTGTGGGGTGCCCAGCTGTGTGGGGTGTTCAGGCGTGGGATGCATAGCTATAGGGTAGTCAGGTGTGGGGTGCTCAGCTGTGTCAGGTGCTCAGCTGTGTCAGGTGCTCAGCCGTGAGGTGCGAAGGTGTGTGGAGTGCATAGGTGTGTGGAGTGTGTAGGTGTGGAGGGTCCTCAGCTTGTCAGGTGCTCAGGTGTGGGGCATGCAGGTGTGGGGGACTGTATTGTGGTTTGAATGTGTCTCCAGAATTCAAGTGTTAAGACTTAATGGTGAGAGACCAGCAGTTGGCCTAATGGCTGTCGTTGGACTCCCATGCAGTTGACTGAAGTTAGAGTCCCAGACCGGTAGCTTAAACTCACACCTGGCACATGTGCGTGCGTGCCCAAGATCCTGAGAGGAGAATGGAGGAGAAGGGATTGCAGCGTGGCCATCCCCCCAGGGAGTGATTTGTCGCTTTCTGTCTCTCTGTCTCTGCCTTTATGGTGAACACACGTGCCCTATAGTAGAAACCTCTCCAAAACAACTTAGTGGCGAAGGTGGTCACAGTAAGAGATGAAACCTTTAGTGGCAGGCAGGCTGTAAGACAACTACCCAGGGTTAGGGGAGAGGCTTCCAGCAGCATTCCAGCCTCCTCCAGGGAGAACAGATTCCTCCTGGCATCAGGCACCGTCCGGGGATGAGAGCTCCGCCCTTGCTCCCTAGCTGGCACCTACTGGGGGCCTTCCCTGCCCCAGCCCTGTGACAAGTGAATTCCTTTCTGTAAATGGCCCTGTCCCTGGCTCTTGATCTCAGTGTCCCACGCTGAGGACACAGGAGGGGCCCAGTCTCCTCAGGATCTTCAGACAGGAAGGGCGTGCCGGCTCACCTTGCCCTGGGTGCCAGGGACAGGTCACTGCAGGCCCCGGCGAGTCAGGCTGACTATGCATGGTCAGCGAGGAGACACGACAGCTGTTGGTGTCAGGCCAGACCCTGGGAGCAGGTGACAGCAGGAGCCCTCTGCCGCACGGCTGTGGAAGGCATGTGTGGCCTGGGGAGGCCCGTTGCACCCCATGTTCCAGCAGCGATGTCTCCCTAGCTTGGACACCGGCCACAGGCAGCCCCCTGGCCAGAGCAGCCTTTCTCCAAGGTCCCAAGTCCAGAGGCCACTCCAACACTGTGCAGGCCACACTGGCTTCCTGGGGTCACACCACCATGACCAGCACAGCCTCAGAGCCCTCTGGCCCCCTCGTCCGTGCCTTGGGCACCCTGTGTGGCAGAGCTGCTGACCGGGCAGCGCAGGCTCTGGGTGGCAGGGCCAGCACAAGGGTTTTGGCTTCCACAGCCCTGGCCCCTGAGGTCAGTGTGATGGGCACTACAGGGGGGTCATCCACCCTCCTGTCCCTTCTTCAAAGGCATGCCTGCAGTTTGGCCTCATTGCCGGGAGGGTGCACATGGCAGTCTGCGGGCAACATGGGGTCGGCTTCTTGACCTTCAGATTGGGGCCCAGACGGGCCCAGCTGTAGGGGAGCAGGAGGAGGGTCCACGGGCCTGGTGGCCATCCTCAGGAGAAAGCCTGTCTTCGGCCAGCACCCCCACTATAGGTCATTCACGTTAGGAAACAGGACTGAGCCGGCCCTATCCCTACTGGCCCCTGCAGGGCCAGGAGGAAGGGCCCCCTGCTGGGTGAGTCTGACTGAGGTGCAGTCCTGCCCACCCGCTCCAGCACAAAGCAGCCAGGTGTGACGGAACCCCGCTGTGAGCTGTTGAGCCCAGAGGGCCACAGGTGTGTTTCCCACTGAGGGTTATAGGAAGAGGCTTCCTAGCCCAGGCTCAGGCCCCACGAGGCTAGCCTACGTGAGGACTGAGGCGTGGCCCCTGAGCCTCCTGCTCAGTCCCTATGCTGGGTCTGTCCGATGCTTGTCCCTTCTTCCTCCTCCTCCGATGCTGGCAGGGTTTCCATGGTTACTGGGACTGTGGCTTTGTGAGGCGGGCTTCTGTGGCTGTCTGGTCCACCGGGGAGGTCACTCCTTCAGCCGAGGCTGAGGTATTTGTCCTTGGCTGCCGGCCCAGGCCTGTGGTCGAGGAGAGACGAGGTGTGCTCTGGCAGAAGGGACGCGGGTCCCGCCTCTGGACTCTTTAGACGGCCCAGGACCAAACACAGACACGGCAGCTGTCAGGGAGGGGCCCAGGGCTGCCAGGGTGCCTGTTCGTGCTGGTTCAGGGAGGCTGCTTTGCGGTGGGACACGGGCAGGGAAGCTGCAGGTCTGGAGGCTCCGCAGGGGACAGCAGGTGGGACGAGGCTTGTGGTGTCCCCGTGTCCCAGAGACACAGGTGGTGGAGTCAGGGATCACTCAGAGGTCAGAGACCCTGAGGGCTGGCACGGACACGCCTGGCCGGGGTTCCTGCCAGGCCTCGCGTCTTCCAGGGAAGGGCGTGTGAGCAGCCGGTGCCCAAGCCCACTGCCCCAGGTGCAGGTCTGCAGTGCACCCCGTGCGCCCTTGTCACAGGGCTCCCGGACCATCATGGTGGCTTTGGTGGTCTCCGTTCCCGTGCTGGGCCTTTCTCTGAGAACCCAAAGCAGAGGCCTGAGGGCAATGTGCAGGCCCTGGGGCGCGAACTGACATGGGCAAGGGGCCGGGCGCCTGCCAGCTCTGGGGACCCTGTCTTCATCCTGGAGCTGAATTCTGGGGGCTTACTCAGCTACTGTGGGAAAGCAAACAGGGTGGGTGTGAGGGGAGTGGCTGAGGGTGGCCTCAGGCAGGGGTGAGACAGGAGGTGGCTTGTAGGGAGGAGGAATGGGGCAGAGGGCTGCTGAGTTCAGGCCAAGGATGCAGAACGGGCTGATGAGCGACACGGGGGTGCAGGTCTGGTGTGAGTGGTGTATGTGTCGTGTGAACGCGTGTGCACATGTGTGTGCAGTGAGTGCATACGGTGTGCTGTGTGTGCGTGTATGTGTCGTGTGAACGCATGTGCACATGTGTGTGCAGTGAGTGCATACGGTGTGCTGTGTGTGCGTGTATGTGTCGTGTGAACGCATGTGCACATGTGTGTGCAGTGAGTGCATACGGTGTGCTGTGTGTGTGTGCATGTTGTGTCGATGTGATGTGTGTGCTCACCTACGGCAGCAGCCCCTGCGCCCAGTCTCAGGCCTGGTAAGAAAGAGGGCTCTCCCCGGCAGCTCCTGGCAGGCTGGGTCAGCCCTTGGTGGGCCATGGCCTGGGCTCCCACTGCCCCATCCTGCAGGGTGGGGGCACAGGATGCCTGGGGCTCAGGGTCCCTCTCTGGCCACCTTCCTCTGCTGCCCCTCACCGCGTCCTGGTACTGCCCGGGTCCTGGGCAGAGGATGTGTGCCATCTGGCCTGAGATGGTGTGGGGCGGGCAGGAGGGCTGGACTGAAGGTGGGTGGGTCAGGCCCCCTGCGTCCCCTCTATATTCGTCTTTGTTCTCTGAAGGGTCCACGGCACCTGTCTGACACCCCATGGGAGAAGCCGGAGCTGGCGGGAGGCGAGCGCACACCAGCCCAGGTTCTGCCTGAGTCCTGGTAAGCTTGGGGTGGCAGCGCCTGCCTGCTGACTGCTGGCACGGTGTTCTTCCAGCACCGGGGTCGGGCGTGACCGACCCGTAGTTTCTGACACCCCGTGGTGCCCCAGGCTCCCAGTCCTGTTATAAACAATCTCTCTAGTTTTGTTTTAGTTTGGATTGAATTTAGATACCATTGACGTACATTTGCACACCGCGATCGTTTTCCGCTCTGTCAAGGCACTGTTCAGATCTGATAGAGTAAGTATTGTAAACCCCTTTTCAGGAAGGGTCAGTTATTAGAATATTTTATTTCAAGTGCTTTATTTTATTATTAGGCTAGATCTATTTTAAGTCCAAAATTCTCTCAGAGGGCCAGCCAGGTAGTGTGGTGGTTAAAGCTCTGGGTTCCTCACGAGCAACTACATGGTTCAAGGTCAGGACCTGGCGCTTGGAAGCATACCAGGCTCGTGTCCCCAAACCCACCGTGGCCGCCCTGGGGGGCTTTCTCACTTTCCCACTTTCTCTCTGTGTCTCTGTCTCTCTCAGGTGAACACGTGCTCTACAGCAAATTTTTTAAAAGAATTAACTCTCAGAACTTCAAGAATTACTTTGTTTTTTTGTTTTATTTTCAAGTTTATTAAGCTTATGTGGCGGGGGTTGGGGGCGGGTGGAGAGGGAGAGACAGGCGCTTCTGAGGGCTTCACCGTGCCACAGACCTGCTCAGCCTTCTGGCCAGCCAGGACCCAGCACGCAGCCCTGCCAGCGTGGCCAGCCGGGCCGGCTCCAAACCTGGCCCACCTGTGCAGCCGCGCCCTGCCACCCACGTCCCCGAGGCTGGCCTGTGTTGTCAAATGTGTGTGCGCCCCTCGAGAATGAAAACAACACACACATACAGACTCTTTCCTGGTTTGGTCTGATGCCAGGAGACTATCCCAGCGTCCACCCACAGAAACTGCCCCTCTGCCCTCAGAACCCTCGCAGAGTTCCCCTTGCAGGCCCTACTTCACAGTGGGGTGCATGTGCCCCGCACCAGCCTCCACCTTGGGCTGAGCCCTCTGTAGCGAGCTTTTCTTCCCCTCCCAGCCCTGGTTGGGCACGCCCTCCATTCCCCCCCCACACCGGAAGCCCTCATGCAAGGGCCCCCCATGTGTGGGCCCTGGCCCTAGACCCTGACTTCTCGGCCGCTGGGACGGCCCCCAGACGCCGCCGTGGCTCACCCCTTGGTCAGCAAGCTCACGCGGCTCTCGCTTTCAGTCGGGCTTGTCCTAACCCAGAGGGTCGCCCGTGTCCTGACCCTCCCTCACGCCCTAGTCTTGTCTCATAACTGTGACCTCCAGGTTCCCCAGATAAGCCTGGGCCGCGTCACTTCCAGAGAATGGGAGGGACCAGCAGAGCCTGGGGCTGGCTGGGATGCACGCCCACTGGGCACATTCATGAGGACTGCACTTTCTGAGTTTGCAGAGGGACAGGAGAGAGTGCCCCAGGCAGGGCGGCACACTGTCCCCAAGCCCACCCTGCCGACTCCGTCCATGCTCTCTTCTGTGCCACACCCCAGCACTGGCCAGGGCTCCCTGCTGCTGCCCACCAGGCAGGCCCAGGAGGTCGGCAGGCCCAGCACAGAGTGCTCCGGGGAGGGGTGTCTGCTTGCCTGCCCCTGCAGGACATGCAGGAGTTCTCTTGGGGAGGACCCTGGGTGGACAGAGCGCCATACCACCAGTACGGCCATGCCCCTTCCTGTATTGCCTTGGTTGCCCGGAGAAGTGAGGCCTCGGCGTTGCGAACACGGTGGCGCTCTCCCCAGTCCCTGTGTCTGTGACACGAGGTGGCCCCCTATGGTCACTGGTCATTGATTGCTGCTGGTGCCCTTGGGGCCTGGCACCTGACTGGGGGCCTTTGCCATGGTGGTGCCTGAATGTCTGCCAGTCTGGCCCATGTCCTGCCTCTCCAGCTCCTGCCCTGCCAACCTGCGTGGACACGGGCCCATGTCCTGTGGCCTCCCAGTCAGGGGTGGGCGGATAATGCAGCCCATCCCCACCGTCCATCTGGGCGGGATGTCAGCTCCGTGCCAACCCCCGTGCCACCTCCTCTGTCTTGCAGATGGTCATCTGTGGCAGGGGACTGAGACAGGTCACCCCCGTAGCCCCCGCCGGCAGCGTGAAGCCGACTGCACCCCCCCGCTTCCCCCAGCCGCCAGCGTGAAGCAGACTGCACCGCCCCGCTTCTCCCGCGTGAACGGCTGGTCGCTGCCCCTGCACTCCTTCCAGGCGGTGGGCTGGTCGACATTCCTTGTCATGTCACTCGCCGCCTTTGGGGTCTTCATCCCCTTCCTGCCGCAGACCTGGAAGTGTGCGGCCTATGCCATATCCTTTCCTGGGCTGGAGGGCCAACTTTGGGGTCCAGGCCAGGCCTGGGGGTGACAGTGTCCCTCCGGGCCCCAGCCCACTACCCAGGGTGGCAGGGGCCCACTGGACCACGAGGGGCCGGGAACGGGTGGGCTGGGTGTCAGAGTGCCTGGGAACCAAGGGGCTGCAGACTGACCGGGGCGGCACGGCGCCTTCCGTGTGGCCCTGTGGGGAATGGCGGTGTCATGAGCGCTCAGAGGAAGAGAACGTCATCGAGTCTGGAAACCCGGGGAGGGCACACTGTGGTCTGTGCTCGGGCATGGCAGCACTTCCTCCCAGCCTCCGTGGAGGTGGGGACCCTCCTGGGGGCCACCGGGCTCAGGTCGGCGGTGCCGGCCTTGGTGCTGTTAGCACTACCTGAGGCTCCAGGGCAGCCCAGGCGACATGGCGCCATCGGGAGTCCCCTGCCGAGTCACTGTGTTGTGGGGCCTGGCCAGGGCCCAGCCGTGGCCTCCGTGACCCACACAGGCCCGCTCGCCTCCTCTCGGGCCCTGCCGCTGCGTTCCTCACGGTGTGTCTCTGAAGCATCCCCGCGTCATGTTCCACACTCTGTGGGTCTGTCTGTGGCCAAGAAGGAGCAGGGTGCCGTGGCCCTGCCAAGTGCCACCTGGGGGCCAGGTCCTGGGCTTCACAGCAGCTGTGCTCGGGCGCTGGACGCTGTGGGGCCTCTCCTGCATCGGCTGGCTCACCCTGAAGAGAGGCCCCTCTGTCCTCCCCTCCGTCTCTTGCTGCCGAGCGTGGGGCCCCAGCTGCGGCACAGCGGGCATGGCGGGTGCGCCACAGCGGGCAGGGCGGCTGCTGCGTGGAGGCCGCCCGCCCAGCCTGCCCGCTTGTCTGCTGGCCCCCATGAGGGTTCCGCCCTGGCCCTGCAGGGCGGGTTGGGTGCCTTGACCCCCTGACGCTCCCACCTGACAGCCTGAGGCGGTCCTTCCCGTGTTTGCCGTGTCTGTCCCCCACGAGGTTGCCATCCTTGGACCACGGTGCATCCTGGCAGCCTGCCTCAGGGCCTCCTTTCGAGCCTGAGTCCCACTGGGTGGGGTTAGGACTGGGAGCCGTCTGTGCACACAGCTCAGCTCTAACACCTGGCTTCTCGCTGCGCTCGGACGGCCTGGTCCTCATCCTCCACCTGCGACGCCCTCCCTACCTCCATGGCTCCCACCAGCCTGCACTGCCCTCCCCGGCCTTCTCCAGGGACCGAGTGCAGCTTCCCTGGCTGTCCAGGGCTCAGGTGGCCTGGGGGACCCTCCCACACAGGACGCCCCTCAGGCCTGGGGCCTGTAGCACTCTGGCGCCGTGCTGTGCCACTAGGGGGCGCCAGCGTCATAGGCACCTGCAGGGACTATGCAGTCGGACGCCCAGTTCTGCCGCCAAGGCCCTGATGGGAGGGGAGGGTCGCCTGGGCAGGAGCAGGACAGCTCTCGGGAGGACGGTGGGGAGCAACCGTGCGGCAGGACTGCGCAAGGACCCGAGCCTGGCTGCCCACGCTCCTCCAGTGGGGCTGGGTGCTGTCGGCTGCAGGGGCAGGACTGCAGCTTGCACGCCTTCCCGGCCGGGGGGGGGAAGTATCCTGGGGGCCCCCGTCTGTGGCCGAGGCTGCAGGGGCACGCGCGG
>NW_006159450.1:511037-511851 GCF_000334495.1 Tupaia belangeri chinensis | reverse complement strand
GCTGCGTGGAGGCCGCCCGCCCAGCCTGCCCGCTTGTCTGCTGGCCCCCATGAGGGTTCCGCCCTGGCCCTGCAGGGCGGGTTGGGTGCCTTGAACACCTGACGCTCCCACCTGACAGCCTGAGGCGGTCCTTCCCGTGTTTGCCGTGTCTGTCCCCCACGAGGTTGCCATCCTTGGACCACGGTGCATCCTGGCAGCCTGCCTCAGGGCCTCCTTTCGAGCCTGAGTCCCACTGGGTGGGGTTAGGACTGGGAGCCGTCTGTGCACACAGCTCAGCTCTAACACCTGGCTTCTCGCTGCGCTCGGACGGCCTGGTCCTCATCCTCCACCTGCGACGCCCTCCCTACCTCCATGGCTCCCACCAGCCTGCACTGCCCTCCCCGGCCTTCTCCAGGGACCGAGTGCAGCTTCCCTGGCTGTCCAGGGCTCAGGTGGCCTGGGGGACCCTCCCACACAGGACGCCCCTCAGGCCTGGGGCCTGTAGCACTCTGGCGCCGTGCTGTGCCACTAGGGGGCGCCAGCGTCATAGGCACCTGCAGGGACTATGCAGTCGGACGCCCAGTTCTGCCGCCAAGGCCCTGATGGGAGGGGAGGGTCGCCTGGGCAGGAGCAGGACAGCTCTCGGGAGGACGGTGGGGAGCAACCGTGCGGCAGGACTGCGCAAGGACCCGAGCCTGGCTGCCCACGCTCCTCCAGTGGGGCTGGGTGCTGTCGGCTGCAGGGGCAGGACTGCAGCTTGCACGCCTTCCCGGCCGGGGGGGGGAAGTCTCCTGGGGGCCCCCGTCTGTGGCCGAGGCTGCAGGGGCACGCGCGG
>NW_006159450.1:507595-510980 GCF_000334495.1 Tupaia belangeri chinensis | reverse complement strand
GGGCCACCGTGGCAGAGACGGTCGGAGCTGGAGCTCGCCAGCGAGGCCACCTGCCAGCGCCCGGGCCGCTCAAGCCTTCCAGGCTCAGCCCGAGAACCTGCCCCCAGGGCGAGGCGCTGGCTGGGGTGCTCCCCCTCTTCCTGCCCACACAAAGGACAGGGTAAAGGTCAGCGGTGGGGAGCGCCAGGGCTGTCCCTGGTTATTTACCAAACACTGCTTGTTGCTAAGGGTGTTCCAGCATGTTCTGAGAACACCACTCCGGCCCAACCTCCCTGGGCCAGCGGCTGTGGGGGAGCCGAGACACGCTTGTGTGAGCCAGGCCCCTCGGGATGAGGCCCAGGGCGAGGGCAGGAGAGCCTGGTGCAGGCCGACCTCAGGGGCAGGGCTGCGACCTCGGAGCATGTGAGAACGCCCTAGGTGATGTGGGTGCCACTGAGGAGGCGCACCGTCGGTGCCAGGCATGTCTGCCAGATTGTCGCGGCGGGTGCTCTCGAACTTGGCCCTGCTGAGGTGTCCCCATGTCCCCGAAGAGTCTAGGTGCACACTGCCTGGGAGTTGGGATGCCCTTTCTTCCCAGTGGTGGACGCTTCCAGGGTGGCCACCTGGCCAGGAACCTGCGGCTCAGGGTCAGCTCAGGAAACGGGCCCAGGCAGCTTGTAGGGTTTGTCCGGCAGGTTCTGGGGGCCTCCATTTGCAGCCTGTCCCGAGGACGGGCCAATCTTCCCTCTGCTCCGGGACCCAGAGGTCCCGGCTGTCTCCCTGGTGGGGGTCCTGTGAGTGGTCAGTGCTGGCGTGGCCACTCTGGCAGGGCTGTGCAGTGCATTGGGACAGGGCAGAGGGCTGGACTCAACCTCAGCATGGCCGCTGCTGCATGGAGGCCCGACCGCCCTGCCCCCTGGCTGCCACCCATCCGCCTGCCAGGCTCCCCCGAGGGCTCTCCCAGCTCTGCAGAGGGAAAGGCACAGCTGACTCCTGCCCAGACACGTGCTCGGCTGTC
Source organism: Tupaia belangeri chinensis (assembly GCF_000334495.1). Classification (NCBI taxonomy): domain Eukaryota; kingdom Metazoa; phylum Chordata; class Mammalia; order Scandentia; family Tupaiidae; genus Tupaia; species Tupaia belangeri. Next base: position 509,983 of record NW_006159450.1, on the reverse strand, counting down.
CCGGGCCAGGTCTAAGGGCCCGGGCCTGTGCCTGTTGCCCTGGTGACCACAAAAACAGCAGGACCTGTGAGGGAGCGCCCTGTGGGTTGAGTGGGAGGGCCTCAGAGTCTGTTCCTGTGCCCCTCCCATGGCAGTGGAAGGGTCTGACCTGTCCCCAGCCCCTCTGCTGCTCCTCCTGGCTGTGCTCCCACCCCGAGCTCCTGGTACCGCTTCGCTGCCACACACCCTCCCCCCATCCCTGCTGCCCCGAGCCTCAGTCCAGCTCTGACCCATGCCTGTCCCCCGACCCTGCAGCCGTGTGGTTGGGAAACAGACACCGTGGCCTGCCCCACTCTCAGGCATGCTCTTCGTGAGGCCTGGCCAGGGCAGGGCCAGACACAGACACCAGCGCAGAGCCCCAGGTGGCCGGTGCTGCTGGCCACGGTCGAGCCTGAGATGGGCCCCAGAGAAGGACTGGCCAGAGCCCCCCCACGCGGATGTTGGCCATCTGCTGAGATCACATTGGGGGGTCTCGGCAGCCAGCAGGCTCTGTGGCCTTCCTGGGCCCAGAAGAGGGGCGTCCTGCAGGGGCAGCGTGTGTCTGCCAAGCCCAGGGCCCTCCTGGTCAAGGTGAGCCCAGGGCAGGAGGGGCAGGGCTGGGGGCGTGGGGCTGGGCAGGTGGGGCGGTCTGTGGCTCCACCCCCTCTGCTTGGTCTCCATGGTGATAGCATGTTGGTCCCAGGGCAGAGGAAGTGGGAGGCTGGGGCTGAGGGCTGGGCCGTGTCCAAGCCCTGGAGGTGAGCATCCTCCTCCTGGCTCTAGGACACCATGGCGTGGGGTGCTGGGTGTGCAGTTGGGGTGGTCCCGGGCGCATGTGCGCCGTTGGCAGGGGTGGTCCTGGGCGCATGTGCGCAGTTGGCAGGGGTGGTCCTGGGCGCATGTGCGCGGTTGGCAGGGGTGGTCCTGGTCTCTCAGGGACACGTTCCCCTCTCTCCACACTTGCCACACCTCTGCTGCTGGAAAGGGTTCTGAGACGCCCACTAGGGTGGCCCGGCGCCCGGGAGGCGTCCTGTGCCGGCCCACGGCGAGGGCTGTGCCCTGGGCCAAGACCTCGCACACCAGGCATATGGCTGCACCGTTCCCGTGGCGGACTGCTCTTGGCCTGTTGCTCAGAGACAGTGATGACCCCTGACCCAGCCATGGTGGCAGTGCCAGCGGCCACTCTGGACCCTGTGCTGCGCCCCCAACCAGGCCGTGTCATCCTTAACTGCCCTTCCAGGTGATTGGTGGGCTGTTCGCCTTCCACCTTGTGGTCCACTTGACTGCGGTCTCCATCGACCCCGCCGAGCCCAACGTCAGGCTGAAGAAGAGCTACCTGGAGCCCGTGCCCACCTTCGACCGGTCCAAACACACGCACGTGATCCAGAACCAGTACTGCCACCTGTGTGCCGTCCCTGTGTGAGTGCCCTGCCGCCCGTGTGCCGTCCCGTGTTGGCGCCCCGCTGCCTGTGTGCCATCCCCGTGCGGGTGCCCCGCCGCCTGCATGCTGTCCCAGTGTGGGCGCCCCGCCGCCTGCGTGCCGTCCCTGTGTGGGCGCCCCACTGCCTGTGTGCCGTGCCTGTGTCAGTGCCCTGCCGCCCGCGTGCCGTCCCGTGTGGGCACCCCGCCGCCTGCGTGCCATCCCTGTGTGGGCGCCCTGCCATGGCCCCCGGTGCACCTCGCAGTGCCAGCCCCGGGCACTTAATGCAGCCAGGCCCTCTGGCGGCCGGGTGAGGCTGGCAGCGCCAGCTCTGAGGGCCATGTCTGTCCAAGCTGGCGCCTGGTGCTGCCGCAGGTAAGCAGCAGCTGCCGACATGACAGTCCGGTCCTTGGCCCTCCACAGGTTTGCAGGGCTTTGTGGCCCTGGGACGTCCGGGGTGGCTGTTAGAGTGGGGTCCAAGCTTCCTCCTGGCCTCGCCCAGCACTGACGCTGGCCCAGAAGGCCAGGGCCCCCTGCTCTGCAGCCACAGCTGCCTGGCTGTGCCAACTCTGTCCTCCCCGGCCTCCAGCACCCGACTGGCACCTCCAGCTTTCTACTCTCTGCCAGACACCCACTCTCCAACCCCGAGGGCCACTCCTGGAGCCTGTCTGGTTCCCAAGAAGGGACTGGGCTCCACTGTGCTCAGCCATGTGGATGTGGGGGGCTGAGGGATCATCCCCTCTTCCTGCAGGAGCGAGAAGGCCAAGCATTGCAGCTCTTGCAACAAGTGTGTCTCTGGCTTTGACCACCACTGCAAGTGGCTCAACAACTGCGTGGGCCATAGGAACTACTGGTGAGCGCAGGTCCTGGGCACGCCACGGCAGGCCGTCCTGGGCGCGTGCGGATGGCGGGTGGTCCTGGGCACGCCACGGCAGGCCGTCCTGGGCACG
>NW_006159450.1:504405-506892 GCF_000334495.1 Tupaia belangeri chinensis | reverse complement strand
TCCTGGGCGCATGTGGGCGGTTGGCAGGGGTGGTCCTGGGCGCATGCAGGCCGTCCTGGGCACATGTGTGCGGTTGGCAGGGGTGGTCCTGGGTGCAGGCAGGCCGTCTTGGGCACATGTGTGTGGTTGGCAGGGGTGGTCTTGGGATGCGTGCAGACGGTCCTAGGATGTGTGTGGGCAGTCCTGGGTGCATGTGGGCGGCGGGGGTCCTGTGGCATGTGCGGGCAGTCCTGGGCACATGCGGATCATAGCAGGCCCCCACCTAGTCCCGGGGCGCGTAAGGGTGTTGGGGACATGGGTCGTAGCAGGTCTCCTCCCAGTCCGGGTGGAGCCATCCCTGGGCCAGCCAGCCTAAGCTCATCTCAGAGGATTTCCGAAGTTCCCCCAGGATGGGAGGAGCCAGCCCTCAGGGCCACCGATGTCTGAGGACATCTGAGCTCGCTGCCCTGGTCCCACCGCCCTCTCCAAATGGGAAAAAAATACACCATGTCTTTTTCAACAACCCAAAATATTCTGAGAATTGCTACTCCAGAGTTTTTTTGTTTCGGTACCAGCAGGTGGAGTAATGGTTACATCACTGGACTCCCATGTAGTAGACCACGGTTCGAGTCCCAGACCCGGCAGCTTAAAACTCACACCAGGCACATGTGCATGTGTGCCCAAATTCCTGAGAGGCGAATGGAGGAGGGACTGTGGTGTGGCCATCCCCCCAGGGGGGTGACTTCTCACTTTCTTTCTGTCTCTGTCTCTCCAGTGAGCACACATACCCTATAGCAGAAATCTCTTTGAAAATGTTTGTTTCAGTAGAGGGATTGTGTGTCTTTCGCACAGAGACAAGTGTGGCACGATTCTGGGCTGACGTCTGAAGCGTGCGACCTTAGTCTGGACGAGTGTGCACATACATACGCTGTCGTTTTACCGTTTACGAAGAATTTGCCAGAGGGCATATGTCCACTTAGAGATAGAGCTCGCTCGCAGTGGGGTGCAGTCCTGCCGCAGCGCTCCCCCACTCTCCATCCCGTCAGGACTTGCGGCGTGCCTGCACACGCTGGCTCGTTTTCAAGCTGCTGGGATGGGGAGTCACACTGCAGTGGGCCCATGCACCCCACTTCCGATGCGCAGTGCTTGGCGCTGCACTGTGGGGCCGGCCGTGCGGGTGCACTGTGCACAGGCTCGTGGGGCCAGGTGTCGGGGCACTCCCTGGCTCTGACTTCCTCCTGGATACAGCAGCCCACACACCCTCCCAGGCCTCAGGTGGCTGGCATGGCCTTCCCGGTGCTCTGAAGTTAGGGCAGGACTATGAGCCTCACTCCCCACAATCTCAGGACACGATGACCCATGAGTGCTGCTGAGGCTGGGAAGGAGCCCCATCTGGGGAACGAGTGGGCGTCCATCACTGTGGACTAGGGACCTGCCTCCTGCTGACCCCTAAGCTGGTGGGGTCAGTGTGGGTCTTGTGCAATCTCTGACCCTCCGTTTCCATTTGTGTCCCCTCCTTGTGGGGATTCAGTGAGCTGGGAAGGGCGCAGAGCATGAGGCTGCAGCGTGACCAGGGAGCCAGGCTTGCTGCAGTCGCTGAGGGGGCTACAAGGAAGGGCCATGGGCGGAGCACGGGGGCGGGAGAGCTGTGTCTGTGCTGAGGCTGGGCTGGATGCCCTGGCGTGCCTCAACCCCTGGGGGGAGGCCTGGCGTGCCCTGAGCCCCTGGGTGGGGTCCTGGCACGCCCCGAGCCACATCTGCCCCCCAGGTACTTCTTCCTGTCCGTGGCCTCGGCCTCGGCCTGCCTGGTCTGCCTGCTCGCCCTCCTGCTCTACGTGCTCATCCAGTACTTCGTGGACCCCAGGGAGCTGCGCACGGACCCCCAGTACAAGAGTATGCCGCACCGTCCTTGGCCCGTCTGCATGGGGCCGGCCCTGCTCACAGCCTTGTCTGCAGCAGTCTCTCGGGGAAAGTCTGGAGGCTGGGAAGGCTCGGCTCAGCCTGTTTGGGCTTCCTGGAGCAGGACAGTATCCGGCAGGCTCCAGCCCTGGGTTAAGGGCAGCAGCTCCCCAAGCCCCAGGAGGTGGTGCCCCAGGGAGGGCCAGGCATGAGAGAGGCCCCTACCTTTTCCTCTGTCCTCCACGGCCAGTCCTGGTGTGCCTGCGGTGGGTGGGCAGGGTGCCTGTCCTGCAGGGCCAGCTCACCGGGCAGGGCAGAGGGCAGGCGGGGCAAGCATGGCTGCTGGCTCAGAGGCCGGTGGGCAGGTTGGCTCAGCTCTGCCGGCTGGGCTGGGGGCCACACCGTGGTACAGTGTCTGCCGAGTGGGAGGGAAGCCGGCCGGCCCGACGTCCTGGGCTCTCCGTGTGGCCAAATCCAGTCCCAGACGTCCCTTTGAGAGACAGGAGATGCCAAGGCTGTGAGTGGGCCAAGAGGAGGCAGAGGCTGGAGTACCGTACCCACCACAGGGAGGCCTGAGTCCCCCGGGGGGCAGGAGGGCGAGGGGCCCCC
>NW_006159450.1:503920-504256 GCF_000334495.1 Tupaia belangeri chinensis | reverse complement strand
TGACATGGGGCTGGAGCAAGTCTTGGCTGTGGGCCGCTGTGGCCTGGGGGCAGCCCTGCACGTCTCCTCATGTCACCTCGGCCGTCGCAGTCCAGGCTGGCCTCAGGCGGGGGGTCAGGGCCTGCGTGTCGCTCGCTCCGAATTCCGGGCTACACGTGAGCGTGTCTGAGTGAGCTGAGTGAGCTCCATGGAGAAGGCCCTGAGGCTCCCGCTCAGCCAGGACCCCCAAAGGGTGTGCTGAAATGGCTCCTGGGGGCCCTGGCCTCGCAGGCCCAAGAAGCACCAGGCAAGTCGTCCCCAACAGCCTGTGCACTGCCAGCCTCTGCGGGGGTCAGC
>NW_006159450.1:501562-501810 GCF_000334495.1 Tupaia belangeri chinensis | reverse complement strand
CAGCCTTGTCTGCAGCAGTCTCTCGGGGAAAGTCTGGAGGCTGGGAAGGCTCGGCTCAGCCTGTTTGGGCTTCCTGGAGCAGGACAGTATCCGGCAGGCTCCAGCCCTGGGTTAAGGGCAGCAGCTCCCCAAGCCCCAGGAGGCGGTGCCCCAGGGAGGGCCAGGCATGAGAGAGGCCCCTACCTTTTCCTCTGTCCTCCACGGCCAGTCCTGGTGTGCCTGGGGTGGGGGGGCAGGGTGGCTTTGCT
>NW_006159450.1:481390-501414 GCF_000334495.1 Tupaia belangeri chinensis | reverse complement strand
GGGAAGCCGGCCGGCCCGACGTGTCCCCGGCACCTGTAAGTGTGGCTTGTGGGAAGAAGCTCTCAGATGGGGCTTGTCCTGGGCTCTCCGTGTGGCCAAATCCAGTCCCAGACGTCCCTTTGAGAGACAGGAGATGCCAAGGCTGTGAGTGGGCCAAGAGGAGGCAGAGGCTGGAGTACCGTACCCACCACAGGGAGGCCTGAGTCCCCGGGGTGGCAGGAGGCAGAGGGGCCCTCCCCAGAGCTGACAAGAGATGGCCGGTCTCGCCCTCTCCCCCACCCCCCGCCCGACTTCAGACTCTTTGGCTGTCCTAGAAACGTGAGGGTGGACACCTATGGTGACATGTGGCTGGAGCAAGTCTTGGCTGTGGGCCGCTGTGGCCTGGGGGCAGCCCTGCACGTCTCCTCATGTCACCTCGGCCGTCGCAGTCCAGGCTGGCCTCAGGCGGGGGGTCAGGGCCTGCGTGTCGCTCGCTCCGAATTCCGGGCTACACGTGAGCGTGTCTGAGTGAGCTGAGTGAGCTCCATGGAGAAGGCCCTGAGGCTCCCGCTCAGCCAGGACCCCCAAAGGGTGTGCTGAAATGGCTCCTGGGGGCCCTGGCCTCGCAGGCCCAAGAAGCACCAGGCAAGTCGTCCCCAACAGCCTGTGCACTGCCAGCCTCTGCGGGGCTCAGCGGGGCTCAGCCCTCAGGGGATGAGAGGAGGCCCAGAGGGGCTGCAGGAGCCTGCTGTCTCTGCAGTGCCTGGAGGCTCCCTAAGGCACCAGCTGCCCAGCTGTGTGACCAGCCCCAGGCGACGAGGCCATTTCTGGCTCGCTGTGAGATGCCCCACAGTGTCACAGGTGCCAGGTCCCTGCTCTGCCCTCACGGGAGGAGTGTGGCAGCGCTGAGGGCTACCTCCCCGGTGACCCCAGCAGAGCACTGTGTGACCCTCCAGCAGCAGGCGAGCTGGCTGGTGAATGGCCAGGCTGGTCCCACACCGTCCTGCCCTGGACGCCCGGGTCGCTGCGACTCTCGCACAGACCCTCAGCCTGTCTACACACCCCGTTTTGTTCCTGTTTCTATTTGTTTTATTTATCTATTTTTAAAAGCAGTTTCGCCTTAAGGTATGTGCACTCACTGAAGAGAGAGACACAGAGATAGTGAGAGGGAAAGCGAGAAATCACCCTTCAATCCCTTCTCCTCCAGTTTCCTTCCGGGATTTGGGGCACACATGCACGCCCGGCGTGACCAGGTCCAGATCTAAACTGCAGTGGCCTTGTGGAGCCTGGCGACAGAGCCGCTGTGCCGGCTGCTGGCCCCACCCCGTCCTGAAGCGGTGCACTTGGAGAGTTGGTGGTGCTTGGGTCACAGAGCGCCTACCCTAAGGGCGCCAGTGTGGGGCCGTCCAGGCCAGCCGGCTCAGAATGCAGAGGCCCAGGGAGGGGTGGGGTCTGCGGTCGGGTCCAGACATCCCTGACCCTCCCTTCCCGCGTGCTCACGGGGCCCCGATGGGCGGTGCGCTCAGGAGAGGCCGCACGTCCTACAGCTGGGAGGAGCTGCGGGTGGGTGTCCCAGGCTGCCGTCCTGCCAGCCCACCTGGCGCCTGGTCACACATGCCCTGCTGTCCTCGCAGATGTCCTGGACAGGGACACGTGGCTGCTGTTCCTCCCCTGCTTCCCCGTGAAGGCGCCGACGCCGGTGGTCCTGGCCCTGGCCGCGGGCGTGCCGCTGCTGGGGCTGCTGCTCGTGCACCTGCTGCTCTTCCACGTCTACCTGAGTACGTCCCCCGCGCGCCCAGGCAGGAGGCCCTTGGGGCCAGCGGGTCCCCAGAGCTGGGTCTGTGCTCCGCGGCCTGCAGAAACCCGGGCAGAGGTTTAGCAAGCTAGACGGTTCAGGGACAGAGGAGCAAGCCTGCTAGGCAGGAGAGCCGCGGACAGAGATTCCAGCAGTGAGAAGTGCCGAGCTCGCCAGGTGGCGGCCACCCTAGGGGAGACCACTACGGCCTGCAGCGGGCCCCGGCCGAGCACCTTCCAGTCCCAGGGCAGTGATGGCCCTGGGCAAGTGTCTCGGGAGTGGCTGCGGGGGGGGGGGCCCCCGTCCCCTGGCCAGAAGGGGAGGGAACCAGGTGAGGGGGGCCCCGACCTCCCCTCATTGTCTCCCAGAGCAGCCCCTGCCCGGCTGTGGTGAGGACCCCTGACGCAGACCGGCCCCTGCACCTGGAAGGGCCCTGCCATGACCAGTCACGGCCGCATTCGGACTGCGAGCGTGTTCTGGGCGCACTGACCGTGCTGCTGCGTGGCTGGTGCCTGGCCGAGGCCTGGCTTTTATGCCTGGTGACGGCACAGGGCGAGTGCTGCACTGTCAGAGCTCCGTCTTGGCGTCGCGAGGCTGGGCCATCTCTGGGTGCTGTGCGTTCGGCGTTCGGGCAGCCCTAGCCCTCACCCTAACGAGTGGGTCGAGGCCCTGTACTGCCTCACCACCAGCAGCAAGGCCGGGCGCTGGGCCTGCCTGTCCATGCGGCTCGGCCCACACAGGTGGGTCTGTCGTGCACACACGGGCAGCCTGGGCTGCCCTCCCCACCTGCCCCCTTCCCAATGGGCGTCAGGGCTGGAGGACCAGGCCTTGGCGCAAGCCCGCATGTGCAGCCCCTGGTCTCTAGCCGCAGCTCCAAAAGACAAAGCAGGCCCCTTTGTGCCAAGAGATGTGGACACTGCCCTGTGGTCACGGCGACCTCGAGGCTGACGTAGGGTCACACCATGCCAGGGCCTGCCTGCCTCTCCTGGGGCCAGAAGGGCCGTAGGCTGGCACTAACCTGGTGCATGCTCTGTGCAGCCGCGGCGAGCCGTCGGCATCTGTGGGATGGGCCTTGCCCAACAGCTGAGAGGACCCTGCAGGACTGGGCCCTCAGGGTGGAGCCCTCGCAGCTCCCAGGCACAGCCGGGCCTTTGTGGCTCAGAGTCCAGCAAGGCAGCGTGGCCATAGGGGCCTTATCGGGACTGGAGGCACAAATGAGCCCCTGTGGTGACAGTGAGGATGTGAGTGAGGCCCGGTCTGCCGGTCTTGCTCAGCATCAGCTGTTCTAAATGGCCCCTTGAGGACAGGCCCACCAAGGCTGGCCGAAGCCTGAGAGGACACAGGCCCGCAGGGCAGAAGCCCGGCCTGTACCCAGTGACACACGCACCAGCCCACAGGCACGGGGAGCGAAGTCGGCTCGGACCAGGTGCGTGTAGCCTGCAGGGGCCGGACTCCCCACACGGCGCTCCCCGTCCACCTCCCCTCCACGTGGCACCACTGCCAGCCACAGGCCTGGCCACGGCCAGAGGAGCTCAGAATCGGCTGAGGCTCCTGAAGCGCTGAGACACTGGGGTGGGCTGGCGTGGAGGGCTGGCGCGGGAGCAAGTGTGTGGCCGGGACTGCCGAACCCTGATACAGGTGCGAGGACTCAGGTCCGCACTGCCGTGGGCGTGAGGTGCAGGGGGCCTTCAGGCTTCCCCAGCAGCAGGCGTGTGCAGCACAGGGGAGCCGGGGAAGGAGCTCTGAGCGGGATAGCGTCAGCCCACTGAGACTACCCAGATGCTGCCCTGCCCTGTGGGGGAGCACCGTCTGGGTCTCGGGAGGCTCAGATGAGGGTCCCTGCCCAGGCCGTCAGCAGATGCAGCTCCTTGGAGAAGTGGCCCCAGGTCGTCCGGAGCTGCAGCCCAGAGCCAGCTCCAGCCCTCGCCCTGCAGGCTCTAAAGAGAAGCCGTGAGGGAAGGGTCTGTCCCCAGCCCTGCTGTGGGTCCTGCTGTGTTGTCCATCCCAGGACTGCCGGGGGCTCCGCTGACTGGAAGTAGGTCACCAAGCTGCCGCTCCCACGGGGACAGGAGCTGCTCAGAAGCCACCACATGTCGAAGCTGGGAGGCCTGTGGACACGGCCACCAGCTGCGGTGGCGGGAGGGAAGCTGTCGCACATGTGTGCGGGGATCACATGGACCAGCGGAGCTGAAACACAGTGGCCTAATTACCAGAGACACATGTGGGTGGCCACCCAGCACACGCCACCCCGCCCAGCTTTCTCCTGCGAGACTACAGGTCCAGGGCTGAAATGCTGTCCTCTCCTTTGTCCTGTCAGATTAAGACAGGACCTAGGCCAAGGGGCGGCCCCAGGAGGCACACAGGCCGACTCCCCGTCTGTCTGTCTGTCTGTCTGTCTGCACCGGTACTTGCTGGAACCAGTGCGAGTCCCCACGTGCAACTGCAGGCCAAGGGGCGGAGAGGCGAGCGCGGTGAGGGCAGACGCCTGGCCCTGTGCCTCTGCAGGCGGCACACCCTCCAACTGCTCTTGGCTGTGACGGTTCCATGGGCAGCCCCCGGTCCCAGAAATAATTCCCAGCCATCTGCTCTCATGTGGTCGGGGAGGGGCGGGGAGAGTTGGTCTTCCCGGCGTGCTGACGGCCAAGGGCTCACCGCCGCTCTCTGGCGACAGATGGGGTGCTGGGAGGCCAGTCCTGGAGGGCCTGCCCTGCGTCCATGGCTGGGTCCGTGGCTGGGTCCGTGGCAGTGTCCGTGGCTGTGTCCGTGCACAGTGACACAGCATGACACGGCACTTCCCTCCCTCCCCTACCCAGGGCTCATGAGGATGAGCACGTTCGACTACATGGTGCGGGGCCAGCAGGAGCGGACCATGAGAAGCCCGGCCGTGAGGATGGAGAGTGGGCTCCCGCAGGTACCCACCTGTCTATGGGGACACGCCTGGTGTCATCTCCCTCTGCCCACTGTTGGCGTGGCCTCGGATACTGCGTGTGTGAGTGTGTGCATGGTGTGACCTGTGTGTGGATGTGTGCCCTCCTGTGTCACTGCCACATCCATTTCCCTCTGCCTCACCTCTACATCTGCTCTGGGCTCGGCCTCCGGGGGTTCTGGCAGACTCTCTTCAGGTAGGTCTTGCTTCTGCCCTAGTTCCTGCAGCGTCCAGACTCCCTTTTCCCCATGATCCCTGTGGGGCTTCGTAGAGAGCCCCTTGTAACTTAGAAATGGAGGCTAGCCCCATGGTCTAGTGGTTACAGGAGCTGGGTCCCATATGGCCAGCTGCAGTTCGAATCCCAGACCAGTGAAAACACTCCCGGCGCGTGTGCCCTCCCCAAATCCAGACAGCATGGAGACGGGAGGAGAAGGGGTGCAGCAGGAGCATGCCCAACAGGGTGCTTCCCCCCCTCCTGCTCTGCTCTGACCAGTGCACAGGGTGCTTCCCCTCCTCCCGCTCTGCTCCTGACCGGTGCACAGGGTGCTTCCTCCCTCCCTCCCGCTCTGCTCCTGACCGGTGCACATACTCTCTGGCAATTAAAAAAGGAAAGAAATGGGAAGTGAGTCAAGATTGCCTTTATTTATTGATTAAAGAATTGTCCATTTTAGGGACCAGCAGTTGGCGTAATGGCTATGTCGCTGGACTCCCATGTAGCCAACCATGGTTTGAGTCCCAGACCCAGTGACTTAAACTCACGCCAGGCACGCATGCGTGCGTGCCCAAGATCCCGAGAGGAGAATGGAGGAGAAGGGATTGTGGCGTGCCATCCCCCCTGGGGGTGATCTCTATCTGTCCGTCTCTCTCTGTCTTTCTGGCAAGCATATGCGCCCTATAGCAAAAACCTCTCCAAAAAACAAAAGGAATTGTCCATTTTTATTTTTTATTATTATCACTATTTTTTAATCTAACCAGAGAGAGAGAGGGAAAGTGAGAAAGCGAGCCACTAGGTCTGGAACTTGAACAGTGGTCAGCCACGTGGGAGTCCAATGCCTTAACCACACCATGTGCTGGCCCCAAGAGCACCTTTCAGATGGTGATGTTGGAAGCCCGGAAAAGCTGGGGACACGTTTTGGAGAGTCTGGTAGTCCCAGCCTTGGACACTGAGGAGACCTTAGCTCCAAGTCACAGATGGCCTCGGGCCTTCCTTGCACTGGGCCTTGCTCCAACTGGCTGCCGGAGTCCAGGGGACCTGTGTGGTCCTGCCTGACTAGGGTGCTCCTCGCCCTCCCAAGCATCTTGGTTTGGATGGGGAATTACAGTCGCCCCAACTGACCTTAGCAGGGCCCTGGTCTGAGGCAGAGGATCCGGCCCACCTCACAGGGGACGCCCGTCCAGAATCTTCATGGCCTCCAGGGTGCTGCTCATCCCACCACCTATGCTCTGAAGACTAACGGCCACTTCGGCAGCAAGCTGTCCTTCCCGTGGACTGTGGGGTCTCCTCAGACAGCTTTGTTGGAGGAAGCACGGGCCTTTACTGGGACCTCGGTGAAGGGCAGCTGAGAGAGAGGAGTCGGTTTTAGGGATGGTGAGAGGTTCCCAATGGAGCCGGTCCCTGAATGCCACCTGCAGAGGGCGGAGAGGCCCTCCTGGAGAGTCAGGCCACAGCTCCGCCCAGGGAGGGCTACGGAGCACGCGGAGCTTCGGCGCGGGAACGCACACGTGGGCACGGGCACCCGGCAGCCCGGCAGGACCCCGTCCTCCTGACCTCAGCAGGATGGCTTCTGTCAGCACCTTCAGGTCTCAGGGAGGGCCGGGCCTGTCCAGTGAGTTCCCTCCTGAGCTGTCCAGCTAAGTGCAGAGCGAGATCCAGGAGGCTGCCCGGACAGTGGGCGTGACAGAGCAGGTCACGCATAACCCTGTGGCAGCCAGAGTCAGGCGTCCCTCTCCGTGCCTTGTCCTGCCACTGGGCCTGCCCTGTGGGGAATCCCTAAATGGGCATTAACGCAGCGGCCAGAAACACATTTTAGGGACCAGCAGTTGGCGTAATGGCTATGTCGCTGGACTCCCATGTAGCCAACCATGGTTTGAGTCCCAGACCCAGTGACTTAAACTCACGCCAGGCACGCATGCGTGCGTGCCCAAGATCCCGAGAGGAGAATGGAGGAGAAGGGATTGTGGCGTGCCATCCCCCCTGGGGGTGATCTCTATCTGTCCGTCTCTCTCTGTCTTTCTGGCAAGCATATGCGCCCTATAGCAAAAACCTCTCCAAAAAACAAAAGGAATTGTCCATTTTTATTTTTTATTATTATCACTATTTTTTAATCTAACCAGAGAGAGAGAGGGAAAGTGAGAAAGCGAGCCACTAGGTCTGGAACTTGAACAGTGGTCAGCCACGTGGGAGTCCAATGCCTTAACCACACCATGTGCTGGCCCCAAGAGCACCTTTCAGATGGTGATGTTGGAAGCCAAGGGGCTGCACTCCTCTGAAAATCTGGGGACACGTTTTGGAGAGTCTGGTAGTCCCAGCCTTGGACACTGAGGAGACCTTAGCTCCAAGTCACAGATGGCCTCGGGCCTTCCTTGCACTGGGCCTTGCTCCAACTGGCTGCCGGAGTCCAGGGGACCTGTGTGGTCCTGCCTGACTAGGGTGCTCCTCGCCCTCCCAAGCATCTTGGTTTGGATGGGGAATTACAGTCGCCCCAACTGACCTTAGCAGGGCCCTGGTCTGAGGCAGAGGATCTGGCCCACCTCACAGGGGACGCCCGTCCAGAATCTTCATGGCCTCCAGGGTGCTGCTCATCCCACCACCTATGCTCTGAAGACTAACGGCCACTTCGGCAGCAAGCTGTCCTTCCCGTGGACTGTGGGGTCTCCTCAGACAGCTTTGTTGGAGGAAGCACGGGCCTTTACTGGGACCTCGGTGAAGGGCAGCTGAGAGAGAGGAGTCGGTTTTAGGGATGGTGAGAGGTTCCCAATGGAGCCGGTCCCTGAATGCCACCTGCAGAGGGCGGAGAGGCCCTCCTGGAGAGTCAGGCCACAGCTCCGCCCAGGGAGGGCTACGGAGCACGCGGAGCTTCGGCGCGGGAACGCACACGTGGGCACGGGCACCCGGCAGCCCGGCAGGACCCCGTCCTCCTGACCTCAGCAGGATGGCTTCTGTCAGCACCTTCAGGTCTCAGGGAGGGCCGGGCCTGTCCAGTGAGTTCCCTCCTGAGCTGTCCAGCTAAGTGCAGAGCGAGATCCAGGAGGCTGCCCGGACAGTGGGCGTGACAGAGCAGGTCACGCATAACCCTGTGGCAGCCAGAGTCAGGCCTCCCTCTCCCTGCCTTGCCCTGCCACTGGGCCTGCCCTGTGGGGAATCCCTAAATGGGCATTAACGCAGCGGCCAGAAACAGCCACTGGGGCAGCCAGGTCAGTGCTCGGCCCCGGGCGTGGCTGGCTGTGAAGTCTCCCACACTCCTACAGCCGTCCGTAGGTCAGTCTACACACCTTCACGCAGTGATGCAGGGACAGCGTCACAGAGATGACAAACACGAGGTGACACGCACTACGTCCAGGACACGCCCGGATCCTCATGCCTGACAGACACAGGACAGCCTCTAGAAGGGGCAAGGAGCGCCTCGTGGCCTCCCCTACCACCTGGCTCTGGGAGGCAGGTCAGCATGCCCACGTGGCCACCACGCTGCCACACTCTCGCCGTGACTGTCACGTTTAGTTCTGAGGAGGACTGGGGCGAGTGTTTATTGTTCCAATTTTGGTGACTAAGACAGAAAATTCTAAACCTTCCAAAGCTGAAATTTGTTTTGAACACAAGGAGGAGAATCACCTTTCTGGATAATTGACACAAATTACCGTAATGGGCTGAGCCCTGAACGGCCTGTGAGAAGGGAGGAAACTGCTAATTACAAAGTTCCTCCTGCAAGAAACCCCAGGCCCCGGCAGAGGTGCTGGGAGCCCTGCCGATACATACACACACGTGTACATCGACGAAAAGGTCCGCATGCTCTTAGGACGCAGGGGAGGAAGTGTCCAACTCCTCCTGCAAGGCCAAGTTCAACCCAGTAGAAAGGACTCAGTGTCCTCAGCAAAGGGTAGCAGATGCCAGGATCTTCCATGAAATACGAGAAAAAGTAATCGCCAAATACCGGTAAACCAAACCCAGGAGTGTGTGCACTGGACGGCATGCCACGGCGCTGGGCCGTCCCCCGGGGAGCGAGGCTGTTTTACGGTACGAAAGCAACGGCTGGCACAACGCATTGAGATGGGGCAGTAACCACACCGTACTGTATCAGTCGGTGCAGAAAAGTATCTGACAAGACCAAATACCAGCTTAGGGCTCCTAAACTGCCCCAAACCCAGGAAGAAAACAGATGCATGTCCAGGTGAAACAGAACCTATGGAGGCGTTTAGGAGCGACCACCATACTTAGTGGAGACCGGCTGCAGCCTCCCTGAGGCTGGGGGTACGGCGACGTCCCGGTGTCAGGCCGCTGTCTGGGGCTGCGTGAATATGTAGCTGATACAGGGCGCGAGAACTGTATCAAGCATGCCAATGGGAAAGAGGAACTGTTTTTTATTGGTTAGGCAACCTGATTTTTAAAATCTACCCAAAAATGAGTAGAAGTAATAAGATAACTTAGCAAGTTTGTAGGCTACAATATCAACAAATTCAACTATGTTTTATACATGGTATTATTAATAATAAAAAACGGAAAACTATATGGTATTTAAAAAAACTATTCTATTCAAAATAGCCTAAAAAATCATGAATTTGGGACCAGCAGTTATTGTAATGGCTATGTTGCTGGACTCCCATGTAGTCAACCGCAGTTCAGGTCCCAGACCCAGTGGCTTAAACTCATGCCAGGCACGTGTGCATAAGTGTCCAAGATCCCGAGAGGACAATGGAGGAGAAGGGATTGCGGTGCGGCCATACCCCCCTGGGGGGTGATTTCTCATTTTCTGTCTCTTTATTTCTCTGTCTTCCTGGCAAGTGCACATGCCCTATAGCAAAAACCTCTCAAAAAAAAAAATCATGAATTTAACAAAACTGGTCCCAAATCTGTACACTGAAAGCTACAAACTGTTGTTGAAATTAATACAATATAAATAAATGGAAAGATATGCAACTTTTGTTGATTGAAACACTAATTATTGTCAAGAAAACAGCTTTAGGACCAGCAGTTAGCGTAATGGCTATGTCGCTGGACTCCCATGTAGTCAACTGCGGTTCACATCCCAGACCCGGTGGCTTAAAACTCACGCCGGGTGTGCGTGCGTGCCCAAGATCCCGAGAGGAGAACGGAGGAGAAGGGATTGCGGCGTGGCCATCCCCCCTGGGGGGTGATTTCTCGCTTTCTGTCTCTCTGTCTCTCTCTGTCTGGCGAGTGCACGCGTCCTATAGCAAAAACCTCAAAAAAAAAAAAAAAAAAAAAAAGAAAAGAAAAAGAAAAGAAAGCAGCTTTTTCCCAAACGTCTCTAAATATCACAGTCACTACTGAATATCGTATAGGCTTTTTTTTTTTCTTTTCGGTAAGGAAACCAAGAAGCTGACCCTAAAATGTATATGGGAATTTAGTGGACCTAAAGTAGCCAGAATGACTTTTGTTTTGACTGGAGGGTGAGTGTGTTTGCCAGAAACAGAGAGAAAGGGTCTTCTCAGTGGGGTGTGTTGGGGTGTGCTGACCACTCTCAAAGGTTCTGCTGTGAACCCTTCCTCCAGTTTCTCCTCCCATCAGGGTTTGGGGTGTGCACACACACTGGGCAGAGTTTCCAAGCTGCCAAGGCTGGGATTCGAACTGCAGTCAGCCATGTGGGATCTGGTTCCCAAGGCACAGGGCCTACCCGTTGTGTTGTGGTGCCAAACAAAGTGATTTTGCATTTGTTTGTTTATTTTGGAGAAGTTTTTACTACAGGGCGCGTACACTCGCCAGAAAGACGGAGAGAGACAGAAAGTGAGAAATCACCCCCTAGGGGGATGGCCACACAGCAATCCTTTCTTTTTCATTCTCTTCTCTGGATCCTGGGCACGCATGTACACGCGCCTGGCATGAGTTTAAGCCACCGGGTTCAGGACTCAAACTGTGGTCGACTACATGGGAGTCCAGTGACGTAGTCATTACGTTAACTGCAGGTCCCTCCAGATAATTTTGAAACAGAGCACCTACTTTTGAAATTTCCTATAAAGCTTCAGTAATGAGCACAAAGTAGTACTAGCATAGGAGAGGCAGAGATCGATGGGACAGAATAGAAATTCCAGAAATAAATCTTTAAATTCCCGGTCAATTAATTTTTTTAAGAAGGTGCCAAGTCAACCCAGTGGGGAGACGAGCCTTTGTAGCGAGAAGATGATGGTGTGGCAGACACGCGATCCACCCCGACTCACGCGTCTATGTACCACCTCAAACCCGTCACTTCCTAAGGGCAAGGCACAACTTCAACACTTTTAGAAAAATCAGAGAATATCTTTGTGATCTTGGGTAGGCAAAGTTTTTTCTTTTTTTTTTTTTTGACATATACAAAAATACTATTAAAGAAAGAAAATGATAAATTAGACTTCATCAAAAACTAAAAATTTGATCTTCAAAGATCATCATGAATAAGATGAAATATAAGCCAGAGTGGAATAAAATATTTGAGAATCATATGCTTGTATCAAAATATTCAAAGAATTTTCAGGGACCAGCATATGGTGTAACGGTTACATCACTGAGCTCCCACAGGATCAACTGTGGCTCAAGTCCTGGACCCACAGACTTAAAAATCTCACACTGGGCCTAAGTGTGGGTGTGCCCAAGATCCCAAGAGGAAAATGGAGGAGAAGGGACTGTGGTGTGGCCATCCCCCCTCGGGGGTGGTTTCTTGCTTTCTGTCTCTGTCTCTCTGGCAAACACACACACCCTACAGCAAAAATATCTCAAGAAAAAACAAAAAGAATTTTTGGAACTCAATGATAACCATACAATAATAACCCACCTAGGAGCAGGTGGGGCCCACATGGGAGAGGTTCTGGACTCCTGCGCAACCCTCCCGCAGGTGTGTGCCTGCCATCTGATGGAGCGACCGTCAGGAAATAAACTGTAGGAAAAAAACACAAATTTTAAGTGGAGACAATGTTTCAGCCAACTCTTCGGCAAAGAGCACGGATGACAGGCACACAGAGGCCCGCAAGTGAGAACCCCGCGACACCTCACGTGCAGTGGACCTGCTCTCCTGGCGGAAGACGACAGAACCGAGTGTGGGTGAAGGTGCAGAGGAACCGGGAGGCTGTGTGTCGCCAGCAGGATGTCTCAGAGAGCCGCCTCGGCAAGAGCGTCTTTGGATGCCACGCACCTGCTCGTCACATGACCCACAGTCCCTCCCCATCCTGGGCAAAGGTGTCAAGTGTGTTTCTTTGCGAGGGCCGCCCTCCGACTCAACTCGGCATGAGGGATTTGGATTCATTTTCTCACAGTTGCAGGGGCCAAAGTCCAGGAGCAAGGCGTGGGTGGGGCTGCCCCCGCCCCCTAGGCCGGTTCCTCAGACTGCAGATGCCACCTCCTTCCGGAGTCCTCACATGCTGTTCTCCCTGCAGGTCTGTAGCCCAGCACCCCCTCATGGGAGACCAGCGCTCTCCGGGTGGGGCTCGAGCTAACCGCGTTTAGCTGTGACTGTGTCTCCAAAGACATGCCACGTGTAGTCTTGACCTGAGGCCCTGCGGGTCGGGGCTCCACCACACACTGCAGGGCAGGGCCCCGCCTGTGGAAGGCTTGGGGAGAAGGGCCCAACCCAGTACCACAGCGCCCCTGTGGCAGCATCACTCAAACAGACTCAA
Organism: Tupaia belangeri chinensis; assembly: GCF_000334495.1. NCBI lineage: Eukaryota > Metazoa > Chordata > Mammalia > Scandentia > Tupaiidae > Tupaia > Tupaia belangeri. The sequence goes on along the minus strand of NW_006159450.1, from coordinate 488,899 downwards.
AAAGGACTTGAGTTTTTATTTTATTTTATTTATTTATTTTAGAGGTTTTTGCTATAGGGTGCATGTGCTTGCCAGACAGAGAGACAGAAAGCGAGAAATCGCCCCCCGGGGGGATGGCCACGCCGCAATCCCTTCCCCTCCATTCTCCTCTTGGGATCTTGGGCTTGAATGGACACACGCCCGGCATGAGTTTAAGCCACCGGGTCCAGGACGCGAACCGCGGTCGACTACGTGGGAGTCCAGCGACATAGCTATTATGCTAACTGCTGGTCCCAAAAGGACTTGAGTTTTAAGAATAAGCTTCGATGACCTTCTCTATGTGCATTTTATCAAATACACTTTGCCCCCACAGGAAGAAGGTGATGGACTGAGTCCGTTTGCAGTTGAGTAAGTGTGTAAGCCCTAGGGATTGTTTCCTCTCTTTAAAATAGCGGTATGCTCATGTAACTCAGATCACTTAGGGCGATACTTCATCTTGGTACCTTCAAATGAAGAAATGACAGAATGGAATATAATGTTGTTTTACTGACATTAATACTTAGACTTGTTGGAGTAGATTTTACCCTATGCACACCGGTAATCACAAGGTACGGTTCAGGTAGGCTTTTTGACATGGCAGTCTGAGCTGAGGCCTGGAGGGAGTGAGGGGCCACCACTATCCCATCCCAAGGGAGCTCAGCCCTGGGGGCAGCTTACAAAGCAGCTTCACAGCCCCTACACCTTGCCAAGGTGCAGGCACCTTAGGGCAGTGCTGGGCCCAGAAACCAGATCCAGGCAATGTTGAAGCTGAACTTCGAGTGCCCAGAAAGTACGTTGGCCTTGAGTGGACAAGCACACTTGTGGATCTGCGTTTGACAAAGACAGTGCTGTGAGGCTGGCCTATGATGGCGGGGCAGAGGCAGAGGACAAGAGGACTGCAGTTGTCCGGAGAGAGGCGGAGAGAGTCCTGGGTCTCACGCCTCCTTAGTGTGAATCTCAGAGCATACAAAGCCCCTCTGCCTGAAAACAGTAACCGCCACAGCTCCTCCCTACCCTGTGTGCCCTGTTGTTGTTCCTTGGCTCTCCTCCTCACCCCGGAGCCACAGCCCACCCCCAGCCTTCTCCTTACACTGCTCTCCACTGTGACCTGGCCACTCCTCGCAGACACCCCGTCTCAGCTCCCTCCAGGGATTCCGGCTGTGCAGTAAACACAGGCACTCTGACCAGGGTCCAGGGCTGCTGGCCCCCAGGTCCCCAGATGAGGGCGCCACCATATGCTCACAGGACATTCCATAGCCTGGAGTGCCTGTTACGAGCTCCCTCTCTACAGTGAGGACCTTCCTCACCAACATGCGTGTCACCCCTTCCTCCTGTCCTTCCTAGGAGAGCAAATCGCCAGAAGGCCCTGAGGACATCTGAGTGTCCACCTCTGTTCCCCACCGCGGCTATACACCCAGAGGGGAGTATGTCACTGAAGGTAAGCCGGAGTGGCTAGGACTGACCTCCAGTACTGCATTAGGGCCTAGTGTGGGTACAACCCCTCATGGAGGTGAGGTGGTGTTCACAACAACTGGTTGGGCTGATACCGCAGCTGCTCCCACACTGGAACCACGTGGGCAAAGAAAAGAAAAAAGTGAGGAGAAAGACAGAAAATACTCTCAGCTGTGGGGGGTACGCGTGTATAAGAGACAGGTGTTACTGAAACTAAAGAACCATACGAATGAATTGGTGAAGTCTGTGAAGTGTCACAGGTGCCAAAACAAACAGGAAAACATGGGGTGAATGTCAGCAATGACAGAACCTACGCGCTGGGTTTAGAGGGGTTCTTGAGAAATCCTTTCAAGTTGTCTGCATGTTTGAAATTTTTTAAACAAAATGTTGAGGAATATTTACATGTAAGAACTGGTGGGAAATAATGGCGTTTTTGAGGCAAGGTCCTGGGGAGTAGCAGTCAGGACTGTGGAGAAGGGTACCATCCCAGCCCATAGCCCTCTCCAGGACCAGAGTGCCCCTGAGGAAGTGACACTCAGAGTCACTAACAAAGACTTGAGTTTTATTTAAGAAAAGCTCACTGTGAACAACTTTCTCTTTATTCATCTTATGGGTTATCATTTTCCTCTCACAGGAAGGAGATGATGAGCTGAGTCCATCTGCAGTTGGGTAAGTTCGTAAATTTTAGGGGGCTGTTTTATCTCTGTAAAATAACTGTTTGTTCATTATCACTCAAACCACCTAAGGAGGTATTTCATTTGTTTAGTATCTTCAAATCAAACATAGAATATATGATTGTTTCCAAAGATTGACACCCTAGCTATCCATTTAGCTTATCATGCTTCTTTTTTACATAGTTCTTATCCATGTACTTCACAACTAACACTTGAACTAATGCACAAAAATAGCACCACACTCATTCATGTCTTTCTCTGGACACCTGCAATATTGGGAGTTTCAATGCCCTAATGATATTTAGAGTAGTGTTCAGGGCAGAATTGGGTCTTGTGCTTTCAGCCTATTACTGAATCAAGTAGATGCAAAGGAAATACATTCACTGATGAAAAAACTGCTACAAACACACAGAAACCTAGCCCTGTGATCGATGACCTCTTCATGAAAGTGGACCTTACTAAGGTCACAGATTAGTCGTAAGCACACATTTTCAAGAAACTATTCTGTTCGCATGACGGAACCAAAAATGTGAACAGCCCTTAAAAGTACATACTCTTCTCACCAAATTCTAGAAAGGAGAACTCCTCATAGAAGAGAGAATAATTTCTCACAAAAGAGGGTAACTCCTCACAAAAAAGAGAGCAATTTCTCGCAGAACAGAGAAGAACTCATCACAGAACAGAAAAGCTCCTCACAGAACAGAGACTAACTACTCACAGAACAGAGTAACTTCTCACAGAGTAACTACTCACAGAACAAATACTTCACAGAGAGTAACTTCTTATACAACGGAAAAACTCACAAACAGAATAACTCCTCACAAAAGAGTAACTCCTTACAGAGAGTAACTTCTCACAAAACAGAGAAACTCTTCATAAAACAAATAGTAACTCATCACAGGACAGAGTAAATCCTCAAAGAAGACAGAATAACTTCTCACATAGCACAGTAACTCCTAACAGACCAGAGAGTAACTCCACACAGAATAGAGTCACTCCTCACAGAACAGAGTAACTTCACACAGAACATACAGTAACTACTCACAGGGCAGAGTAACTCATTACAGAACAAAGTAACTCATTACTCACAACAGAGAGTAACTTCTTACAGAACAGAGTAACTCCTCACAAAGAGTAACTTCTTACAGAACAGAGAGTAACTCCTCACAAAGAGTAGCTTCTCACAGAACAGAGAGTAACTTCTCCTAGAACAGAGTAACTCCACACAGAATAGAACAGAGTAACTCTGTCCAGAATAGAAAGTAATGCCTCACAAAGCAGAGTAACTACTAACAGATCACAGAGTAGTTCCTCACAGAACAGAGTAACTCCTTACAGAGAGTAACTCCTTGTAAAACAGAGTAATTCTAACAGAAGAGAGAACAACTCTTCACAGAACAGAGAGTAATTCCTAACAGAACAGAGTAAGTACTCACAGGACAGAGAATTACTTCCCACAGAAGAGAGTAATTCCTCATGAAACAGAGTAACTTCTCACAGAACAGAGTAACTCCTTACATAGCAGAGAGTAACTTTTCACAGAGCCAAGAGAAACTACCCACAGAGCAGAGTAACTCATCACAGAACAGAGAGTAACCCCTCACAAAATATAGAGTAACTTCTCACAGAACAGAGTAACTCCTCACAGCACAGAGAGTAACTCCTCACAGAGCATATAGTAACTACTCACAACACAGAGTAACTCCTCACAGAACTGAGAGTAACTTCTCACAGAACAGAGTAACTCCTCACAGAGCACAATAAAGCCTCACAGAATAGTTACTTTTCACAGAACTGAATAATTTCTGACAGAAGAGAGTAACTCCTCATAGAATGGAGTATAACTTTTTTTTCCTATAATGCGTGTGTGCTCTCCAGACAGAAAGCGAGAAATCACCCCCCAAAGGGGGATGTCCACGGCACAATCCCTTCTCCTCCATTCTCTTCTTGGGATCTTGGACATGCATGCACACGCACCTGGTGTGAGTTTAAACCATCAGATCCAGGACTCAAACCAAGGTCGACTACATGGAGTTCAGCAACATAGCCATTATGCCAACTGCTGGTCCCAGAATGGAGTGTAATTTCTCACATAACAGAGTGACTTCTCACATAGTAACTTCTAAAAGAACAGAGAATAACTCCTCACAGAGAGTAACTTCTCAAAGAACAAAGTAACTTCACATATAGTCTAGAGTAACTACTCACAGAGCAGAGTAACTCCTCACAGAACAGAGTTCCTTCTTACAGAACAGAGAGTGACTTCTCACAGAACAGAGCTATTCCTCACAGAGCAGAGTAACTTCTCACAGAGCGAAGAGTAACTACTAACAGAGCTAAGAGTTACTACTCACAGAGCAGAGTAACTACTCACAGAACAGAGAGTAACCCCTCACAGAACAGAGAGTAACTACTCAGAAAACAGAGTAACTCCTCACAGAACAGACTGTAACTTCTTACAGTGCAGAATAACTCCTCTCAGAGTAACTCCTCACAGAATACAATAAAGCCTCACAGAACAGTTACTTCTCACAGAATAGAATAATTTCTCACAGAAGAGAGTAACTCCTGACAGAATGGAGTGTAACTTCTCACAAAACAGTGACTTCTCACACAGTAACTCCTAAAAGAACAAAGAATAACTCCTCACAGAAAGGAACTTCTCACAGAACGAAGTAACTTCACATAGTTGAGAGTAACTACTCAACAGAGCAGAGTAACTGCTGAGATAACAGTTACTCCTCACAGAGAATAACTCCTCACAGAGTAGAGAGTAACTTCTCATAGAGCTGAGAGTAACTACTCATAGAACAGATAGTGACTATGCATATAACAGAGTAACTCCTCACAGAACTGAGAGTAACTTCTCATAGAACAGAGTAACTCTTCACAGAACAGACTATAACTACTCACATAGCATAGTAACTCCTCACAAAACAGAGAGTAACCCCTTGTAGAACAGAGAGTAATTTCTCACAGAACAAAGTAACTCCTCACAGAACAGAGTAACTTCTCACAGAGCAGAGAGTAACTACTCACAGAGCAGAGTAACTCCTCACAGAACAAGGAGTAACTTATCATAGAACAGAATACCTTCTAACAGAATAGAGAGTAACTCCTCAAAGAAGAGTAACTCCTAACAGAACAGAGAGTAACTCCTATAGAACAGGAAGTAACTTTTCACACAACAGAGTAACTCTTCACAGAAGAGAGTAACTCCTCAACAGAGAGTAGCTCCTACAGAACAGAAAATAACTCATCACAGAACAGAGTAACTCCTCATGGAAGACAGAGTTACTTCTCACAGAGCAGAGTAACTCCTAACAGGAGAGTAACTTTGCGCAGAACAGAGTAAATCCTTCCAGAAGAGAATAACTCCTAACAGAAGAGAGAGTAACTTCTCACAGAGACAAGAGTAACTACTCACAGAGCAGAGTAACTCCCCACAGAACAGAGTAACCCCTCACAGAAAAGAGAGTAACTTCTCACAGAACAGAGACTCCTCACCAAAGAGAGTAATTTCTCACAGAATAGAGAGTAACTACTCACAGACCAGAATAACTCCTCACAGAACAAAGAGTTACTTCTTACAGAATAGAGTAACTCTTCACAAAACTGAGATTAACTCCTTACAGAACAGAGTAACTTCTCACAGAACAAAGAGTAACCTCTCACAGAGCCAACAGTAACTACTCACAAAGCAGAGTAATTCCTCAGTACAGAGAGTAACTACTCACAGAGAGTAACTTCACACAGAACAGAGACTCCTCACCAGAGTAATTTCTCACAGAACAGAGAGTAATTCCTCACAGAACAGAATAACTCTTCACAGAACAGAGAATTACTTATTAAAGAACAGAGTAACTCTTAACAAAACTGAGAGTAACACCTCACAAAACAGAGAGTAATTGACATGCACTCACAGCATTGTGGAGATGTAAATGGTTCACCCTTGTTCTCCTTGTAAGTTCTTCAGCACCCAAGTGTACTCAGTGATCTCACACTTTTTTTTTTTCAGTCTGAAAATAGTCACTCTGTTTATTTACTGACCAGATTTCAAAAATAATCATGGTGGGGGACCAGCAGATGGCATGATGACTATGTTGCTGGACTCCCATGTAGTCTATTGCAGTTTGAGTCCTAGACTTGGTGGTGTCAGGCACGTGTGCATGCATCCCATGATCCCGAGAGGAGAATGGAGGAGAAAGGATTGCAGCGTGGCCATCCTCCCTGGGGCATGATTTCTTGCTGTCTCTCTGTTTCTCTCTTTCTATTTTTTAATTTTAAAAAAATCATGGTAGATACCTTAGTTCATCCTTCTTTTCTTTTTCTTTCTTTCTTTCTTTCTTTTTTTTTTTTTTTTTGGAGGGGCTTTTGCTGTAGGGTGCATGTGCTCGCCAGAAAGACAGAGACAGAGAGAGAGAGACAAAAAGAAAGAAACCACCCCGGCCACACCGCAATCCCTTCTCCTCCATTCTCCTCTTGGGATCTTGGACATGCACGCACACACACCTGGTGTGAGTTTAAGCCACCGGGTCTGGGACTTGAACCACAGTCAACTACATGGGAGTCCAGCAACATAGCCATTACACCAACTGCTGATCCTTATCCTTCTAATAAATCTGTTGATCTGGTCTTCCCTGTTGCCAGCATCTCCACTTTTTACAAAATGGGTGATCTTTTTCTTCATTCCACCTTGTGGAGATGATGATTTGAAGGACCACAGGAAGTTATTTGCTTCTTTGAAATGTTTTCCAACAGTATAGATTTCTCTAATCAGATCCTCCATTCAGATGATTCCAAATTTTCCAAGAGATCGAGCAATCAGAGTTATCTGTCAAAGCAACTTGCTTCTTATTGATTTGGCCATAACCACACTTGTGGATCAGTGTGGTTTTCATGTACTGACTTCAGGTACCCCCATGCAGTATATGGTCCCACAATTCTCAGCATGTTAATTAAGGCCTTGTTGAGCTTAACAAAGGTGCCATTGAAGATCTAGTGAAAACGAAGAAGCTGCAACACCTTTAGAAATTTGGGCTCACTCCATTGATACCTCTGAACCTGATGACAAATGCCAATTTGGGTTCTGCAAGTACATAGAAGTTCCAGCTTTTTTTTGCCATTGGCCATGCGAATCTCAGTTCTGTACATCTGTCTGTATTCCTTATGATAGTGCTTAGCTTTTTCATAGATAAGCTTCCTCCTTGCCTTTCTTTCTTTTTTTTTTTGCATTTTTTAAAATTTATATTATCATCATAATCTTTATATTACATTGGATTACATATAACTTTACATTGACTTCCATTGCTTTTTCAAAAGGGAATGCCATGCATGTCGGTCAATACAGAGACATCAATCTCCC
>NW_006159450.1:471526-480567 GCF_000334495.1 Tupaia belangeri chinensis | reverse complement strand
AATTTTTTTTTCCTATGTTTGTCCCTCTGCCCTGTCTCACTCTCCCATTACAATATCCCTGCTATATACAGTTGTCTTCCAGAAGAGTTACTGAAAAAGTGATACATACAAGTAAAGGGAGAGAGGCCACGAGTTCCAACCATCAGCTCATAAAGTTTTTGGCAATAGGGAGCATAAACTCCACTCAGGGTTGGATTAAGGGAGGGTCTCCTGCAGATCCACAAGTGTAGGTGAGTCTCCAGGGAATGCAGTTTCAGGAAAGCAGTTCTGGTACGCAGGGATGATTATCAGCTGATGCGGCACAGCAGTCATCTTGTAGTTACCAGGAATGGTGTTGTGGGCATCTGCAGTGTGAGTTGTCCTTGGGTATCTGGCTTCCTTAAGAATGGCAGAGTAGTTCTTGTTTTCCCCTGAGGTAATGCAGGGCTGGTAACCGTCATCTTCTCAAGTTGCAAGCTCTTCAACCTTGTTTACGGCCTCCGGGCCATCCAGCGCTGGAGAGGCCAGGGATGCTGGGCAGGGGCGTAAGCCCCCAGCTGCGCAGGGGGCGTGAGCCCCCAGGCCTCGGGGCCCCTTGCCTTTCGAAGCATCTTTTGTGCAAACTTCTTTCTCAGGCACTTGATCTTCAGCTCCATAAAATTCTTTCACTTTTTCTTAAGGGTTTCTGGCTTAGTAGTAACTCTTTTCTTGGTGGCTTCTGCTGCAGCAGGAACCCTCTTTTTCTTCTCTTGAATGCCCTCCATGGTTCCAGCTGGAAAACAATAACCTCACATTTTAAACAGCTTCCTTGTGATGTATTTCCAAAGTTTTTAGTATCTTGATATCGTATACCTACCCTCTAACCTCAAGAGTTTCATCTAGGGACCAACAGTCACTGTAATGGCTATGTCGCTGGACTCCCATGTAGTTGACCACAGTTCGTGTTCTGGACCCGGTGGCTTAAAACTCACGCCAGGAGCGTGTGCGTGTGTGCACAAGATCCCGAGAGGAGAATGGAAGAGAAGAGATTGCAGCGTAGCCATCCTCCCGGGGGGCGATTTCTTGCTTTCTATCTCTCTGTCTGTCTGTCTGGCGAGCACACGCACCCTATAGCAAAAACCTCTCTCTAAAAAAAAAGTTTCATCTAGAGCCATTTAATGCAATTTAAAATAAAAACAAAAAGAACAAGTTATTTACTTACACCTTCTACTATGCCACAGAGCCAGCCCAATTCCACTCATTTGTAGATAGTATAAATTTAAAAACATTTTTTTGAGTGCTCTTTGCATATCAAGGATAATCCCTTTTTGATATGTGCTTCAAATGCATTTCTTCCAGTCCATTGTTTTAAAATACTGGGGCCACCAGATAGTGTGGAGATTGGAGTGCCGAACTCCCACATGGTCAAGAGTGGGTTAGTCCAGACCAGCGAGAATCTCATACAGGGCCCATGTGCATGCCTGCCCCAAATTCCAGTAGACTCATGTGGCCATTCCCCAGGAGTGATTTCTCACTATCTCCCTCTCTGTTCCCCACCTCCAATCCCAAAGGCTGGCGACCTACAGCCAAAATCTTAATTTTTGTTGTTGTTGTTCTGCATGTCCTTTGCAAAGCAGAGGCCCCACATTTCAGAAATCATTTTTGCTATCTTCCTTACTCTAGGGATGTGGCAACCCCGACACTCCTGGCTGGTGTCTTTGTGCGCTCTTTGTTCGCACAAGGGATTTTCAAGCTACTCTGAATTTACTTTTGCTCAGGAGGCTGCTCTACCCCACAGCAGCTGACAGTCACCCTGCAACTGCCCCCAGGCCCAGGCTGGATGACCCTCTTTTCCCCGGGCAGGTGCCCCAGTGTCCCCCCGCTCCCCCATGCTGGGCATGTCTCGCAGAGGCCCAGGCGCTTTTCTGGCTGCGCCCTGGCTTAGGGCAGCGTCGCACGACGAGCATGAGAGGGTCCTCACCCCGCAGCTCCTGGGCTCCATCCTGAGGCCCTAGCGCTGAAGTTGGTCCTTCTTGGTGGGTTAGGGGTGGAAATGTGGGATTGCCCAGAAGCCCCGCCCCCTGGAGGTGCTGGCGGTCCCCTCAGCAGGGTGTCCTCCATGTCTGCTCAGCTGCCACTCTGAAAGCAAGGACGGTGTAGGGCCTCAGCATCGGGGCTCTCAAACAGCACTGTCACTGTTCGCTGGATTGCTGTGCTTTGATTTGCTAAAGCCAAATTGTTTTGAATAGACTTTGAAGGATGGTCCTAAAGTTAGGTTAAGAAACAAGAACATTTTTTATTCTCTCTCTTTCTAGCAAGAGTGATAGGGCCGCAGCTGGGATCAGGGTCTTAAGCTTCCACTTCACAAAGACCTTTTTTTTTTTTTTTTTTTGCTGTATACTCTGGCTAGAGACAGAGAGGGAAAGTGAGGACTCACCCTTTGGGAAGTGGCCGCGCTGCAATCCCTTCCCCTCCAGGCTCCTCTTGGGGTTTTGGACATACACGCATGTGCCTGGTGTGATGTTCGATCCGCTGAGTCTCAGGCTCAGACCATGGTCGCCAGTGTGGGAATCCAGTGCCCTAAGCACCACGCCACCCGCAAGACCCCAAAAAGGTATGTTTTGCCGATACATGTTCACTACAGAAATCTCAGAAGTTACGAAAACTGCGTAGGACTGCAAGGCCTCGGGGTCCGCACTCGGCCCCGGCACCTCTGGTCCCCGAACCTCCTCTCTGAGGTCCTTCCTGTAGTGTCTGTGTCACACAGTTTCTTATTTTATAAAATGCGCTGTTCACCCCTTTAGAGACCTGCTTTATAAACTCTACACATCTTGAACGTTGTTCTTAAAAAGGAAAACCACGACACGATATTGATGAGTTAAACTGTTCTGTCTGAAATGTGTCTTATCCCCTGCTGTTGGAATACCTTCTCATCTCCGGCTCAGCCTTCTCCAACAGGAAAACAGCTAACTTCGCTAAGGAGAGTTAGTGGTGGGGAAGCTGTTACCGCTGCGACAACACTGACACACCCTTGTGATGCGATAGGTAGTGGACTGCCATAGTCCTTTTTGTCAAGAAAGTGTTTCTACCCTAACCCAATAGTTCGGATCTAGGTCACTAACTAGGCACTTGGTAGGGCCACTCTGCCTATGCTGGCTATTCCTGCAGCTGGACTAAGTCACGAGACGAGATGCATGCCAGGTGGGGGGTGATGGTGTACTCCAGGTGCACTTTAGTGGAAGACTTTGTGGGACTTTACGAAGTGACGCTTTCCAGTGGTAGCTATCAGATAAGCTTTTTGGGAGTATTTCTTCTGGTCTGTTTATCTGTTACGGGATTTTGAATGGACAGGTGCCTAGAAACTGATGGGCTAGGACGGAAATGTAGATAGATGTGTGTATTCACACATTCCCACATGGGCTCACACGTGGGAGGGTACTGCCATGTCAGTGTCTCACTCAGTGGCCTGCGTTCATGTTCCACTGACTGGGAAAGGCATCTCTGTGTCCTACCAGCAAGGATCCAGGGTCCTTCCCACCTGGAACTCGAGCTTAGGTGTCTTAAGTGCACAGTAATCTCCGAAGGGCTGCGTGCTCCTGGGATTTTCAGACAAGAGACACTGCAACAATGGCACGCAAGGGCAGCCCTTGCAGCCCATCACAAGCTCCCTCCCAGAGCAAGGGCCTTCTCAGCTGACTGGCCTTTCCTTTCGCTGTCCCACCCCAGCAGAATGAATCACAAGGAGTTCCTGCTGCCCTCCAGGTGCTCGAGTCTCAGCTTGGCCACCACCACGTCCCCTGAGAGTTCTCCGGTGCCAGAGGTAAGCCCAGAGCTGCTGGTCCCCACACCTCCCAAGAGGGTAAGGGCTGCCTTCAGGCTCCCTCCTTCCCAACAGAGCTCCTGACTGTACGTGCATGCGCGTGCGGCCAGCTGAGGTATTTACGGGGCTTAGCCTGTCTGGGCTGCTGTAACAGAACGCTGCAGACAGGCTAACTCAGGCAGAGCCCCTGGACTGTTGATAGCCCTGGACTAGGGAGTCCAGGATCATGGGGCCGGCAGGGCTGGGGGTGGGAGGACCCTCCTCCTGGCTTACAGGCGATTCCTCCTCCAGGACAGAGAGCTGAGTGTGAGGTCAGACTCGCACACCTGTTCTGTGAGAGACCAGTTACATGTGGGGGCTGCATGCTCATCCCAGAGCCCCACCCCCGGCCCTATCACCCCACGGGATAGACCTCCGTGGGCCTGGCAGGACACAAACAGTCTATAGCAATAGGGCCTGCAGGGAGCTGCCCACTGTGCTGTGGGGTAGACGTGGGGGCGTGAGGAGCCGCGGAAGGAGAAGCAGGTGCTGGGGAGGGTGGGCATCTGCCTGTGCTGGGTGTGGCATTGACGTGCCCCAAGCAGAGCAGGGCAGCCATGGGGCAAAGGGCCGGCCCCATGGCAGCGCGATGGACACCAGGTCCTGGGCTTGCTGCTCTGCTCCGTCCGGTCCGCCGCGGTTCTCTTCGTGTGAAGCTTTCATGACACAATGTTGGGGGGTAGCTGGGGACTAAAGACTGTGGGTGTGTAAGGGATGGTCACGAGACGGTGCGTGGGTGTGCGTGCGACACACAAGGGGTCAAGGCAGATAAGACATGGCCGGACGAGCGGATGACACGCAGAGGTGGCCCAGGCCGAGGTGCGCAGGGCAGGGCCCACATGTTGAGGATGATGGGGGACGTGTGGAGACCCTGCATCAGCCTGGAGGGGAGCAGCGAGCGTGCAGCGCGGTCGGCTGAAGGGACTGGGCCTGCCTTCCTGAAGTGGCTGTGCCCATCTTCAAGTCCCCTGAGTGGAGCACCGCCAACCAGGGAAGGCAGAGCTGGCCGGGAGTTCGGGGCCACGTCCCCAGGATGGCATGCTCGGCAGAGCTGTGAGAGACCGACTGGCACCACAGTGTGCTGGGCCTTGGCAGCAACCGGCCCAAGTTCCAGGCCACAGAGGAACTTAGGGGTCCTGTAGCCGCAGGAAGTGCTGTAGCCCTCTCTGAGCGCCCCTGAGGAGGAGGGCTGTGGCCTGTGGCTGAGGGCCGTGCCACAGCTCTGTGCCCTCTCTGCTGGGACCTCCAGTGGGAAGTGGCACCAGCCGGAGCCCCAGCTTGGAGCCAACTCACTGCTGACCGCGGGTGACCGGTTTTCTGAACTTGCCCGCATTTTGTTGCCTTCCGGTGACGGAAGAAGCAGTGCCACCCAGGATGAGAGCAGGTCCTGGCAGGGCCGTGCCTGCCCCCATGGCGTTTTGAACCTGGACACCCACTGACATCTTCATTCTGTTTCTTTCTCTTTCTTCCTCCCTCTCTTTCTTTCTCTTTCTCTCTCTTTCTTTCTTTCTTTCTTTCTTTCTTTCTTTCTTTCTTTCTTTCTTTCTTTCTTTCTTTTTCTTTCTTTTTTTTAATAAAATAACTTTTAAAAGTTTCTCTTTGAATTTACTTCTCTAGGAATCTCTGTGTGTTCCTGAAAGTCCATACACAGGATGCTTTTGCAGGTGCCGGGTGGGAACCCTGGGACCTCGTCCCTCTCACGTCACGCTGAGCAGCCAGGGTCTGCCCACCAGGCGTCAGGTGTCACAGTGTGGGCTTTGATTTCCGCGACTGCCCTGTCCCGCAGCACCTCCGGCCTCCCCTCTGCTGAGGGTGGCTCGGATGCTTCCAGGGTTCTGCTCCCAAACTCTCTCGAGCATGACCTGCTGGTGTGTGTACAGGGTGTGTCGCATGCTCACGCCTCGTACTGGGACTGCTGGAAACCTGGACAGTCAGCCAGGTTCGGTGCTGCGGTCCTGTCCTCTCAGACACAGGGGTACAGCCGAGTGGTGGGCTGGCAGCCCTCCGCACCTCTGGGGCCCCAGTGCCTGCTTCTGGGGACTCTGGACTCCTCCTGGCTTGCCCGAGCTCTGCCTCCCAGGACGCGCTCGCTCGTGGCCTCAGCGGGCTTCCCCAGGAGCTTGCGCCTTCCCTGCGGGTGTCCCGAGCTCTTCATTCCTGATACGATCCTCTTCCAGCGGGTGAGCTGCAGACGGCATGTTGGCCACTCCACACTTCACGGGCTGTGTCCTGCGCTGACCAGGCCGGAGCACCAGTGGGTCCTGTTCATTCCCGTTGTACACAGGCCGTCCAGCGGGTATCCGGCAGACAACCCTCGGTCCTTTCTACCGAGAGTGTTAAGTTTTGATTTGGAAAGCTAAGCTCCAACCGGACCCCGAGGCCCTCTGTCGTTCCTGGCACCATCATGCACAGTCCTCCCCGACCTGCCCCGTGGCCGAGCTCCATGCAGCACACACGTGGCCTGCTCCAGGCTCTCCCATCATCCCCTTTGGTCGTCTGTCCCCCATGGATGCCTGCCGTCTTTCTGCACACTTGAATCTGTTCAGATGAGCAAGCGCCCCTCCAGGGAGGGTCCCGGCCGCTCAGTGTGGCCCTCACCAGCCCTTCTCTCCTTCTGGGGAAGAGGCTGCTGCTGGGCCAGCAGTCACGTGTGCTCCCAGCCCGCCTCACCCCATGTGCTGCTCCCCCCCTCGCTCTCCCCTCTGCCCCTGTTCAGGCATTTCATGGGACGGCCTTCCTCCCTGCCCTGGTCAGCCTGGCCCACTGCGCCCCTCCTCCCCGGCTCGCCACATCTCGCTGCTCATTCCGTGTGTTTCTGGTGTCAGTCTACGCGTTTGCCTGGGCCTGGCCACCTCTCTTTCCTGTTCCTGCTTGAGTCCTGGTAATCAGTGTGCTTCCAGTAAGTGTTCCATTCCGTCCACACTGCGGTTTGTTCACACACACTGCTTCTAGTTCTCTCTTACAATCCTTTTTTTTTTTTTCTGAAAAGAAGTAGTAATGTTGCAGCTTTCATTTCTGAGTCAGTTATAGAAGTGTTCTCTGTGACATTTTTCTCGGTATTCTAGTTAGAGTGGTCAGTTTTGCTGCTCTTCTCAAATAACCAGCTTTTGATTTTACGTCTTCATACATTGTGTATCCTTTAGCAAAGTTTTCTAATTGCTTCATGTGTCTGCCATTTTAAAAAGGGAAAAAGCGGCATTACCAACCAAACATATGCTGATTTACAGTTACCTACTTTGAAACATCTTCTTTTCCAGTGCTCTTTATTTCTCCTTATGAATTCGTTACTTTTTAGTATCTTCATTTCAGCCTGAAAAACTCCCTTGGTGTTGCTTTTCGGTCAGGGCTGTTGTAAAGAGCCCATTCCGCTTTCTTTCACCAGCTTCTTGTTCATTCTGAATCTCTTCTCCAGTCTCACCAGACAGGCTTGTCAGAGGCAGAGTCAGACTGGCTGTTTGCTGTTGGGGTGCTTTCCTGGTTCAGGGCTCGGCGTGTCGCCCTACTGCCTTCGTGCGTCTGTGGGTCTGACAGAACCCTCGTTTGCGACTGGGCACCTATGCCTGGCTGCTTCCCACACGGACACACAGTCTGGCTCTCGGTGCTCTGCCCGGTGTCTTGGCGGGGACCTTTGCGAATTCATGGCGCTCACTAGACGTGTAGGTTCATCTTTCACCAGACTCGGGACATTTTCAGCCATTGTTTCCATCTCTTCCCCTTGCCCTCCGCCTCCTTCCAGGACCCCACTGAGGCGTGTCCTAGTGCCCCCGCTGTCCTGCCAGCCTTAGGCTCTGCTGGGTTCCCTTCCTTCTTCCTTTCCTGGCCTTGGACTGGACGATTTCGCTTGTCTTCAAGTTAGCAGCTCTTTCCTCTGCTTGTCCAAATCTGCTGAATTCTCACTCCTCTTGTGCTTTCTAGCTGTCGTTTTTTCCGGCTCTCTTAGGATTTCCGCCTCTGTGATCGCTCTGTGTTCACACCTCACTTCCTGACTCACTGAACATCGCTGCCTCCACTCAAATGCCTGCCTTCCTTGGGGTGGTTCTGCCAAAGCCTGTTTTTCCTGTTTCTTCATTAGTCTTATAATATTTTAGGGTTCTTTTGCATATTTCATCTTTTTATTGTCGAGAACTGGATAGTCTGAGAATTAGGATATGATGACCCTCAAAATTGCATCTCCCCACTCCTGAGGGACTGGGTTTTTACTTGGTGAAAGCTGGAGCCAAGTAAAAACTAACACTCGGCAAACGTGTGTCCCTGTCGGTGATGTTCAGCCATTTGGTGACCTGACGGAGGTTCTGGTGAATGTCCAGTGGGTGCCACAGGTGGGGGAGGCTGCCGCCGCCAAGTGGGCCAGAACCCAGCAAGCATTGGTGCTGGCTCTCAGGGCACTGCCTGGCTCCCCATAATGGCGCCCCTGGTTTCTGGAGGGCAAGGTCCTCACCGTCCACCGTGTGCCATCAGCTCCTCCCAGGTGGCTCTTACGGCCGCAGCTGCCACAGGGCGAGGCCACTCCACAGGGAGCAGCAGCCGCCCCTGCTGCTCGCCCTTCCTGTGACAGCGTCCACTGCAGTTCCCGGGCCCTGAAGTAGCTCATTCTGACTGGTCTGAGAGCCAGCGGTCGCTTCAGTGCTGGGACCAGGCTCTGGAGCCCCTCCAGCTCCGCTGCATCCTCAGGCAGACGGCCACGTGCGACCTCAGACGTGCGTCTCCGAGGAACTGACTGCTCCCGTCTTTCCCACAGGTCTTGGCTCCACAGTCCTCCGCCACCTCAGCCTCCACGGTTAGTCACGGCGTCGCCGTCCTTCCCACTCAGGGTTTGATTTTCCCATTAGTCTCGTATTTAAGTCATTTGGGTCGGTCTGGGAAGCCTCTTCTCACCTTCGTCCCATCTCGTCTGTGTGCTGTTCTCGCAGTCCGACACTCCCAGGCGCCTGCCCCTGCGGCTCTGCTCAGAGGCAGCTCCCTTTCTGCCTGGGGCCCAGGTGTGCTCGGTCTGCCTCACCTGGCCAGGTGCCCTCGGGAGCACCCTGCTGTGCCTGCGGCTGAGGCTGGATGGCAGCACCCCTCCCTGTGTCCTGCAGCCCTCCCTCCACCGCCCTCTCCTTCAAGGAGCGGGATTTCCAGACAGTCAGGGACTCCCCATTTCCTTCGAAGTTACATCTTTACCCATTTTTTTTTTTGGGGGGGGGGGGGATTTTCACTGTAGGGCGTGTGCGCTCGCCAGACA
>NW_006159450.1:466606-471474 GCF_000334495.1 Tupaia belangeri chinensis | reverse complement strand
GTGTACTGAAGAGCTTGGCTCTCTATTGTGGGTCTATTTGAACATTTCTGAAGAGGACTTTCAGTTGGGGGTCAAATTTTAACTTCTTAATATTGACTAATAAAGGGTAGAAATATTAATTGGACAATGACCACAAGAGAGTAATTAGTAAGGTAATTAAAACACAATAATTTTCTTAAATGGCAAGTCCTAATAGCTTTACAAGAGCATCATCTAAGTTTTTTAAAAAGGAAAAGTTCTTTAAGTTTTGAAAATGGAAACTTTCTACCCTCATTTTATGATGTCAATAAATCGTAATATCATAATTGATTAATCTAGCACAAAAAAGATAAAAAAATAACTAAAAGTTTTGGAAACAATTTTTTAAAAGTTTAGATAGCTGACATTAGTCAGTTTCAAAACTTACTATAAAATTCCTTGTAATAGCGTTTACTCCATGTTTTGATACGTGATTGCTGACTTTTTTAATTTAAATTTATTTGTTACGTTCATTCACTGTACATCATTACAGCATACAAAATGAGATTTTCCATCCAGAGTACACTGTATATTGTCTCAATCAAGCACACCGACATACATGTTACTGTCAACAAATAATTTTCCTTTTCTTGTTTCCTCTATGTTTTGCTTTTATTTTTCTTAACAAAAACGTTTATAATGAAAATGTACATGACCTGATTTTTACATCATAGTAAAAACAGGCCTGTTGACAAGGGGACATGGGTTTTTCTGTTGAACAGCCATTATTTATACTCGTTCTAAGGCTTCTAACATGATGATACTATTTTCTCGTATTACCACCATTCCAATATAGTTTTGTTGCCCACTAGTTGCCATCTCCACACATTCATCTATTACAAGATTCATAAATGGATAAAATCCCCACAATATTCCTTGGACATGTCTGCCACCATTTAATTTTTTTTTTTTTGAGAGGTTTTCACTATAGGGCGTGTGCGCTTGCCAGACAGACAGAGAGAGAAATCACCCCCCAGGGGGGATGGTCACGCCGCAGTCCCTTCTCCTCCATTCTCCTCTCGGGATCTTGGGCACACATGCACATGCGCCCGGCGTGAGTTTCAAGCCACCCGGGTCCGGGACACGAACCGCGGTCAACTACGTGGGAGTCCAGCGACATAGCCATTACGCTAACTGCTGGTTCCCATCTTTACCCATTTTTGAGAATCAGGTCAGGAAGGAGACTGTGGGAAGGTGGATCTGCTATTTGGGCTTAGGCGTACCTGGAGACATTTCTGCTAGTGACTTTTGGAATGTCTCACAGCCCGGCCTCGTCCCTGCGCACACAGCCCTGCATTCTGCACGAGCCCCGCTACGAGGCCGCGGCGAGGCTGGGGGCCTGCGGCCAGCGCCTGTGGAGGGCTGGCTGGGCCAGGGAAGCCTCAGGGCATGGGACTGAGCACCTAGGTTCAAGACGTGGGCTTAGCACGTGGGGCTTGCCATAACCAGAACTCTCCCCACCAGGCAAGAGCCTGTGTGGAGAGCGTCCCAGGCTCGGGGGGGTCTTGGACACTCCATGCACCCCCTTCTCAGGCCAGGAATCCAGCTCTTTCTCCTGGGCTGCCATGAAGCCCTCTTCCACAGCAGACGTAGCTAGAGTATCCCCCCAAGACACATGCAGCCACCCCATCCCAAAGCCAGTCTCCGCGAGTAGCCCTGTTGACATCTCTGTCCCGGTGACAGTGGACGGACACCACTTCATGAACTCTGTGGGTTCTCTCTGTAGACTGAGAAGAGCCAGCAAGACACAGGGCAGCTTGTGCGGGGGGACAGTGCCAAGAGCCAGGGCTTGGCTACAGGTAAGGCTTGCGGTTCTGCTCGCGCTGAGACCCCCAAGGCTGGCACTTGGGCAGATGCGAGGGCACGGGCACCCCTGTCTGCTCCTCGGTGTCAGTGCGACCCAGATGCCGCTGTGGGCATCTCAGCATGGCACGCTCAATGAGCCAGGAGAAAAGGGATTCATGTTTACCTTTCCGGGTGGCAGACTATGTCGGGTTGTAAACTGCTCACTTTTATACTTACCTTTATACTTACCTTTAGGTGTGTGCTGAGGGTCCTTTTCCCCAGCTACACCTGCTCGAAGATTTTTCTTTTTATGGGGTGGGGGATGGTTTTGCTATAGGGCGCATGCACTTGCCAGAAAGACAGAAAGACAGAAAGCGAGAAATCACCCCCTGGGGGGATGGCCATGCTGCAATCCCTTCTCCTCCATTCTCCTCTTGGGATCCTGGGCACGCATGCACGCACACCTGGCGTAAGTTTAAGCCACCAGGTCTGGGATTTGACCGGCAGTCGACTACATGGGAGTCCAGTGATGTAGCCATTATGCCATCTGCTGGTCCTGAACTTTTTTTTTTTCCTTGGAGAAGTTTTTGCTATAGTGCGCATGCACACACCAGACAGACAGAGAGACAGAGAGATAGAAAGCGAGTAATCACCCCCCAGGGGGGATGGCCATGCCTCAATCCCTTCTCCTACATTCTCCTCTCGGGATCTTGGACATGCACTCACACGTGCCCGGTGTGAGTTTTAAGTCACCAGGCCCAGGATGTGAACCGCAGTCAACTACATGGAAGTCCAGCGACATAGCCATTACGCTAATGAGAGAGATTTTTTTGTGCACTCACTGGAGAGACAGAGAGAGACAGAAAGTGAGAAATCACCCCAGGGAGGATGGCCAGGCCACAATCCCTTCTCCTCCATTTTCCTCTCAGGATCTTGGGTGTGTACACACACGTGCCCAGTGTGAATTTTAAGCCACCATGTCAGGGACTCGAACTGCAGTCGACTACATGGGAGGCCAGCAATGTAACCATTATGCCATCTGCTGGCCCCCTGATCTAAGAACTTTTAAACATGAACACTTGCACTGTTTAGAAGGGTTTCGACACGAAGCCCTGGCCTGTTTCTCTGAGCTCTCTGCTGAAACATGCAGGCAGACCCATTCAGCCCAGTGAGAACTCTGTGAGATGAATGGTCCTTGTCCCCGGAATCAGGGAGGTTCACTTATTCGGAGGTCCATGGACTCTGACCACACATGCACATGCGTGAGCTGGCTGGTTGTCCAGCCGTGTTCCAGCTGCAGTGAGCTGGCTGCCTGCAGGGGTGCGTTCTTCCTGCCCTTGCCAACCTGTTCCCAGCAGGGACCTCAGCCATCCCCTCAGCATTTGCCTTCCCAGTCCGTGACTTGTCTTTTCCAAATCTTTCAGAAAACTACCTCCCCGCCAGCTGCACAGCAGGCAGGGGTAGGGTACAGACATCCTGGGAGAAACTACCCTGTAAGGCAAACCCATGGGGCAGGGTAGACCATCCAGGGCTTCCGGTATCCATGGTCCTGTGTCCCGGGCAGTGTTCGCAGCTGGTGGGTGACAGGCTGGAGCCTCCTCCCATCTGCACAGCCTGGATGTTAGGGAAGACCAGACCAGCACCTTAGAGGCGGGAAGTGTAGGTCTGGGGGCTCTAGGCATGTCCTGTGCAAGTTCTGCAGAACCAGAGAAGGACTTCTCTGTGAACCCAGGGAACAAGCAGGCTTCTGAAAACCACTCTTCAGAAAAGGTCTCCAGGAGGCAGGACCAAATCGCCATGGAAACTAACTGAGCTGAGGAGACAAGTCAACAGAGATTAAAGGGGAGCTGAAAGAGAGAAGGGAGATTTCCAGATACTGAACAAAACTGAGGAGGGTGGAATAAGCCTTCCCGGTGATGATCAGGGCAGGGTTGAGAGGCCCACCTTGAGCTCACACAGACCACCCCGAGACAGCACCTGAGGGCTCGTGCTCGCTTTGCCTGCTATGAGCCACAGCGAAAGGCAAGGGTAGTGGGGTCTGCGGGTGGAGCTGGACCCCAGCAGTCCACTGGAGAGATGCCCTGCATAGTCCTCATGTGACCAGCCAGCTGAGTTGTGCACGACGCCCTGCTGTGAGCAGGGGTGGCCATCTTCATGGCAGGTCCAGGGGCGAGGTCATGTGGAGAGTATGCCTAATGCCCAAAACAGGAAGGTCCCATAGAACCTGTGGTCTACCGAAGCTAGCCTCGGCCAACCACACCCTGCCCACCAAAGTTCCAGGTAAGTTCAGGTCAGAGTCTTCAGAGTGCCTGCCCCGACCCTCCAGAGTGCTTTTGAGAGGGCCTAGCCTCACCTACAGAGCGTTAATGTACTGGGCTTTTACACAGCTAGAGTCTGCCACACCAGTGTCAGACAAGGTGTCACTCAGAGCACAGGAAGAGCACCTTGAAGGCCTCATCTTCACCTTTCAGCATGCCTGCTGGGTGGCGTCAGTAACGCCTATTCTAGAAAAAGAGGCTCAGACTAAGAGGGTTGTTTGATTTTTCCATAATTCCAGAAAGAATTTAAAGTGCTTTAAATGACTGCAAAATACAAACACAACGCATGAAGTTAAGAGGGAAGGGAAAAGAGAAAAATATACTGTAAGGTGGAGCCAGGGACTGCAGGTTCTAATCACATGGCAGGCTGATTGCAAGACCAATCAGCACTCTGGGAAGAGGACCATAACCTGTGTGCATCTTCATGTCCATGCAGGTGTACACTGCTGCTTCTCTCTCTCTCTCTCTCTCTCTTTTTTTTTTTTGAGAGGTTTTCGCTATAGGGCGCGTGCACTCGCCAGACAGACAGAGAGAGACAGAGACAGAAAGCGAGAAATCACCCCCCAGGGGGGATGGTCACGCCGCAATCCCTTCTCCTCCATTCTCCTCTCGGGATCTTGGGCACGCATGCACACGCGCCTGGTGTGAGTTTTAAGCCACCGAGTCTGGGATGCAAACCGCGGTTGACTACATGGGAGTCCAGCGACATAGCTATTACGCTAACTGCTGGTTTCTCTCTCTCTCTTT
>NW_006159450.1:463378-465670 GCF_000334495.1 Tupaia belangeri chinensis | reverse complement strand
TCGCGAACTTGTGGTGTCTCTCTCTCTCTTTTTTTTTTTTTTAAAGAATTATTTATTTATTTTAAATTTGCTGTAGAGCATGTGTGTGCATGCAAGAGAGAGAGACAAAGCAAGAAAGCAAGTCATTTGGTCTGCACTTGAACCGCGGTTGGTCATGTGGGAGTCCAGTTCCTTCACCACCAACCTACCTGCTGGCCCCTCCCAAGGAGTTTTTAATTAATTAACTTGCATTAAGGAAGCCCAAACAAAACTGAATCATACCTTTAATTCGCTGTGGGCAAAAGTTAACCTAGGTTTGTTTGTTTGTTTGTTTGTTTTCTTAATTTGCTACAGGGCATATGCGTTTACCTGAAAGAAAGAGGCATAGAGAGGGAAAGAAGGAAAGTGGTAAAGCACCGGGGAATGGTCATGCTGCAGTCCTTTCTTCTCCATTCTCCTTTTATGATTTTGGGCATGTATGCAAATGTGGTCAGTGTGTTTCTTAAGCTGCCAGGTCCAGGACTCAAACTGAACAGTTGGCCATTTGGGATCCAGCTGCCTTAACAACCACACCACTGGCTGGCCTACTACCTATGATTTTATACCTAGCTAATGTATCTTTAAAGAATGAGGATGAAATAGGCATTTCTGTATATCAGAAAGAAATGTTAGAAAATGAAAACCATGCTGTTTACAATAGTATTTTAAAAAGAGGTCCCTAAGAATAAACTAGCAAAAGACGTACAAGGCTAAATGGCAATTATTTTTTTTTTTTACCATTTTAGAAAGATCCAAACAAATGAAGAGATATACAATACTCATTGTTTATGCAAGATATATTAAAAAGATGTCATTTCCCATAATGCAATTCAATCTCAATCAAAATCCTAGCAAGTTTGTGTGTGAGAGTGTCTGTTTTTAATTTGAAAAGCTAATTCTAAAATGTATACAGAACTTGAAAGGGTCAAGAATAACCAAGACACTCTTACCAAAAAAGGGCAATATAAGACTTGCCTTAGTACATATCAGCACTTCTTACGAAGCTTTAAAGGACTAGAGACATAAATTTAAAAGAAAAAGTAAGAAAAAACCCTTTTAGATGGTAATATTGAATAATACCTAATGTCTTTAGGGTACATATGGATTGGTTAAGTTAAATTTTTTTAAAGGTACTAATCATAAAGAAAGAAATGCATAAAGTAGATTATACTAAAATTAAGAACTTCTGACTACTAGAAGGTTTTAAAAGTAAAAAGTTGGGATCAGCAGATAGCATAATGGTTACATTGCTGGACTCCCATGTAGTTGACTGTGGTTTGAATCTTGGGCTTGGCAGTTTAAAAAAAGCTCAAGCTGGGCATGTGTGCATGTGTGCCCAAAATCCTGAGAGGAGAATGGAGGAGAAGGGATTGTGGTGTGGCCATCCCCTTTGGGTGTAATTTTTTTGCTTTCTGTCTCTCTGGTGATGGTATGTGCCCTATAGCAAAAATTTCTCTCTAAAAAAAGTAAAAAGTTATGCACCAAACTAGACAAATATTTGCAATATACAACTGACAAAGCACTAGTATCAGGAATATATAAAGAATAGTGACTCAGAAGAACAAGTAGAAAAACACAAATGCTTGAACAAGCACTTCATAGAACAGGGGCCCACAAGGCTAAGAAGCACACGAACAGCTGGCTGAATTAGCAACTGGGGACCGTAACTTAGAGTCCGTGGTCACAGCTCCGAAAACGCCGCACTAGAGCACGGGTGCTGACCTTGCAGCACCGGGCCCTGGCGCAGGGCCGCAGGGATGCCCACTGCCACCCGCAGGCTTGACTTGACGCAGTCCCTTGGCAAGCACGTCAGCCTGACCATGTGCGCTGCCCAAGCCCAGCCCATTGGCTCCGTTCAGGGCTAGAGCTCAGAGGGATTCTTGCCTGAGCACCCAGGAGACGTGTGTAAGAAGTGAGGCTGCTTCTCACACATTGGTATTGCAGCCATGGGAGTGGGACAGGGGAAGCATGTGACCACCCCTTGGGAGAGGGCAGGGGCGCAGGAACCTCACCCTGGGGTAATCACACAAACTTTTCCTCTTGCTGGCTTCTAAGAGCACGTACATGTTTTATGCACATGTCTGTGTGCATGATGCTGGCTTCTGAGCCCTCTGGCAGAAGGGACAGCAGGAGGACACCCTTGCTCAGGACTCGAGGCCTGGCAGGGAGTGGGGCTCTGTGTCTAAACCCAGGTAAATGTCCCAGAGGCTAGCCCCCATGCTAGGCAAAGGGGCTGGAGCCAGCAGCGCCCAGAGCCAGGCAGGCCACCAACAG
>NW_006159450.1:454822-461752 GCF_000334495.1 Tupaia belangeri chinensis | reverse complement strand
CCCCCACAGCGGGGCAGGCCACCCACAGCCGAGCCGGCTTCTGCCACCCAGGCCTTGGGCTCCGTGCTGTGGGACTCAGGGCTGGGCTTGCTTGGCAGGTGCCCCGGGGCCCCAACCGGTGCTGTGGGACTCAGGGCTGGCCTTGCTTGGCAGGCGCCCAGGTGCCCACACCCGCCACATCCTCCACCCCAGGGCACTTCTCCGTCAAGATCTTGCCTACGGAGTCATACCTGGAGAGTGGCCTGCCTCATCATGGGCCGCGGCCCTGCAGCTGGAGTATGTTACCTCGGAAGACCCTCGGTAGCCTCCAAAGGGGCCAGAAGACTCCCAGTTCGGCCCCAGCCTCTGTCAGCACCCTGGTCCCATCGGTGGGGGAGCCTGCCCTGCTGGAAGTCGGCCGGCTCCAGCCATGGGACAAGCACCGGGCGGAAAGTGCAGAGCAGGCCCTGTGCAGGGCTGCCCTGTCCAGCCTGGCAGAGCCAGCAGCCACACACCCCACACTGGACACAGCCTGCCACTGCCCCTCTGGGGAGGCCGCACAGCTGGAAGCCGGCACCCTGCCCACGGCCCTGCAGACCACAGTGGATGACCAAGCCGAGGTGTGAAGAGGGGCTTGGCGTGTCCTCTCCGGTTCCAGGGCACCAGGAGCCACGAGCTACAGCACCCTCCCCTCCCACCTGCAGAGCCAGCCCAGTGCCAGGTGAGCAGCACCCAGGACGGCACGGGGCGTGCCGCGCACTGATGGGTCTTCCCCAGCCTGGCACGGCTTCTGTCTAAGCGCAGAGATGGGCGGCAGCTCTGGCTGTGTAGACGGATGAGCGTGCTCCACACTCTCCATTGCTGGGGGTTTTCTCGCCTCTGAGCTGTCCTGGGGAACGGGTTCAAAGCGGACTTAGTGTGGCCCTCCCTCCTGTTGAGCAGTTATGTTGGCAACGGTATGACTTAAATGGTTTTAAGGAGCTTTTTCAGTATTTTTATAGGGAATAAATACAAATTAGTTTTAATGGCGACAAATTGGAAATCTGTCACAGTAAATTGCAGTTGATCCCTCATCTGAACACAGGGTGAGCTCGTAGGGAGAGCTGCCCTTGGCCGTAGGTGACTGCCTACCTGCATGGGGGGCTGCCAGGGCTGTCCCACCTCGTTCCTGCCCCTCCCGAGCTGCCTCAGGCTCAGGACAGTGGCCTCTCCAAGGAGCTCAAAGTCCCCTGGGAATCAGGCATGCATCTGGGCCTCCAGAATGGCTCCCAAGCCCGCCCCGCTCTGGCAACTCTCCAACTCTGCAAAGCCTCCTGGGTCGCCAGGGGTGCTTGCTCTCTCTCTCTCTCTCTGTCTCTCTTTCTGTCTGGCGAGTACATGTGCCCTCTGGCAGTTAAAAAGTAGGAAGATGCAGAGCTGGCAGGTACACACTGGTTAAGGCACTGGACGCCCACATGTCCAACCGCAGTTTGAGTCCTGGAGGTGGCAGTTTAAAAACCACACTGGGCACATGTGTGTGTGTGTGTTCCTCAAATCCTGAGAGGAGAATGGAGGAGAAGGGATTGCAGTGTGGCCATCCCCACTGGGAGGACAGCCTCACTTTCCCTCTGTCTGTCTCTGTCTCTATTCAGCAAGGGCATGCACCCTATGTCAAAAAAACCAAAAAAAAAAAAAAAAAAAAAAAAGGAAGAGTGGAATTTTTTTTTTTAAAATATATAACGTCATGAGTGTTGGTGGCCCCAGCCGATAGGATGGTACTGGACTCCCACATAGCCAACTGCGGTTTGACTCCTAGACCTGGAGGCTTGCTTTCTCACATTCCCCTCCTCTCTCTATTTCTCTCTGGTGAGTGTACATGCTCTATATAAAAATTTAAAAATAATAATAAATAATATTAAATAACTCTTCTTTTTTGGGGGGAGAGGTTTTGGCTATAGGGTGCGTGCACTCGCCAGAAAGACAGAGACAGAGAGACAGAAAGCGAGAAATCACCCCCCCCCCAGGGGGGATGGCCATGCCACAATCCCTTCTCCTCCATTCTCCTCTCGGGATCTTGAGCACGCACGCACACGCGCCTGGCATGAGTTTAAGCTGCCGGGTCCACGACTCGAACCATGGTCGACTACATGGGAGTCCAGTGACATAGCCATTACGCTAACTGCTGGTCTTAAATAATTCTTTTAAAAATTATTTATTTATGGGAACCAGCAGTTAGCGTAATGGCTATGTCACTGGACTACCATGTAGTCGACAGCGGTTCGCGTCCCAGACCCAGCGGCTTGAAACTCACGCCAGGCGTGTGTGCGTGCGTGCCCAAGACCCGAGAGGAGAATGGAGGAGAAGGGATTGCGGCGTGACCATCCCCTCTGGGGGGTGATTTCTCGCTTTCTGTCTCTCTGTCTCTGTCTGTCTGGCGAGCGCACGCACCCTATAGCGAAAAAAAACTCTCCCCCCCAAAAAATATATATTTATTTATTTATTATTTTTAGTAGTAGTAGTATTCAGTTTTACCAGATAGAGAGGGAGAGTAATAGTGAGAAAGCAAGCTACCAGATCTAGGACTTAAACCTTGGTGGTCAGCCATGTGGGGGTCCAGTGCCCTTAACTACCACACTATCTGCTGGCCCCAATAAAATTAAATAATTCTTCATAAACCATATTAAGGAGTCGTAATAAGTATATGTGATTACAGCACACACAGAGGCGCATGCCTACCTATGTGTAGACATGAATGCACGGAAACAGACACACGTACATAACTACATATGAAGTTGAACACACACATGTTACATGCATGTGTGTATATGGTACGCACATATTCTGGTGTTCTCTCTCATATGTACATGCACTCACACTTTTACACATGCACACTCACATACTTGCACAATCCACACATGCATGTGCACACACAAGTACACATGTGCACCCACATGTCCTCACAGATGTTTGTCTGAGCCACCAAGGACCCATGGAACTCACTGGTGACCTGCCTCAGCTGCACCCTGAACTTTCCTAGGGTCCCACATGCATCACCTCACTGACCACCCACTCCAAGACCGCACACAGCAAGCTGGAGTATGTTCTTAGCCTGGGGCTTCCTGGGGTGCTGACCAGGTGCCTGCAGTGGGTTGCACTTTCACACAGGCCTCATGCTGGGGGCTGTCCTGTGGCAGGCTCCTAGGAAACTGGGGTGCTGGAGCATATTGGCTGAGCACCCCTGACTGAGCTCTGGGACCAGCACCCTAAACTCTCTGCTGCCTGTGCTGGGTTCTGCCCTGGGTGGAAGCTGAGCAGAAGCCAGCAGCCACACTCACTGAGACTGGGGGTGCCACAGCAGAGCCAGGGGTGGGACACTACCAACCAAATATGAGTTGGAGCAACTTTAGAGAATAGGCTGTGTGTGGCTCATGGCTCAGCATCTGGGGAGGGTCTTCTTTCTGTAACATGAAATGTCATGTGTCTCTGATCTGGTCCCATCCTAATCACCCCCCAAAAGCTCCAACTCTTAATCCCATAGCCAGATCAAGTTTTGGTCCTCTCAATACATTTATGCTGGCTCGCCTAATTATAACCTATGACACATTCAAACCATAGCGTTCTTCCCTGACACTCAAAATTCATGCGCTTCTCTCATACAAAACATATCCAATGGTCTTAACTTGTTCCCACACCAACCCAAAGTCCCAGTCCCAAGTTTCACCTGGGACTCAAGACAAATTCCTTCCAGCAGTGAACCTGTGAAATACAGATGAATCACACACTCCCAACATGCAATGGCGGGATAGGCACTAGGTAGATGATCCCACTCCACAGAAGAAGCAACATCAAGTCTGAGCCCAGCAGGGGAGACGTTCAGTGCTGGCACTCAACATGAACTTTTACTCCCTGTACCACTTCTTGAGTGCACTCGGGGGTGTGGGCCCCAAAATGTTGGCAGTGTTGCGCTCATAGCAACCTGTTGAGAAGCCCACACAGGTTGGGAGCATACCTGCAGATTCTTTTGGGCTGGTGTTGCATGGTGGCTTTACAACCTCAGATTTCTGCTCAGCATTGCCTTAGTGGAGGCCCTCTACAGTGGCTTTACCCAGTTACAGGTCTCTACCTAGGCTCACATTGTCTAACACATCCTTTGAAATCTAGGTGGAGACCACCACTCCTCTGCAGCTCTTGAATTCTACAAGCCTGCAGAATTACCTACATGTACATGCCACTGATGTTGGATGCTTGTACACTTCAGAGTAGTGGCCCCAAGAGCAGGTCAAGCCACACCTAGGGTCGTTTGAACTACAACTGAGGCCAAGAAATGCTTTTATAGGGCCTGGGGAGTTCTGAGGAAGCTCAGGACTATGTGGCCTCCCCAGTTAGTTCAAGCCATTCTGCTGCTCTGGGCCTGAGATGGGTGGGGTGGCCTTGAAGGTCTCTGAGTGCCCTCAGGGCTTTTCCATACAGTCTTTCTGTTTATCACTCAGAACATTTCCAGCAATACTGATCTCCTCAGCGGCCTGTTCCTCAACCAGCTTTAGTGTTCTCTGCAAACATGGTTTTTCATTCTTTAGATGATCAGGCTGTAAACTTTCCAAATCCTTCTGCTCTACTTCCCTTGTCATTGCAAATTCTGTCTTTAAGTCATCATTTATCTTTCTAAAAGCAACCACATAGCTCCTTCTATATTTTCCTTTGAAAATTTCACCTCCAAATATCCATCACTCTTAAATTTGGCATTCCACAAACCTTAGTGCATGACACAATGCAGCCAAATTCACAATATTATAACAAGGATGAACTTTTCTCCAAGTTACAATAAGCTATTCCTCATTTTCATCTGTGATCTTGTCAGAATGGACCTTTTATCCCCTTTCTTTTAGATTTTTACCATAGAGTGTGTGTACCTTCTGGAGAGGAACAGAAAGACAAAGTGAAAAATCAAACTGCTATCCCTTCACCTCCATTTCTTAGGTTTAATTATTTAATTAAATTATCATTCTTCAACTTGATCAGAGAGAGACAGAGAGAGAGAGAGCAAAGACAAGCCACCAGGTTCAGGACTCGAACCATAGTCAACCATGTGGGAGTCCAGCATCTTAACCACCATGCCACCTGCCAGTCCCCCTTCACCTCTATTCTTCTGCGCTTTGGGGCATGCATGCACACACACCTGGTGTACGTTTCCAACTGCCAGGTCTAGGACTCAAACCGTGGAGTTAGCTATGTGAGGTCCAGTGTTGTAACCACTACACCCCCTGGCAACCCCAGAATTACTTTTATTGTTCATATTTCTATCAGTATCCTAGTCACAGCTGCTTAATCAATCTCTAAGAGGTTCCAGACTCTCCCTGCTTTTTCTTCTTGTGGCCCTCTGCCACACACCCTTAATGTGTTCTAAGCTTTTCCTGTCTTGCTCCTCCAAACTTTCCCAGTCCCAGAGCTATGTCCACATTTTCACGTTGTCATTATTAACACTCCCCTCCTGGCATCAGTCTTCTGTTTTAGTCTGCTGCTGCCAATAACAGAACACATGATCTGGGGTAATTTGTAGAAGTACAGGCTTATGCAGCTCACGATTGGGAGTCTGAGAGAATGGCGCATCTGGGGTGACTTTGTCATGTGGCAGAGGGCAGGAGCGTGCAGGGCAGGGAATGGCTCTGTCTACTCTATTTTTCAGGACCCAGTCATGGGCTTGGCACCCTGACCCTCCTCCAGTATCAGAGCTCTCAACACCGTCAGCCAGTCGTCTCCAACCTCTCAACATCATCACAGTGGCCCCGCAGATTGGAGGGGGAATGGAGGGGGTCCTGCATCAGCTGGGGGTGAGGCGGTCTTTTCACCAGAAGGGGGGCTGTGTCTCTCAGCAGCCTGGGAAGGCCTTTTCCAGGGAGGCCAGGTGGATGGAGTCTTCCTGCAACCCACATCTCAGCAGCTAGTCCCTGTCACCCCCAGCCCAGAACATTCTGCAGCATCTATTACTGAAGGCTGGAGGGCCCTGCTCAGCCTCTAAACACCG
Organism: Tupaia belangeri chinensis; assembly: GCF_000334495.1. Classification (NCBI taxonomy): domain Eukaryota; kingdom Metazoa; phylum Chordata; class Mammalia; order Scandentia; family Tupaiidae; genus Tupaia; species Tupaia belangeri. The sequence continues at coordinate 455,772 of NW_006159450.1, read as the reverse complement.
TCTGCCACCACAGAGCTCCCAGGTGGGAATCGCTCAGATGTCCCTGTGAAAGGAGAGACGAGAGGGGGCCACGGGGTTGAGCCTCACACGGGTACTGAGGCCCAACTGGTCCGAGGAAGAATGAAGGCTTAAGCTGGGGCTGTACCCCCACGACCACACGGGCTCTGGGAGACCCACCGCCATGGAAAGGGCGGAGTGAGCGGGAGCCCAGTGCGCAGGCTGTTTGCGGTGGGCGGGTCAGACCTGACCAAACCGAGGCCTCCTCCGGGGCAGCTTACATACCCCGTACCCTGGGAGCGGAGCCGCAACCCAAGCCGAAGGGCGCGGCGGCCGTGCTGCTGCCTACGAGGCACCGCTCCCGGCATGAACCTGCCGCCCAGCCGACGCCCGGCCTCGGTGCCCCACACTCGCCGCGCCCTCCAGGGGTCCGAACCCACCTGGTCGCACCCTCTGCGGCTCCTGGAAGAAGAGGGCGCGGCCGAGCTCCTCCGGCCTCGTTCCCATGCCCCGCACCCCCGCAGGCTGCAGTCGCCCCGTTTACCCGCCACCGCCGCGCATATCCACGCGCATCCTGGGGCCGCGGAGGCGGGAGTGCGGCCTCCCAGGGGCCCGGAGGGCCAGGCGCGGACTTCCAGGCTCCCTGCGGGGTGGCAGAGCGCCTCGGACAGATCCGCCCCGGTCCGCCCCGCGGGGCTCCTCCCCGTTCCCACTACGCCCCGGCGGGCGGGTCGCCCCGTTTACCCGCCACCGCCGCGCATATCCACGCGCATCCTGGGGCCGCGGAGGCGGGAGTGCGGCCTCCCAGGGGCCCGGAGGGCCAGGCGCGGACTTCCAGGCTCCCTGCGGGGTGGCAGAGCGCCTCGGACAGATCCGCCCCGGTCCGCCCCGCGGGGCTCCTCCCCGTTCCCACTACGCCCCGGCGGGCGGGCGCTGAACTCAGCCGGCCCTTC
>NW_006159450.1:454054-454544 GCF_000334495.1 Tupaia belangeri chinensis | reverse complement strand
CCCAGCTGCACGCACAGGTACGCACGCACAGGCCTGGGGCGCGGAACTGGGGCGCAGAGCGAGGAACGGAGCCGCCGCTTACAGCACGGGCCCTGGGAGACCCTAGACCGCGCAGAGAGCGGGACGCGCGAGGGCGTCCCCAGGGGTCGCTCGGCTACCGCCTTGGGCAGAGCCTTGGGCAGAGCTTCGGTCCAGCGGGGACGTGCGTCAGTCTGCCGTTTTGCACACCCCTCTGGGCAGCTTCGCCCGCCAGTGAAGGAGCCCACAAACCCTGTATTCTGTGGTTTCGATTACGTAAATGAAGCCTTGAACGGGGAGAGAAAGACCCATTCGTGCGCTCGCTGGGCGCGACTGCTATTTTGATACGGGCTCGTGGTCCCCGCGGGTAGAGCTGGCGAGCTGCGTCCCCGTCTGCTGCGCCCCGCCGGGTGCCCTGAGCGTCTCCCGGTGCAGGGTCCCCCGGCTGCAGGGAGGCCCGGGCTCCCTTGCC
>NW_006159450.1:453159-453837 GCF_000334495.1 Tupaia belangeri chinensis | reverse complement strand
CTCGGGCTGTGCGTGCGATGGGGGCTTGGGGCTGCTGGGCGCTCTGGTTCCTAGGCTCCGTGACTAGCGGCAGAGCCAGGCGTTGGTGGTTCAGGGTGTGGAGGGGCTCCAGGCTGACCTTGACCTCTGGGGTCCGGGCCATTTCCCAGCCTTACAAGGAGGAGGCGCTGGGGAGCCGCGGTGGCCCGCAGGGCGTCAGGGCGGCCCTGCCCCAGGAGGCCCTCCTAAAGGAAATTAAAATCATCCGTCGTCGCCAACGGTCCCCTGGGCAGCCTTGGCACGGTCGGCCCAGTGGGGGCCCCTCCCTGCGAAGAGGCTGAGAATTGAGCTTCCTCTGGAGCGGGAGCGGGAGCGGAGCTGGGGATGCTGCCGAGGCGAGAGGAGAGACGCCCGCGTGGGCCCAGGCAGCTTGGCAGCTGGGAAGACGGGCAGGGGCCCAGCCCGCTGCCCTGGGGGATGCAAGGGGGGCCCACGAGCTGCACCCTCCACCAGGAAGACAGGGGGCTGGGCTGGAGAGTGGAAGGAGAGTTAGGGAAGGAGTCCTGTGGGGAGGGCACGGTGCACCTTCTGGGGCTCCATCCTGCACCTCATTCCCAGCCCACTGCGTGGTCCTCCTTTGCATGTGGGAAGGGTGGCCACAGTGTTGTAATCCACCCCCAGAACCTTCCACACCCCCCA
>NW_006159450.1:439872-452827 GCF_000334495.1 Tupaia belangeri chinensis | reverse complement strand
ACACTCCCCCCCCACAGCCCCCTGGTACCCCCATGCTCCCCTCACAGCCCTGGGCAGAGCAGCACCCCTTCAGCCTGAGAACCCCAGTAGCCCTGTCCTGGGACAGCCCCATTGGCCCTACAGGCTTATGGGGGAGGCTGCAGGCCCTGTGACTTGTGGCCCATGGGCTCATTTCAGGGAAGGGTGGCCCCTACGGGAAGTGCTCCCATCAGAAAAAGGGCAGGTCCCCAGGCAGGCCAGTGGCATGGTGCTTAAAGATGCTGAGCTCTCACATGGCTGACTACGGCTGAGGCTCGGACCTGGCAGGCTGCTTTCTCACTTTCTCTCTGTCTTTCTCTGGTCAAATTAAAACAAATAATAATAATAAAGTTAAATGGAAATAATTCCTTTTAAAAAAAAGATCAGGTCTCATTTCCTGATGTGGAATGCAGGCTGCTTGGGGTCCCCTAGTCCTGTTGCCTGTGGGGACACGCAGGGCAACTCAGCTTTGTTTAAGGGCCCGAGTGCAGGGTTGTCCCTGGGGAGGACGTTTGGAGAGAGGAAAGCAAGGCTGAGGGCTCCCATGTCAGGGCTCAGGGCTCCGGGCTCCGTGCAGTGCGGACCGCTCCTCAGTTAGTCTGTGAAGGGAGGACCCTGCCTTTTCCATACGCTGACCCCCTGGAGCCGTTTCCCTCCCTCAAAGCCTCCCATGGACGATGCCGCCTCCTGTGAGCAGCCCGTGTCCGAGTGTCTGATTTCTCCGTGTGATAAGCGGGGACCTTTGTCAGCTCCACGGAACCGCGAGGCTGGTGGGGCATTGGGGCACGTTCCACTGATCTCGTACCAGCAGCCCTGAGCCGTGCTCGGCCGACGTCTGCAGAGCACCCGCTGGGCCGGGTGAGCACGGCCTCCTCTCCATCTGCCCAGTCCCTGTCCCACAGGCAATGGCTGGGCTTCAGACCAGGGCCAGATAGGTGGACCCCTGCAGGCCAGGAAGCGTCCCATCCCCCACTCCAGGTGTGCGTGACTGTCTCGTGGTCTCCCTTCCGTCCAGCACTCACTGACCCTCAGCCCCAGGGGGCCCCTGCTCCTGTGCCCGCAGTGTGTGACAGACGCCCCAACCAGGGGCCCAGTGGCCATATCTGCTAGGGACCTGCCAGGCAGAGCTTGCAGGAGCAGCTTGGACACCGTGGTGCAGCCCTCCTGGCAGGGAACGGCTAGGAGAGTACAGGGGGACCTCCGTCTCCCTGCTTGTCAGCTGCTGGTCCTAAGTGAAAACCAGGTAACAGGAGTCGGATGCAGAAGTCAGTCCCCCGAGTCCTCCCATGTTAGGGGTCCCCAGGTTAGGGCAGAGCCGGCAGCATGACTTCCTTAGAAAACACGGCCTTGCCTAGCCCTCTTCTTGAAGCTTACAGGACCCTGTGTCCTGTGGTCAGGCACCGCCTGGCTACTCCTGGCCCCTGCCCCTCCCAGCCTTCTCCCCCATCACCACCAGCTGCTCAGGTGTCCTGGCTCAGGGGCCACTGGTGTGGGACTCTCCTGCCCTGCCCCACACGGAGCCTTCAACCTGCTCCTGTGCAGAGGGACTGGCCGTGCCAGGGTCTCTCTGAGCACTCCCTTCCCAGCATGGAGCAAGGTCCAGACTGCCCTGTGGAACGCTGTGGCCCAGTCACTGCCCCACTTTCACCACGGGGCCCCCAGGTGTTCCCAAGGTCACCTGTCACGGTACTGTGCCCGACCACCTCACAGTCACTCTGCAGCCTTGGTCTTCTCGTGCTGGCTGTTCCACGGAGTACGGGGGTGGCGTCACTGAGAGTTACCACCTCGGCCTGGCTCCTGGCACACTGGGCTTGGCCTGCGAAGCCGTGAGGCAGGCACTGTCCAGCAGTCGGCACACGCGGGGCTGCAGTCCACCTCGCCCCGAATCAGCAGATACCACTGAGGGCACCTCCCTCTGCACGTGCAAGCCTCTCTTCCTCCACCCACCCACACCAGCAAGAGGCCCGCTGTGTATCCCGAAAAGTCGGGGTCCTGGGTCAGCTCCCACTTCTAGCCCCCGCACTACGCAGCCCACTGCTGGGCTGCTGGAGTCCAGGCAGCTTGCCCCCTGCCCGCTCTGGTCCCTGGGCTCCCTGTGGACACCTCCTCTCGGTCTTGCACACTCTGTCCCCTCTGCAGGGGGCTCCAGCCCCTGGGCCCGCTTGCTCCGCCAGTGTCTGGGGCTACTTCACGTCGCCCCCGACTGGGGACTTGGCACAGAAGTTGCTCCTCCACTGTCCTAGGAGCCAGAGGGCCACACACCCTCCCCCGACGATAGGGTCTCAGCCTCTGCCTTGGTTCCCAGGTGGCCACCTGCACGGTCCCCTGCCGTGGCCTGCCCATGCTGCTGTACGAGAACACCACCGGGGGGTGGCTTGTAAGCAGTGGACACTCGTTTCTCGAATTCCGGAGCCTGGAAGATCAGGTCAAGGCATGCTGCTGCAGGTTTGCTGTCCGGCAGGGGCTGCTCTCTGCTTGCAAGATGGTACCTGGTCGTGGTCCGACTGGCCGAGGCAGAAGAGAGAGGCCCGAGGGTGGCCTCTCTGGCCTGACCAGTTCCCAAGGCCCCCCTGTCAACACCACACCATGAGAGCCATTCCGGCTGGAACGTCGGAGGGGCTGTTCAAAGCGAAGCGCCTTCTCTGCCCCATTAGCCCCGAGCTGGCTTTCAGGACACTTGCCACGGGGTTAGGGCTCCACTGCAGATAACCCAGGGTGGTCCTTCTCCAATAAGGTGATGCTCGCAGGCTCTGAGGGTTAGGCTGGGGCACGTCTGTCCCGGGGCCACTCAGCCAGGAAGTCTGCCTGACTTGGAAAACTGCCGGCTCTGCCGTGACCCCCTGGCTGCCGCTTGGGACCAGAGAGAAGCTGACAGTGGCTGCTGTGGCTGTGGAGGGCCACCATGTGTGTTGGCACTGTCACCATGTGACAGACCAGCCACTAATGGGTTTTAGAAGCTTCAGTAGGGGTCTCTCATAACCTGTGTGGCAAAGTTTTTACGATGGTGTTGGTCTTGGAGTGTCAATGCAGGAGGCACCCACGGTGGTCAGTCCACGTGTCTGTGGCCACAGACCTTAGAATGCAGTAGAGTGAGGAGTGAGCCCTGGCCCTCTGTTTACATGTTTCAGTCCTGGCCATGGGGGCTGTCCTGGGGCGTCTTAGAGCGTGGTGTTGACCGCTGAGTGTGGGGGCCGTCCTGGGGCGTCTTAGAGCGTGGTGTTGACCGCTGAGTGTGGGGGCCGTCCTGGGGCGTCTTAGAGGTGTGGGGGACTGTCCTGGGGCATCTTAGGACGTGGTGTTGACCGCACAGTGGAGTACTCAGCTCTTGCTGTGGGAGCCCAGGTGGCCACTCTGAGGATCTCAGGCCACACACGGGCTGAGGGGCTCCCTGGCCCCTGCATCCTGGGAGTCCCAGGCCTGGTCAGGCCCAGCGAGGGCAGCACTGGCATCACCTGACCGTTCCGGGGCTCCTCGAAGTGCTGCACAGCTGGGAAGGGCCCCCTTTGCCCACACCTGAGAATGTCCTCATGGCCCTCTTCGGTTTGTAGGGCGGTCACTGCAGAGTGGCGGTGCCATTGCGCAGTGCACTGAGCAGGCTGGAGGCTTCATGGATAGGCAGGCCCTGCTGACCCAGAGTGGCCTCTACCTGTCTGGGCGTCTTCCTCCTGGGGGCAGAGGGAGGGGGTCCTGGGGGGTGGAGCTGGAGGGGCCCTGCCAGCCCTGCCTGCCTCAGTTTCCCTTTCTGGCAGATTTGTTGGCAGGCCCCTCATCCTGCCCAGCTAGGGGCCACGTCCAGGCTCTGTGCAGGACAGCAGCAGGGACACGGGCCAGGGGACAAGTCTGCATTTCACGATGGCTGGAGCTCGTGGCTGCGCCCATACCTGGGGCACGCTGATGCAGAAAGTGCCCTTTGTGTGGCTCTGGGAGGCTCTCGGTGCTGGCGACAGGAGTCTGAGCCTGGGCGAGGGGCTGCTCACGTCTGGAGCCCCGCAGACGAGTGGAGGGGTGACTGTGGAGGCGAGGGCTAGGAGCTGCACCCAAGTGCCATGTCGTCCCAGATGGACACTGCAGTGGCGAGCTGGGGGCAGGCCGAGTGGCCTCGGTCCCTCTGTTTACACGGCTGAGCCCTCTTGGGCGCCCTAGCAAACACCACCCTGTCTGGACCCTTGGGGGCTCCCTCTCAGGGGAGCCCCCTCGGTGTGGTCGGCACTGTGTGTTCTTGTGCAGGTGTGGGAAGTGGACCCACCAGCGAGGGTCCTGGGGCTCCACAGGGCTGAAGGCCAGTCTGGCCAGGGCCCAGGTGGAGGGCACAACCCCTGGGCAGGGCTCGGGTGCAAGGATTTGGGGATTCCACCCCAAGTAAGCTCTGGAGAGGGTGGGGCATCTGCAGGGGAGCCACCCACGGGTGGGGACAGGAGCCCTCGCTGGTCTGCGGAGCCTCCCACACACATGCCCTCGCAGCCCCGTGCTCTCAGGGCTCCACTGGGGGCTGGCACCCCGTCCTTTGCAGAAGAGGGTAAGGACAGCAATGCCGCATTCCGAGTGTCTTGGGGATCGCTTCCAGGAGCCTCCTGAGGGCGATCGCCAGGGGCTCAGAGGAGGAGCAGCCCGCGCCCGAGCCCTGCAGGGTCCCACCGCTTTCAACCTGGGAATTCAGGGCCCTCGGGTACCGGGAAGCAGGCAGAACTTTCGCACACCTGAGCTGGAAGGTCTGGCGTCAAGACCTGGGTGTGCCCTCGCTCACTTGGTGGGAGGAAAGCGCGTGTGTCCACTTTCAAGAGTAAGAAGCACCTGCGGGGTTTGGGAGGTGCTGTGGGTGGGGCCGGGGTGGAGGTCCCTGGATCGGGGCCCTGCTCTCCTGGCCCTACACCTCCTCATGCAGTGACCCTCAGCCATCCCTCAGCACCCAGCGCCCAGTGCCCAGTGCAGGGAGAGCAGTCATGTGGGCTCTACTGGGTGTGAGGGACACAGAGGAGGCTCCCATTGGCCTAGGGAAGTCTAGGTGCTGCAGCTGGGGAGCAGGCCAGGGAGCCTGCAGGGCTGGAGTGCGTTCGTGCCTGTGAAGCAGGTGCATCCCCTCCACTTCTGGATCCACCCAGTCCTGCTCCAGGAGGGATGGCTCCACAGCACAGGAGCTGCTGTCTCAGCTGGCCAGGCCCACAGGCCCGCCTACAAACTCCAGCCCCGCCCCAGGCATTGGCCCTGCCCACAGGCCCCAGCCATTGGCAGACCTCCTGGTTGGGGGCTGTGTCACCTTTTCTATAGATCCGCTTTAGGCAGGCTCCTCTAGTCTTAAGGAAGTTAATTCTTGTCTAGTCTTAAGGGACAGTCATTCTGATAAAGGGGGCCCAGGAGATTCTCCGCAGGCTGTTTTGGGCAGGAGTGGCCTTGGGGTGCTGGGCAAAGAGGCCTCAGGGTCTGAAAGAAATCCCTGTCTGGTGTGGAGTGCTGGAGCCAGGTGAGGCAGGAGGGTCAGGGCCCAGCCGCCATGTCTGGGGGTCTGCTGCACATCCCTCCCACGCTGAAGTCTGAAATTCCACCTGGCCTCGTCTTCCCTCTCCAGGCTGCCCTTTGAAAATGCAAATCTGGTAACCCAACCTGTCCCCACACCCAGTGGATAGGCTATCGGCTCCTGTCCCCTGTCCTCCTGACCCCTCAGAAGCACCAGGGTGGGTAGGAGAAACTCAGACCCTGCTGGGATGGCCCACGCTGGCCAGCCGTGTCCTCCTCCTGCTCTTCACTTTGCCCCAGGTCAACGGGTCTGGTGGCGCTGGCGAGCAGCTTCCTCGGAGTGTCCAGAGCTTGCAGGAGAGGAGGGTACAGCACACACCTAGGGGTGCGGGGGGCACACGTGGGAGTGCAGGGGACACTGGAAGTGCAGGGACACACCTGGGGGTGTGGGGATATACTTGGGGGTGCGGGGACATACCTGGGGGTGCGAGGGTTCACGCCTGGGGGTGCAGGGACATATCTAGGAGTGCGGGCGCACACCTGGGGGTGTGGAACTCAGACTTGTGAGTGCAGGAAGTGTACCTGGGGGTGCGGGGACACACCTGGGGGTGTGGAACTCAGACTTGTGAGTGCAGGAAGTGTACCTGGGGGTGCGGGGACACACCTGGGGGTGTGGAACTCAGACTTGTGAGTGCAGGAAGTGTACCTGGGGGTGCGGGGACACACCTGGGGGTGTGGAACTCAGACTTGTGAGTGCAGGAAGTGTACCTGGGGGTGCGGGTGCACACCTGGGAGCTGGCCTTTTGTTGCTGCACAGACCAGGCCACTGGTTTGCCTCCTGGGGCCGCGTCCTGAATGAGTCAGGAGGGGCGGCAGGGGAGGCCGCAGGGCAGGTGGCTCACGCGGGCTGTGAGGGAGGCCGTGCAGCCTGCAGCCTCTCTAGTAACCCCGGCTGACACTTTATTGCCTTTTTGAGTCACACTCACATGTGGACCGACTGCTATTCAAGCAGCAGAAGTGGGTGTGCAGGGCAGGAGTGTGCCCAGCTTCGAGTCCGGCATGGCCCACAGACCCTGGTGCTCTCCACCTGCCACTCTGCCTGCCGCATCTTCCTCCCCCGGCGACATGGCTGACAGCAGGGCCATGTCCAGGCCCAGCGAGAACCTTGTCTGTTTGCTCAGTGGCACACACGGGCCGAGTCCTTCTGTCACTTTGTTTACAAAAGCTCTTACAGCTGGCCCTGTAGCCCAGTGGTCGTGGGGGCCAGCTCCCACATGGCCTTCGACAGTTTGAATCCAGTCCTGGGAACTGGAAATCATGCTGGGATGTGCGTGTGTGTATGAGCGCGTGAGTGCACGCGTGTCCCAAATCCAGACAGGATAGAGAAATGGAGAGAAAGGGACTGTGGTGTGACCATGTCCCATTGAGGGATGCTCTCTCTTGTCTCTTGTCTCTCTCTTTGGTGAGTACACACACTATGGCAATATAAATAAATCATTTTAAAATAAATACTTCTGAAAATATTTTATTAAGGTAATGCATGTTTGGGGCAAAACAGAAAAAGCCCAGGATCAGCCACCTGACGGAGGGTCCAGCATGCATCTCCTCCGCAGCTCCATGGTGCCCTCGTCTACTCTCTCTTGTCTCTTGTCTCTCTCTTTGGTGAGTACACACACTATGGCAATATAAATAAATCATTTTAAAATAAATACTTCTGAAAATATTTTATTAAGGTAATGCATGTTTGGGGCAAAACAGAAAAAGCCCAGGATCAGCCACCTGACGGAGGGTCCAGCATGCATCTCCTCCGCAGCTCCATGGTGCCCTCGTCCCAGACAGGGAGGTTTGCTGTCCCCCACCTTCCCCTCACAGCCTTCCCCCTGGCCCTGCGGGGTGTGCAGGCATGTCACTCGCTTGTCTGAGAACTGACTGAGCTCACGGGAAAGCCCTCGGCCCTGGGCCCAGGAGAAACAACAGCTCTGCAGGTGCGCGTGCTGTTTGCTTGATGGTGGAGCAGGTGGGGGCCACCGGGCTAAGGCCGGGTTCAGAGGTTTGTGCTTCCCCCTGAACCTGGCCCGCTCCTCCTGGCCTTCCCACTCACTGTCTGGCATCTTCCAGTTCCTGTCTTCCCAGACTCTCCTCCCAGCCCCTTCAGGTCTGGGTGCACCTCCCTACAGGGTGGGGCAGCTGTGGGGGCCTGTGTCCTTGACTGCCCACTGTCCTGAGGTGCCTGGACCTCTGGGAGTGCGGCCAGGCCCGTGCTCATGCCTATCTGCATACGCCCTCCTCCCACCGAGGGACGGTGGGGCTGGGTGGACGTTCCCGGCCACAAGCCCTTGCTCAGCACGTTCTAACATGGCTCCGTCGTCTCCTGGTGCCCAGGGCTGCAGACAGGCCGGCCTGGACCTCTCTCTCTGATGCACTGTGCAGGGAGGAGCCTGAACTGAGGGGGAGTCAGAGTGGTGGGAGTTGGGCAGTGTGGCCCAAAGGCCACACCCGGAATGTCCCCATCGGGACCACTCGGGGTGGCAGGTGCAATGAGATGCGCCACCCTGTCCGGTTCACTGGCCCCATGCTCCCGAACCCTCTTGCCAGCCTGGCCCTTACTCTCCACTTCCTGGGCTCCTGCTGCCACGGGGCCAGCACCTCTCAGGGCAGACAGCCTCCCCGGCTGCGCCCTGCCCACACTTGATCCGTCCCCTTGGCCCGGGCCCCACACAGACATCCTGGTGTCACCCCGCCCACCTGCAGGCGGCCGGGTGCTCTGAGAGGAGGAGAGGCCATAGCACAGCTGGTCTGGACCCCCTGAGTGCCCCAGGTATCCCCAGGCCCAGGCAAGAGGCTGGATCCTGGTGGGAAGAGGGGAGTAGGCTGGGGGTGGGGCCACTGTTGGCAAGACCTGGGCCCTCACAGCCCTGCCCTGGTTCTGTTTTGCTGCTGGTTAGACTGGTTGGAGGGTTCCCCGGGAGAGGTCTCCGGGAGGGTAGGGGACTATCTGCATCTGGCAGCAGACCGGTGTCTCTGGGGTGGCTGCCTCTGGGCAGTTGGCTCCAGGGCCAAGCAGGGCCTGCTGTGCTGCCTGGCGGTGGCCCGCAGGGTCACCTGTCCTGTCCCCAGGCCAGCAGGGAGTACCTGGGCAGCAAGGTGACCTTTTCCTCTTCCTCCCCCAGCGACATGGCCGACAGCAAGGCCAGGCCCAAGGCCACTGACCGGACGCCGCCCAAGTCCCCCGGGGACCCTGCAAGGGACAAATCAGCCAAGAGGCTGTCCTTGGAGTCGGAAGGTGCCAACGAAGGGGCGGCCGCAGCCCCCGAGCTCAGTGCCCTGGAGGAGGCCTTCCGGCGCTTCGCGGTGCACGGGGACACCAGGGCCACTGGGAAGGAGATGCATGGCAAGAACTGGTCCAAGCTATGCAAGGACTGCCAGGTGGTGGACGGCAAGAACGTGACCGTCACCGACGTGGACATCGTCTTCAGCAAAATCAAGTAGGTGGTCAGCGGGTGCACAGCGCCCGCCTTGAGGTCTCCTGTCCCCACCGTCCTGGTCTCTACGGGGCAGGGCCTGCGGCCTGCTGTGCCACAGACCCGAATGACACCCGTGGTGGGGGCGTGGCGCTGCGCAGTGGCTGGGACGGCCGAGTCCCATGGTCGTTCCAGGTCTGCAGCCGTGCAGGGCCTCGGCCTGAGCAGCTGTGGCCGTGCAGTGGCGACGGCTGCCCGAGTCCCTGCGCACGAGAGCTGGGGGGCACTGCTTCTGCCCAGCCTGGCCCTGCAGGGGCCACGCCATGAGCTGCCCTGGGCACGAGCCCCACCCTGCTCCCACGGCCTCCCTCTGACCCGCCCGGGCACACGCACTGGCAGGAAGGCCGGCCCGGTCAGCCCCGCGGTATTGCTGCCCAGCGGAGTGTGGGGCATGTTCCTTCTCGTGCGTGCACACACCTGTGGCTCTATCATGCGTGTGCACACGGGCACGTGTCCTTCCCTGGACATTGGAAGCCTGCTGAGGCGCCCATGCCCAGGTTCTTTGCTGAGCACCTCCTAGGCAGGACCCGGGCCCTCCCCTCAGGGTGCCCGAGGCCATCACCTCCCAGCCTGGTCGGCATTGCGGGAGAGCGCCTCGCCCGCACCGCATGCTGCCTGTCGGCCTCACCTCAAAGGCTCTTCCGCGCCCGGCCTCTCAACGCCTGGCCACTGGTCTTGGTGCCGTCTGCCCAAGCGTCACCCTGTCCCTTGGCTGGGGTGGGAGACCGGTCTGTGCGTCACCCTCTGCACTGAGGATAAGCTGTGGGGCCTTCCCTCCTCACAGACCCCCAGCCAGTGCCTCAGCCACGGCCCGAGTCCCTGCGCACGAGAGCTGGGGGGCACTGCTTCTGCCCAGCCTGGCCCTGCAGGGGCCACGCCATGAGCTGCCCTGGGCACGAGCCCCACCCTGCTCCCACGGCCTCCCTCTGACCCGCCCGGGCACACGCACTGGCAGGAAGGCCGGCCCGGTCAGCCCCGCGGTATTGCTGCCCAGCGGAGTGTGGGGCATGTTCCTTCTCGTGCGTGCACACACCTGTGGCTCTATCATGCGTGTGCACACGGGCACGTGTCCTTCCCTGGACATTGGAAGCCTGCTGAGGCGCCCATGCCCAGGTTCTTTGCTGAGCACCTCCTAGGCAGGACCCGGGCCCTCCCCTCAGGGTGCCCGAGGCCATCACCTCCCAGCCTGGTCGGCATTGCGGGAGAGCGCCTCGCCCGCACCGCATGCTGCCTGTCGGCCTCACCTCAAAGGCTCTTCCGCGCCCGGCCTCTCAACGCCTGGCCACTGGTCTTGGTGCCGTCTGCCCAAGCGTCACCCTGTCCCTTGGCTGGGGTGGGAGACCGGTCTGTGCGTCACCCTCTGCACTGAGGATAAGCTGTGGGGCCTTCCCTCCTCACAGACCCCCAGCCAGTGCCTCAGCCACGGTTGGGGCCCCCCACCCTGGGACTCCTCTTCACCTTCCTCCTCGGCAGCCTCGGCCCGCACCGCCCACCAGGGTAGTGCCTGTGTCACCAGGGAGTGTCATGGGGGCCCGTCAGGGGACAGGCTGGCTGCACCTTGATTCTTTCTGCTGCGTATCCAAACTGGGGGCTGCAGGGCCTTTGGGGACCAGGGAGCCGGGCCCCCAATAGTGTCCGTACCCAGCATGACGCACGCCCACCAGCCCCTGCTGCAGCTGCTGTCTGGGCTGATCTGGGCCTCGGAGTCCACGTCCCAGCCCCCTTCAGGGTGGTGACAGAGGGTCCCATGTGGACTGTGGGGACAGGCACTGCCGTGAGCCCTGGTTCGCTGGTGCTCGCTGTGTCCTCTGCTGAGTCCTGGGGACAGACAGCGTCTCTGCCTTGCTGGGAAAGCTCCCGTGACGCCAGTGGACAGGCCAGGGCAGCTCCAGTCAGGCCATGGTGAGTGAGGCTGCCCTGGTGAGCCAGCCAGCTGTGGACAGGTGGGACCCAGGTGACCAGGGCCAGCTCTGTCCTTGCCAGGTGCCCAGAGCTCGCTCAGCCAAGTGGGTGTGTCCCAGACACCTGACTGAGGGACTTGAGCAGTGGCAGGTGGGGCCCATGGCCTCATGGCCTCACTGTTGCCAGCACACACAGAGCCAGGCGGGTGGCTGCGCTCCCACCTTGACAGCAGACCCTGACCCCTCCTCTGACCCAGGCTGTGGTGGCAGCTCCTTTAGGCGGTTGTGGACACTTGGGACCTGGTGGTGGTCCCTGCCCTCTGTGGTCCAGGGTAGACAGGCAGACCCACGCAGGGGCACCTGGAGAGCTTTGCCCCTGGAGGAGTTCAGCGGGGCTGGCCAGGGCTGGTCACCCAGCAGGGTGGCCTGCAGTCCACATGTGGGGCCAGGGCATAGTTCCTCCTGCAGGAAGTTGCCTTGAGGCTCAGGGCACGCGCACATGCGCTCACATCACACAGAGCGAGCACTGCTGGCTAAGCAGGGCCGGTATGGCCGTGCTCGCGTCAGGTGGGGACACCCCACAAGCCCTGTGCAGGATCCCCTGGACCCTGACCTGCCCCGGGGAGACTGCTTGGAACCCCGCCTTGCCTCTCTGTGGGATCCCTGCTGGGGAGACCCCATGCTGTGTGGGAACGAGGGGTCTAGGCTCACACCCTGCCCTAGGGAGGGAGGGTGTGGAACCCGACAGGACTGTGGGGTCCTGCAGTCAGGGACCTCCAGGGATGGCCTTCAACTTTGGGAAGGCTGGCTCCAGGCACGGTGCCCGAGGAGGGCGTAGGGGTCGTCCCCATCTGCATGTGGCTGATGGCGACGCCCGTGGCCACCCCGTGCCCAGGCACTGGGGGAGCGGCGAGGAGGTTGCGCTAGGCAGACAGCGTGTCCTGCTCCGACAGGACCTGGTGGAGAAAGTCCAACTCTTTCTGTTTCGGGCGGGTTGCCATGGCGGCGCCAGCTGGGGTATCTGGAGCCTTTGTTTGGGGCCTGTCGCCATGGCAGTGCTTGTTTGTTGTGGTGTTACTATGTGTCAGGTTTTAAACAAGTTTCTTGTAGCTCTGCGTGGTTTGTGGGGGGACTGTTACCCGAAGGCTCCCCTCCTGCCCAGAGCCGAGCAGGGCCGTTTTAAATACTGATTGAGGCTTGGGCCGGCGGGAGGCTGTGGACAGCATGCCGTGTATGCCCCTGTGAGCATGTCTGGGTATATCTGCGTGTCCCTGAGTCTGCATGCATGTCTGCCTGTGTGCACATGCGAGTGTGTGTGTGCATGTGGGAGTGGTCGGGGTGCCTTGGCGTCCCTTGGCCTCAGGCTCTGACCCACTGCCTGCCCCCCAGCCCTCTGCCCAGCCCAGCCAGGTGTCCATACTGGCCATGTCTCCCGAGGAAGGGCTGGTGGCCGGATGGTCTCCAGACCCAGGAGGAAGCATGGTCCGCCCTGCAGGGTGTGGGCAGGGCCCACTCGCAGGGTGTGATGAGAGGTGCCGTTGAGGACGCTGGGTTCAGAAGCCGCCCTCCAGCCTCCCAGGCCTGACCCTGGACAAAGTGCACTGGGGGCAGCCGTGGAGGGACAGGAACCTCAGAGCTCTGAGCCTGGAAAGGCTGCCTGCCTGGCTCAGGTGCTCCAGGCCAACACATTTCCCCACGGAGGGGAGACCTGCAGCTGCAGAGCCCTGGAGGCTGGTTCTGTCTCTGCACGGCCCTCTAGTGGCGGCCTGCAGAAGTGCAGGGCTGAGGAGACCCTGCCCAAGTGGGCACAAACGGGGACATTTCCACCCGCTGTGGTGGTGGCAGGGGTTCAGGAATGGTATCTGGTTTCCTGAGATGAAAAGAGAAGCCCTCGGTACCAGCAGTTGGTGTAATGGCTATGTTGCTGGACTCCCATGTAGTCGACCACGGTTTGAGTCCCGGGCCCAGTGGCTTAAACTTACCCCAGGTGTGTGTGTGTGTGTGTGCCCAAGATCCTGAGAGGAGAATGGAGGAGAAGGGATTGTGGTGTAGCCATTCCCCCGG
>NW_006159450.1:438776-439841 GCF_000334495.1 Tupaia belangeri chinensis | reverse complement strand
CCTCTCCAAAAAAAAAAAGAAAAGAAAGAAAGAAAGAAAGAAAAGAAAAGAAAAAGAAAAAGAAGCCCTCACAGGCAGCCAGATGTCCAAGCCCTCAACCTGGCTGGCCCAGTCACTGTGGGGGGACGAGGCACAGTGGCCATCACGGCCAGGTAAACTCTGTGGGGCTCTCAGCATCTGCATGCTCCATGGCATGAGCCCCAGGGCTGGGTGCTGCTAGGGACCGGCAGGGACCAGGGTGGTTAGCACAGGAAAGCCAGGGCAGGAGCACAGGTGTCTGCAGAGTGGCCAGAGCCCAGGAAGCCACCGGAGCCCCTGGCCTCAAGGCCAGGCTGCCGGGGACCAGCCTCGGCGTGGGTGGGTTATCTCGACGGAGGCGGCGAAGGTGAACAGAAGGCAGAGGCCTCGATGCCTTTTCATGCACGTCCTATGTCGGACACCCCTCAAAGATCGCTCTCTGAGGAGCGACAACTGTTAGGAATTATCGTGCCTTTTTATTGAAAATGTGTTACATGCAAGTAAAGGGAGAGGGGCTAGTGTTTCAATTATCAGCTCATAAAGTTTTAAGAATAGGGAACATAGATTCTATTCAGGGTTGGATTAAGGGTGGGTCTAGTGCAGTTCCGCAATTGTAGGTGGATCTCTATGGAATGCAGTTTCGGGAAAGCGGTTCCGGTAAGCAGAGATGATTATCAGCTGATGCGGCGCAGGAGCCATCTTGTGATTACCGGGAATGGTGCTGAGAAAAGAAAATCTCAAGGATAGATATTAGTTCTTAAGGATCTTAATAAAGAATGATACTTATACAGTTTTGTAGGGATTTAAAACTTAATTTGAGGAATCCTAATATATTTATCTATTTAACTTGGAGAGAGCAGAGGTGTCCTGGGCCAATTTTGACCTAATCCTATTTTAGGTAAAAAAAGGATTAAGTTTACTTTAAATGTATTTTGAAGGGCCTTCCAAAGGTCAAAATTACTTCTGCCTAGAAAAAAACTTCAGCCCACCCTCTATTGTGACCATGGAGATAAAGCATTGTAATTAATAGTAAGTGATCAGAGCAAA
>NW_006159450.1:423353-438577 GCF_000334495.1 Tupaia belangeri chinensis | reverse complement strand
GATCCTGGGGCCTCGCCGGGTCAGACTCCTCCACCAGGCCACCCAGGCAGCTCATGCACAGACCCCAAGTTTCCAGTGGGCTTTGCTGAGGCTGCACGGCCACAGGCAGGAGCCACCCTGGAACACCCACACCTGGCCTCACTGGCCCTCTGGTCTCAACCCGGGGCTGAAGGGAATGCCCAGAGGCTCCTGCCCTAGGGAGCCCTCATGAGCCCTGATCCCCCTGTAGGCCCCACCACAGCTGCCAGCTTCTTGCCCATAGTGGCACCTGACCAGCCAGGACTGATCACTCGGTAATAGCTCTGGACCACAGATTCTGCAGGTCTCTGAAGCCTGAGCAGCAGGTCTCCTCTGACCCCCCGGGCAGAGGTGCCACCGTGTGCTCCAGAGGGGCTAGGGGGGCTGTACACGGCTCAAAGCCTTTGGAGCTGAGCTGGCCTGAGCCCCACTCCAGGCCGCCCTGGTCGGGCCCCTCATGGGCTCTGTTCAGCCCAGAGCCCAGGGAACCAGACCTGGGCAGTGATCCCAGGCTCCCGGGCATCCGGTGGCTTGGAGGTCAGGCACACCCCATGCTGGGAGAGCCGTCGGCGGGGCAGAGATGGTACTGCTGTCCTAGAACTCTCTGGGAAAGCTGTCCCGCAGAGAGCATGCCCTGGGCTGGGGGCCGAGACTAGGGCACAGTGGGATGCTCGCGTGGGCGGAGCGGGTCTGCCCCAGGCCTATGTGTTCACCCTGATTGAATGTGGCCTCTGATGGGGAAGCCCCGTCCCCGTCCCCCTCTCTGAGCCGAGTGACTCAGCTGGCAGTGCCTGGTGCCGAGGCCGCCCAGATCCGGCTCGTGCTCCAGTGGTCACCAGGCTGCTGTCAGGCCTGGCATCCAGCGTCAGCCTGGCCAGGGCCATGAATAGAGACAGGAGCGCTGTTGATGACCCAGGACAAACAGCCCCATGGCCCCAAAGGGGTACAGGCCGAGGGGGAAGGCTGCGCTATCTGTCGGCTCCAGGCACTGCGGGCACGGCCGCCTCCCAGTTCTGGCCCGAACCTTGCCACCTGGGATGGCTGCCCAGTGTGCCCGCCTGGCACACCCGTCCACTCTGCGTCACGGGGAATGTGGCTGCTGTCAGGGCTGAGCTTCAAATGTGGTGAGCCACCAAGTCGCCACAACAGAAGGTTCCAGAATATGCTGGGGCAGCTCTGCTCGGCCATCCAGTCCTCCACGGGACTCGGTGCTGCGCTGCCTCCTCCAGCCCAAGCATGAAGCCGTGGCTCCCCTCTCAGGGTCTGTGCTTCCAGGAACCCTGCCCTGCGTATATCTTTACGGGGGATGGCCCCTCGGGCAGAGCCCCCTCCCTGGTGGATGCCATGGGATGGCCACGCCTGGTGTCACTCATTGTCTGCCCGAGCAGCACCCCTGGCATGCCACCTGGTCACTGCTGGAAGACACAGGTTTTGAAGACTGCGAGTAACCCTGGTGGGCGCTCCATGGTGCAGTGGAGTGGGAGCACGCTGCTCAGCCTGGCTCAGCCCCAGCCTGCCCCGTCGGCCCTGACATGCCTGCACATGTGCTACCCCGGGATTCCCCAGGCTGGGGGCTGAGGAAGGGGCGGGTGCGTGGCCAGGTCCTGGAGCTGAGCTCTCTCTTTTGTGTGCACGTCACATACCCCTCGGGAACAGGAAAGGTGAGGAGGAGACAGGGCGAACACAGCACCACGTGTGTATGGCGTCCCACTCGGAGCAAGCGCTGAGTGGGGCCACGGGCTTGCTTGTGCCCATTCTGGCAGCAAGGCGGCTATGGGTGTGAGCGTGGCCACCTCCACCCGTCCCCGGTGTGGTGGCAGGCCACTCCTCGCCTGCTCCAGCGTCCTGGTGGGCATGGTCTCGGCGTCCACCTACCCGCCCTGGTGACCGCGACGTGGCGATGCTTCCTGGGCTGGGGAGGCGGGTCTTCTACCTTTTACACTGCTCTTTCTTCCTTATTGTGGAGGCTGGGGGTCCTTGGCCTCTCCAGGCAGGGTCTCACGTCCCCAGTCGATGGCCCACATGTGCACGCTCCTGACCTGACCCTTTGAAGACGCAGCTTCCAAGATCCTGCTGGTGCTGGTGTGTCCGCCGCCTCCAGGATGGAACTTGTTTGGGGTCGTTTCTAAGGAACCTCTGCCTGATCAGGTCACCGAGCTACCCTCTTGGTGCTCTGCAGTCTGTCTCGGTCGGCCTAGCCACGGCAGTCCGGGTCACTGTAGCACGTGGTCGGGTCCCAGGGTATACGGACACGTTTCTCTGTGTGGGGTCAGCAGTTGTCCCAGATCCACTTCAGGAACAGGCCCCCTCCTCCGTCCCCTGCTGCCTCACCTGCACCCTGCAGGACCGCCTGGCTGCATGCGTGTGGGCCGCCTGGGCTGGGACCCCCACGGCCTGCCGACCCACAGCACGCAGTGCCGTCTGGCAGCTCTGCAGGGGTTGGGGGCTGGGTGTCACCCCGGCCACACTCTCCTTCCCGACGTGTCTGGCCATGGGTGGCCCTCTGCCCTCCGACCTGCAGAAGCGCCTGCGTGCCCTGGTCTGGGCACTCTCAGCCAGCACGGCCAGCTGCAGGAGCGCCTGCAGAGCGTAGCTCGTAGACCCTGCCTCGCGGCCTGATCGTGGCTGGGGACGAGTTCTCACTAAATGGCCAAAGGTGAAAAGAGCCCTGCCGGGGGTGAGGTGGGCCTCCATGGCTCAAGGGCTCAGCTCTCGGGTCAGTGCTGGGATCCGAGCTGTGATGCCTGGGGGTCTCGGGAGGCCCATGCCCTGTGGTGGTTACCTGACCTCAGGCTCACCAGGCCCGAGCGCCTCCCTGCACCCTTTGATTTCTCTCTGGAGGGTCTCCCCAAGAGTGGAGGACAGGCCCGCACCTCGGAACAGGCAGCCCGGTGCCACGTGCATAGAGGCGTGCTTCCCTCGCCCTGTCCGGGCACTGTCTGCGTGTGCGGGGTGCTAGCTGTGAGCAGGTGGACGCCAGGGCAGCCTGGCTGCCATGCACCCCATCTGGCTCCTGCCTGTCCACGCAGGGGCAAGTCCTGCCGGACCATCACCTTCGAGCAGTTCCAGGAGGCTCTGGGGGAGCTCGCCAGGAAGCGCTTCAAAGACAAGAGCAGCGAGGAGGCCGTGCGCGAGGTGCACCGGCTGGTGGAGGGCAAGGCGCCTGTCATTTCTGGGGTGACGGTGAGCTGGCGGGCGTGGTCTGGGAGGAGGGGTCGAGGATGGGGACCGGGGCAGCCTGGCGGACTGGACAGCAGCCTGAAGGCCTTGGGTGTCCTGACCCTGGGCCCCGGAGGGCACAGTTGGGCAGGTTTCGGCCATGGGGGTCTCTGGGACTGGGAGGACGCAAGAGCATGCAGATGCGGGGTTGGGGTGTAGACCTGGAGACCTGGGCTGCCCTAGGGCTGCTAAGCAGGACCCCCTCCTGCCTGCTGCTCGCCTGCCCAGCTGACGCCCGCCTCTCCCCTGTCCCTCCCCACCTCCTCTCCAGAAGGCCGTCTCTTCGCCCACAGTGTCACGCCTGACCGACACCACCAAGTTCACCGGCTCCCATAAGGAGCGCTTCGACCCGTCGGGCAGGGGCCGGGGCAAGGCAGGCCGCGTGTTCCTGGTGGACGAGTCGGGCTACGTCCCGGGCTACAAGCACGCGGGCACCTACGACCAGAAGGTGCAGGGGGGCAAGTAGCCCCCGGGGCGGCGCCGAGATGCAGCCGTGGGAGCCGCCGCCATCACGTCCGCATCCATTCCATCCACGCTCACGAGGGCAGAAACCAGACGGTTCTCAGCCTGGATGGATTGGGGCGACACCCAGGCCCCCACCCTGACACCCCCACATTACCTCTCAGACCCTGACTCTCTGACCCCACGAACATACCCACCTTGCCCCGGCCTGGGAGTAGGAGTGGGCTTCGAAGCATCTCCTGTCACACCCAGGCAGGGGCACTTGTGGCTCCCAGGCCGTGGGAGAGACCTCCCTGGCCTCCTGGCCGGCAGACGCTTCCAGAGCCCGCAGGCTGCAGGCGCTGACTGGCAGCACAGATAAACAGTTACCAGGACAGGGCCAGAACGGTGTCCGTGAGGGCCCAGGCCCACCCGTGCACCCCAGAGTCAAGGCCGCCTGGGGCTGGGTGGGGCATGTGGCACCCCTGTGTTGTGCATGGCTGTGCTGAGGCTCGAGGACAGTAGCTCTCGGCTGGCGGATGGCTGCTCGGGGTGGACAGGTCTGCTGCAGAGCTTGCCCAGGAGTAAGAAGAGACGGGGGCCTGGCTCAGGACGCCCTGTCCCACTGTCACCGGGGTGGGAGACTAGACAGGACTCCTGGGTGTGGTGTCGCACTCCTGCTGGCACACCCTGTCAGCAACCTCCCGCCCATACTGTCATCTCTGCCCTCTGCAACCTCCCTGTACCCCAAAGTGTGGGAGACCAGACCGAGTCCCAGGGAGATGCCAGGCCACAGCCTTGTCCTCAGGGGCCGCCCAGCATGGGAGCCAAAGCAGAGACTGTCCAGTGCACCCGCCCCACACCAAGGCACAGCTGTCTGCACCTGTGAGGGCCAGACACCCCCCCACTGGGAGGCCCCAGTGCCGGCCACCCCCTCACAGGGGTCTCCATGGCGATCTGCACCTTGGCCTCGTGCAGGGCCAGCCCGGCGAGAGCCGAGGCCACCCGGGGAAGTGTGTCCAGGAGCAGTGTGACGTGGCCGCTGGCCAACAACTACCAGTTCCTGGCCATCCTACCTCCTGCCTGCCTCCTCTGGGCCAGGAGAGCGCCAGGCCGAGTGAAGAGGGGCCAGGCAGAGCCCCCAGCTCACTGGCACCCTGAAGGACGGGTCTCTGCCAGATCCCTCAGCAGGGTGGGCTGCTGGGAGCTTCTGAAGCAGTGCCGGGTCAGACCCCATCAGAGCGAGGTGCAGGCCTCAAGGACATTGTGGAGGCCATCACCCTGCTGGGTGGAGAGGGCAGGCGTGTCCACCCAGGCCTGTGTGCCTCAGTGCCCCACCAGACCATGAGTCTGTGAAAGGGACACATGGGCAGTGTCTGGAAACCCT
The DNA here is from genome assembly GCF_000334495.1 of Tupaia belangeri chinensis. Classification (NCBI taxonomy): domain Eukaryota; kingdom Metazoa; phylum Chordata; class Mammalia; order Scandentia; family Tupaiidae; genus Tupaia; species Tupaia belangeri. Next base: position 433,512 of record NW_006159450.1, on the reverse strand, counting down.
TCTGAGCATGCACTGTGTTCAGAAATCCCATCGCCACCTGAAAGCCCGTGTTCAGAAGGCTAACTGTCACCAGTGGCCACCGAGCAGGACTCCTCTTGGGTCTGTGAGGACCCAGGCCCCACCTCGCTCCTGCTCCCTCATGCCTGCCCCTGTCCTGCCATGTGGGCTCGCCACCTGCTGCACTTCTGTGTCCTGCCTGTGCCTAGCCTGGTCCTTTCCCATCACAGCCACGCCACACAGAGCACGCAGATCCTGCAGGGACTCGGCCGGAGCTGTGTGCCCAGTCCATGCAGAGGGTCAGGCCAGGGCACCACTGCAGGGGCTCACACCCTGTGCAGCAGGCATGAAAGCCCTGGGATTTTGCTGTGCCAGGACAGTCCTGACCAGGGGGGCGTCTTCAGGCATGTGGGACCCCCCCCCAACCAGCTCTTAACCAAGCAAGCCAGGGTGAGCCTGCCTCGGCGCACCCTCAGAACTCGGACCCAAGCTGAACATGAGTGCCCATGCTCAGGGCCCACTCACCTCACAGGGAGGCTCCTGTCACAGACCTGCCACCTGGCCCATGTGGTCAGCACTGCCCTGGAGCCGGACCGTGCAGCCAAGGGGCGCAGTGCACACCTGGCCTGAGGCACACCACAGCACCCACAGCCAGCCCCAAAGCTGTGCCCCTTAGAGAAGCAGCATTCACTGCCAACGACACTCCAGGACAGCCTGGTCACTGTCCGAGCTCTGGTTTCTGAGACCAAGAACCCATGGCCCTCCCCGTGGCCCTCCCCATCCTAGCTTGGGGCTCCCTAGGTCTCCTGGAGGGAGAACCCACACCCCAGGCTCCCCCTCCACCTGGCTCACGGGGAAGCACTGCGCACCTGGCATGGTGTGTCGGACAGGCCCAGGTTTCACATGCACACAGCCAGGGCTGCACCCTTGAGCCGTTCCCTCTCTTCCCACCGGCACCCAGCATGGAGGAGCAGCAGCTCAGTCGTGAGGTCTGAGTGGTCGCGCCGTCCCGTGAGCATCACCTGGGAGCAGGGCTAGCGTGTGTGTGACTGTGAGGACGGACCACCTGCATCTCACCTGCAGACACGCGGGTTCCCATGTTTCTGGGTATTCCGAGGACTCAGCAGGCACTGTCCTTGTTGCATGTTTTATGCAGTGCCAGTTAGCTCTTATTAACCACAGTGGGGAGGGCTCAGCATCCGTCTGTGAATAACCAAACTGCCCAGCCTCACACCCAGGAGACAGGGCCAGGTCCCGCCGGGGAACGCAGGAGTCGGGCCAGGTCCCACTGGGGATACACAGGAGACAGAGCCAGGTCCCACCGGAGACACTCAGGAGTCGTGTCCAGCCAAGAGAGGCCAGGTGATGGCATCTGAGTGGCAGGAGTGTGTCTAAGAACACCGCACCAGCAATCTTACTCATTTCTATTTAATGCTACAGGATAAGCAACTAGGTAGTGGTAACAATTAGCTTTATCAAAATCAAAGTGCAAATTACACGTTTAAAGTACCACAGCGAAGCAGTGTGTGTACTGGAGCACTTTTACACCGGCTCGTAGCCTCAGCCTTGCTCCTGGTGGCAGACTAGCTGAGGGCCCGTGCTGCCCCCGTGGGAGGGCTGTCTCGCTGGCATGCCTCCTCTCCCCGGAGCCGTGGGGCCGGTGCAGGCAGCCATGGGCAGGGCCCGCTGTTGTATGAACTGAGCGCTCCTGGCTCCGGCCGCACCCAGGGTCACATGCCAGCTGCTTCTGCACCATAGCTGGCAGGGCCTTGAGCCAGAGGCACCAGGGCCCTCTTACCTGCGATATTTAGCGTCCCCCTGGCTTATTCCCCCTCCCGGTCACTGTGGGCACCTGGCTACCCCTTGTGCTGCAGCGCATGCCACAGGGGACATGCATGCCACCTGTCCCAATAGCCCCGGCCGACGGTCGGCTGTACTGTGAAGTCCTGACAGGCTACAAGTCCTTCCAGTGCTGATCTCGAGCAGCCCTTCCCCCGGCTGACTACTGACCCCAGGAGCCGTGACGGGTGACGGGAGGGTGCTCCGAGACGCGGCAGGGACCTCCCTTGTCCTTAGACCTAACAAATGAATCTAAGCCCAACGACAAAGGAGCCTGCATAACTCAGAAGAAACTTGAAAGGGCGAATACTACTAGTTTGTACTAGGTTTTTTTCAAGGAAGGGAAACAGATTTATATATATATATATATGCAGTCTATTTTTACACTGTCTTACCCACGGGGAGAGCGGAGCGTCTCACTTTATCACTGAGGGTGTGGAGGTCAGGGGCGTCCTGGCCCTGAAAGCATTCGCCAAGATGTGGTGGTGTGGGGTGGACCTGCTGTCCTTCCGCAGAGCACATGGCATGGTGTCACTCGCTGGACGGTCTGTCTGGGCCTGGCTGGCAGACTTGGTGAAGCCGCTCGTGTCTGTCTGTCTGTCTGCATAGTGCCCCCTGTGTGTCTGCTAACGCTGTCTCCAGCTGGTAAAGTGGTGAATAAAGATGTCAGACTGTGGCCTCCTGTCCTCAATCGCAAACTGTCCCTGCAGTCACACCCTCTGGCCAGCTGGCGTGACATTTGGGGATGAGTCCGGGGAGGGGCTTTCTCTGACCAGAGTTCCCAGGCCAAGGACCCCACATCACCTTTGCCCAAGGAAACCTCGGACGCCCGTGCTGGGCTAGGGCTGGCCACTCAACCTGAGAAGGCAGGGCCCCGCCCGAATGGCTAGTGGGCTGAACACGATGGCATCTTGCACGCCCACAGCACCCCAAGGACAGAACAATGCCAGAGATGTGGTAACGTGAGACCCGGCCAATGCTCCCCGGGGACGTGGGCTCCCACAGGGAGGACACAGCACAGGCATGTCACACGACACGTTTTCCAGCACAGACGAGGCTCATGATGGTCCAGCGAACAGTCAGGAAAGCCACTCTGGACGCTCAGTGACCACGGGACACTTCCTGTGAGTGGCATCAGTTCACGAGCGGCCTGGAAACAGCCAAGTGAACACAGGGCCACAGCTCCTGGAGGTCTGGTGGGGCAAGGTGCTGAGCACACACAGGCACGTGTGCTGGAACAGGCAGCTGCAGCCTGAGACCCGCAGAGACGCTGAGGGAGAGGGGCCTGCGCGCGGCAGTGGCAGGGATTCCTGGGACAGAGTGGCCTCTGGGACTGGGACCAGGCACAAGCACAGCCACTCGGTGAGCTGAGGAAGCAGAGAGACAGGACGGGTGGGCTGGAGAGCATTCATGTATTGTCGATGTCAGCTGGTCAGGACATGGAAAGGACAAAGGTCAGTTTGGAAAGGACTGCTAACCTGGGCCAACAGAGAACGTTCCAGGCGGCTGCTCCCCCACCCAGGCGTTAGTACTGAAGTCAAGTCCACTGGAGCAGAGCGCCCCCTTGGGGAGGGAGAAGGACGGCAGGGAGGTGTCCAGGCCCCATAAAGATCTGACAGTCCCGGCAGCCCTCTGCACGGCCTGGGATGGGCTGCCAGAGGGGCGCCCCGTGGGCAGGAAGGCTGGGACAGGCCCCGTGCCCGCTGCCTGCACACTGGCCAGGGCTGCGGGTGAGTGGACACAGCTGACAGAGTGAGGGCGAGGGCTCTCCTCCAGGCAGTCTGTGTCTCCGGCCACTGGTCGTGCTCAAAGGGAGGCGATGGTCCTGTGGACAGGAACCACCAAGGCTCTGCAGGAGCCACTGAGACGGCTGCCTCTCGCAGACAGGAGTGACGGGCCCAGGGCCAGGGGTGCCTAGGCCTGCTCACATGCAGTGGTTCTCGGTTTTCGGTCTGACAGTGGACGGCATGGACAGAGCTGCCCGTCAGCAGAGGCATGCACTGACCAGACCCCGAAAGGCGGGGCATCTGGAAGTGGGGGCTTGCAGGTTATTGGTGGGCTTAGAAATGATTAGGTTAGGGACCAGCAGTTAGTGTAATGGCTATGTCGCTGGACTCCCACGTAGTCGACTGTGGTTCGAGTCCCGGATCTGGTGCCATAAACTCACGTCAGGTGCATGTGCATGCATGCTCAAGATCCCGAGAGGAGAATGGAGAAGGGATTGCGGCATGGCCATCCCCCCTGGGGAGTGATTTCTTGCTTTCTGTCTCTCTCTCTCTGTCTGTCTGGTGAGCACACATGCCCTATAGCAAAAAAAGAAAAAATAAATAAATTATTAAGTTAGTAATTGGCTGAAAACTCAAGTATCAGTTCCCAAGGGAAATCAGAAAAGAATGCCTATTTTGCCCTAAGAGGGATCAGGCTCACTTGACTACTGCCCGGGCGCATGTGCATGTGTACCCCAAACCCGAGGAGGGTGGAGGAGAGACTGCAGTACACCATCCTCCTCCATCACAAAAACACTGCCAGGAGAGGGACGGAGGGAGCACCCCGACCTCTGGGCCCCAGCATCTGCTAACGTCTGCAGGTGGACTCCCCAGGCCTCCTGGCAAGGAGTTTGGAACAGGACTGAGCAGTCACAATCTATCCTCAATCCTTCCACCTCTGCCACAGGGACACAACTGGCAATTCTGAATCACCAGAAAGACAGAGAGATAGAAAGCCAGAAATCACCCCCCAGGGGGTATGGCCACACCACAATCCCTTTCTAAAAGTCTGTGATCTTGGGACCAGCAGTGAGTGTAATGGCTATGTCGCTGGACTCCCACGTAGGCGACTGTGGTTCGAGTCCCGGATCTGGTGCCATAAACTCACGTCAGGTGCATGTGCATGCATGCTCAAGATCCCGAGAGGAGAATGGAGAAGGGATTGCGGCATGGCCATCCCCCCTGGGGAGTGATTTCTTGCTTTCTGTCTCTCTCTCTCTGTCTGTCTGGTGAGCACACATGCCCTATAGCAAAAAAAGAAAAAATAAATAAATTATTAAGTTAGTAATTGGCTGAAAACTCAAGTATCAGTTCCCAAGGGAAATCAGAAAAGAATGCCTATTTTGCCCTAAGAGGGATCAGGCTCACTTGACTACTGCCCGGGCGCATGTGCATGTGTACCCCAAACCCGAGGAGGGTGGAGGAGAGACTGCAGTACACCATCCTCCTCCATCACAAAAACACTGCCAGGAGAGGGACGGAGGGAGCACCCCGACCTCTGGGCCCCAGCATCTGCTAACGTCTGCAGGTGGACTCCCCAGGCCTCCTGGCAAGGAGTTTGGAACAGGACTGAGCAGTCACAATCTATCCTCAATCCTTCCACCTCTGCCACAGGGACACAACTGGCAATTCTGAAGCCATAAAAGTGTCATTAAAGGATTGAGTGTTATGCCAAAAAATCTGAAAACTAAAACAAAACAGGCCAGTTCCAAGACACACTGTAACTCACAAGGCGGAGTTGAGGGGAGTGGACAGCCTGCTCAGGCCCGTGGCTCAGGGAAAGTGACAGCAACTCAGAGGGAAATCCTGGAGCCCCACTAGCTGCACACGTGACGCCTGTCCTGCTCATAGCTCACCTGGGGGGGGCAATGCGGGATGTCACGGTACGGCTCCCAAGGCCACAGAAGGACAGGCAGCGACCTAAGCCCGCCAGCACCTCCGCCCAGCCTGCGATGGCACCACAGTCCCACCCACCCCGGGGAGGCTGGCGAGTGCAGAGGGCACCTGGAGGATGGGCCGGTCGAGTCCTGGAACAGCTCATGAAGCTCCTCCTTCGGTCGGAGGCCCAAGGAGCCCAACAAAAAAAGCTTGAGGCACGGATAACCACACAAGCAAATCCCTCCGAATGTCCGAGGAAGAGGTCGCCTGAGACAATTCTAGGGACAGAGGAGACGCACATCCACCTTCACACCAGGCCAGCACGCAGCCCTGGCAAGAGCAGCTATGAAGGGGCCCCACGCGGGAGCGCCCCAGGAAGAGCAGGCCTTACTGTGGCCACTGCATGGTGCACGCTTTGTGCAGAGGCTGCCCTCAAATCTCACTTATAATAACCCATGTCATCTCCACTACCCTGTGAGCCAGGCACTGCACCCCCATTTACAAATCTGGGCCCAGAGACTACCTGCCAAAGCGCGGCAAGAAGTGAGGTGGCTGGAATATATATATGGAGACTCTCGGTATCGAGTATATCTGAACTTCCAGACCATTTATATGACAGCAAATTATGGTAACCGTTCACACTGAGAAAAATCAGAGGTCACCCGCAGTCGTACGTAAGTACCCGACACGATGCTCGGCAGACCGACCACGGAGGGAGGTCAGGTCACCCGCAGTCGTACGTAAATACCCGATGCGACGCTTGGCAGACCGACCACGGAGGGAGCGTCTAGCCTGACCCAGGCCGGCTCCCAGCCTTGCCACGTGCTCTGACACAGCGAGAGCACTGACCTACTTTTCCCAGCCCAGCTGCGTGGAGGCTCTCAGCAGCACACAAAACCAAAACTAAAGAACATATGGAGTGAAAATTCAGAGCAGAGGCCAGCAGGTGGCATGGTGGTTACGGTGCTAGATTTTCATATGGCGGACTGCGGTTTGAGTCCTGGGCCTGGGGGCTTGTTTTCTCACTTTCTCTTTCTCTCTCTGCCTCTCCCTCATGAGTGCACATGCTCTGTAGCAAATTTAAAAAGTAATAATAATAAATTAAATTAATTCTTTTTAAAAAAAATCCAGAGTAAAGAGAATAGGAAGAAAGTTCATACTCATGGAGAACATGGCCATGTGGCTGGGGATGTTGAAACAGCTACAGATAAATGAGTAAAACTGTGAGGCTGCTAGGCACAAAGTTAACACACACTGGCCGAGTTTCCATTTAAATGCAACAAGTAGTTAGAAAAACAAAATCCAAACAAAATTGCTCTTTTTTCTTTTTTAGGAGAGGTTTTTGCTATAGGGCATGTGTGCTAGCTGGAGAGACAGAGAGAGACAGAGAGACAGAAAGTGAGAAATCATTCCAGAGGGGTGGCCATGCCGCAATCCCTTCTCCATTCTCCTCTCAGGGTCTTGGGTATGCACACACATGTGCCTGGCGTGAGTTTCAAATTGCCAGGACTGGGACTCGAACCTTGGTTGACTAAGTGGGAATCCAGTAATCATTATCTGCTTATTCCGAAATCCAAACAGAATTGTAAAATTGTAAAAATAGCATCACAAAATAAAAAGAACCTAGAAATAAATATAACAAAAGCTATGTAAGACTCTCTGGAAGTGTACGGTACTATGACATATACGAACATACATGTTAACATATGTTTCACATAAGGAAGGGGAGCCCACTCAGGTCTGTAAATCTCAATATTACAGAGGGGTAACTTCTTCCCAGACTGGTCTGCAGGGTCAGCGCAGTTCAGACACACCCTGATGTAACCAGCTCATAGGGTCATGCCTGTAGGTACGAAGGCTTGCCCCGGAGGGCTGTGTGGTCGGAGATGACAGGAGATGAGAAACTGGTGGCCAGGACACGTGGGTCACTGACGAGGCATGCAGCTGGGGTGAGCGGACTTACACACAGAAAACAATGAAACCGGGGCCTCGACCGCCACAACATGGCAAAGCCAATGCCAGGAAGAGAATACCTGAAACCCTGGAGATGGAACTACGAAATCTTTTGGAAGGTGACACAGCAGAACAGCTTCATAACCATGAAAAGGTAAAGGCTTGTTTAAAATTAGGGTCCCCAAATGCTTTAATCATAAAGAAAAAGACTGATACACATTCAAGTGAAAGATCCTCTTCATCAAAACACACCATTAGAAAGTGAAAGGAGGGTGAGACCAGCAGTTGGCGTAATGGCTGTGTCGCTGGACTCCCACGTAGTCGACCGCGTTTGAGTCCTGGACTCTGTAGCTTAAACTCACGCTGGGTATGTGTGCGTGCGTGCCCAAGATCCTGAGAGGAGAATGGAGAAGGGATTGCGGCATGGCCATCCCCCCCGGGGGTGATTTCTGGCTTTCTGTCTCTCTGTCTCTGTTTCTCTCTCTCTGGCAAGTGCATGCGCCCTATAGCAAAACCTCTCAAAAAAGAAAGTGAAAGGAGGTCCTCCCCTCCATGACCTAGGTTAGGGAGCTGGGTCCCACATGACCAACCATGTGCTTGTTTTGAATCTTGCTCCTGGCAGCTTGAAAACCATGCCAGGTGTGTGAGTGCATGTCCCCTACAGGACAGAGGTGGAGGGGACGGACTGAGGGTAACCACGCCCCCTGGGCTGCTTGTTCCCTCCTCCCTCTCTCAGTGGCAAATTAAGAGTAAAACAACAAGAAAATCCTATTTGCAAACGTAACCCACAAAGCACTTACTGTAAGGAACGATAAATTCCTCCTCCAAACCAAAAGATGCAGATTATCCAGTAGAGAAACGGGGAAGACCTGAGCAGGCCCTGTATGGGAAGAAAACCCGGATGCCCAATACACACGTCTAAAGGTGTTCCCGGGAGACGTCAGCTCCCGTGACAGTGCTGCGAGGGACCACACTGCTAGAGACGGCCGCCTGGCAGTCGGGGCTGCCCAGTACTCGACTAAGAGCACGTTGCGGCTAAAGGGGACAGGAGCACCGTGGGGATGAGACTTCACAGAGAAGAGCCGTGGCCCAGCTTGAGAAGAGCCACGGCCCAGCAGTGGCTGTGCTGTAGGCTCCCAGGACCCTGCGAGGATGGCCGGCCCAGCCCTCCTCCGTGTGTGCACGAGTACCCTGCCCGGCCCGGCCCTCCTCCGTGTGTGCACGAGTACTCTGCCCGGCCCGGCCCTCCTCCGTGTGTGCACGAGTACTCTCACCAGTAAGATAGAGTGAGATCCGATCAGCGAATAGGCAGGTGGGACAGGGTGCAGCGGAAAACGCGGCCTCTGTGGGCAGACCTGCATGGGCGGTGGCCACGGAGGCTCGCAGCACCTGCGTGTCCACGATGCAGGCTGGTCACGCTGGGGCTGTATCCTAGCCTCAGGCCCCTGTTGGGGTGCAGCTATCCCTCTTCTTCTCTCATTTGTGGAATAAACAAGTTTCAGAAAAATGTTCACAATAGGGCCAGCCTCCGAGTGGGCCAGCAGCTAACAGTCTGCAGAGCTGGTACCGACCGGCCAGCTCCGAACGTGCCAGGAACATGTGCACGGCCTAGGTCCTGGGGCTGAGGGACAGTCCCAGAGTCTGGGAGGGTGATCCCATGTGAGCCCCGGGGAGGGTGTGCCCTTCTCAAGTCCTGGGGAGGGTTACTCCCCCAAACGTGAGCCCTGGGGAGGGGCCTGCCTCTCTCTCTCTCTCCCTCTCTTGCATGGACATGCTTTTGTACCCACTCTGTTATGAATGATTTAAAAATAGGAAATAGGTAACGAAAAAAAACGGCATTTTAGAACATACAGACATAAAATTTCCAATACTGAGAACTCATGGGCTTACCACCTAATGAGCCGTGAGGAGCATCGGGAAATCTCGCACCAGCTACAGGGCCCACCAGAGTACAGCTGAGAAAGGGGGAAGCCCGCCTGCAGCGAGTGACCTGTAATCCCCAGGAGCTGGAGTCTGGGGGAGAGAGGGAAAGGTGGCAGGGACAGTCACAGCTTTGCACGTTTCGTGAAGACGGAGCACAGCCCCGAGCTCAGGGACCCACGCGAGGTAAGCATAGCACATGTGTCCCGGCCAGTGTCAAACGAGTTCGTGCCAAAATCTCTTCTCTTAGGCTTTTGTCACACGGCACATGCCTAAGCACCAGAGAGGAGGGAGACAGAGACTGAGGCAGAGGGAGAGCCCCTAGGGTGCTCAGGCCACAAACCCTTCTCCTCGCAGAGTCCCGGGCATGCCCGTACATGCTGGCTGGCGTAGCTGTCACGATGCTGGCTCTGAGACTCGAACTGTGGTTGACATGGGAAGTCGAGCACCTCAACCACTACGGGAACTTTTTAATTCTTTTAGATAAATAAAAGATCTGATGACAATGAACCCCAACCTCTGACACACTTTCCTGCTGTTACAAAAACTGATGCTGTCGGACATGGTGGTGACCAGACAGAGCAGGACAGGAGAGTCTGCAGCCTGCACTTCCTGCTCTGAGGGGGAGCGGTGCCCTGAGTGCCCAGTGTGGGACCGTGGGCACACTTCTGTGCACAAGGACATGGCACACACACAGTAAGAGCGCGGACGCAGCAGACCCAGCGCACGCAGACCCAACACACAGACCCGGTGTGCGCAGACGCAGCACACAGTCGCGGCTGCCCAAGAACGTTTTCTCAGCCTTC
>NW_006159450.1:403965-423322 GCF_000334495.1 Tupaia belangeri chinensis | reverse complement strand
CTCTTCCTAAATTGAACCATTGTGGGCCGGCCGGCGGCACAGTGGTTCCGGTGCTGCATCCCCATGGCTGACTGCCTGGTAAGACACACTGGGCGGCGTGTGCTCCAATGCCAAGAGGAGAGGGGACTCCCCGGGCTTCCTCTCCGCAGCCCCGCGCTGATGCACACACCCCACAGTGCACGCACAGGCCGCCGGGCTTACCAGAAAGCAGCTCCATGTAAGGTGGGTTCCCGACCTGCGGCGGCACCCTCAGGTGAGGCAGAGGAGCCGAGGCTTGGGGGGCGGTTCTTACTATGATATGTTAATAGCATAAAAGGAGTCTTATAAATATTGTCTACATCTTTATGTGTTACTTTTAGTAAATCTTAGAACTTCTTTATTCCTCAACTACTATGGCGCATAGCTTTAATAAAACAATCGAGAGAAACTGTTTATAAACAGTTTATAAACAGCCAGTTAGAAAGCTAACTTTTCAGAACACCGTTAGTTCATTACATAAGAAATCACACGCACCAAGTCCTTAACTATGGTACGTAGCTCTCTCGAGGGGTCCCGTGAAGAACTAACGGGCTCTGGGTACCCGCCACTCAGGGACTCCAGAACTCAGGGCTGCAGGTCCCAAGTGCAAGCGCCCACCAGCAGGCCCTCCATGGTGGGAGTCCGTGGGCCAGGGAGGTGACTGTAGGTGGGTAGGCCTGCCTGGCGGTCAGCAAGCTGGGCGGCCACCCGGGCCGGCACTGCCATGCAGGGTCAGGGCCATGGTCTTCTTGAGCTCCTGGTAGCTCCAGTGCAGCTGCTCCACCTCTGCCCGGTGCTGCGCCCGCGCCTGGCCCAGCTCTCGCAGCAGGTGCTCGTTGGTGCTGACCAGGGAGCTGGGGACAGAGGAGAGCAACAGGCTGACGCTTCCTGAGGTCCTGCCCGGCCAGCCCATCACTGAGCCTTGGGCACAGCTGCCCTGACCCCGCAGCTAGGCCAGGATTTACCCAGGATGCCCACCACCCAGCGCCCCGAGGCCCTGCCACCTCCCACTTTCCACTGGGCACTGCCTTTGTCCTCCTTTCCAGGCCAGGAGGGCACTGACCTGACCTGACACCATGAACGAACGAGCAGACAGCTGAATGCGTGCCCCCCAGTACCCGGCCAGGACGGATTCTGACATGCGTGCCCCCCAGTACCCGGCCAGGACGGTTTCTGCCATCCCAGGAGCCCATTGTCCTCCTTTCCAGGCCAGGAGGGCACTGACCTGACCTGACACCATGAACGACAGGACGGTTTCTGAAATGCGTGCCCCCCAGTACCCGGCCAGGACGGATTCTGACATGCGTGCCCCCCAGTACCCGGCCAGGATGGTTTCTGACATGCGTGCCCCCCAGTACCCGGCCAGGACGGTTTTGCGGATCCCGAGAGCAGAGAGCAGCACCCTCGTTCCCGTCAATTACGACAGGGTAATAGTAACTGTAGGCCCTCGTCAACCTCGTTAACCACGTTATTGGAGATGGGCTCCTTAGAAAGTGCCACTGTGAGGTCGGCGGGAGGACTCCCAGTCGGCCAAGTGTGGTTCGGTCCTGGTCCTGGTGGCTTGCTTTCACACCACCCCCACTCTGAGTCAAATTAAACAATAATAATAATTAAAATGAAATAAAGTAATTCTAAAAGTGCCGTTGTGCTTCACTGAGCCTGTGACATCCGAGCTGCACAGCCTACCAGTCGGTAATGACTTCCACACATGTGGTGCCACCAGTGTGAGACCAGGCAGGGCCACGCTGGCCTCTGCCACCTTCCCCACCAAGACGGCCACCCACGGCACACCACTGTGTAGGCGGGCCGCTTGCCGGGCTCCGACGTAGCACCTGGGCACAGGCTGAGCACGCACAGGCAGCAGGATCGGTGAGGGGCTGAGCTCGGGGCACACCCGCCCACCTGGACCTGCCACGGGGTTCCTGGGAGCAATCCGGTCTGGCCTGGCCTCCCTGCCCCTGGCACGGTCAAGCCCTTCTCTCCCTGCCCCCTTGGCAGCCATGACGGCCCCACGGTCGGTGGCCCTGAAGGGCCCGAGCCTGGTGGCTCCCACAGCCAGACTGCACCCAAGTCAGGGAGGCACGGGGTCTCTGCTGAGGGGTCTCCGCCGAGGGAGAGAGGGCGGAGGGACAAGGCGGGGAGTCCGACTGAGGCCCGCTGCCCAGCAGCTAACACCTCCTGAGGCGGCCCCCGCTTGACCCTGCTGCCCTGTCTTAGCACGCGGCTCTTAGACCCAGGGCAGAGGGTCTGCCGACTTCTCCCAGCGAGCGCCGCCCCGGCATGTACCACCCGCCACCTCACCTTCTTGCGCCCCCGCGCCTTCTTGCGCCACCTCCCCTCCCCTCCCCTCCCCTCCCCTCCCGGTCCCGCCTCCTGGTCACACTGCACAGGTCACACCTCAGGGTCACGGCTCAGTCACACCTCACAGTCACACTGCACAGATCACGACTGATGGCTACACCTCACGGTCATGCCTCATAGGTCACGCCTGACGGCACACCTCACAGTCACACCTCACGGTCCCGCCTCTCAGTCACGTGGCGCAGGCTGCTCAGAGGGGAGTTCACAGTGTCTGTGCGCACCCGCGGGGCACCTGTCCCCAGCCGGGGCTGCCCACGCTGCCGCCAAGCACCTGTGGCTCTCCTGCAGCATCCGGGTGAGCTCCTGGATCTGGTCGTAGTGCTGCAGGTGCTGCCTCAGCTCCGCGATCTCGCTGGAGAGTTGCTTCACGCTTGTCTCGAGTCCTGGCAGGAGACACGGAGCGTTCTTTTTTCTTTCTTTCTTTCCTTTTGTTTTTTTTTCTCCTGAAAGTGAGAAATCACTCCCCCAAGGGGATGGCCATGCCATGCCACAGGCCCTGGCCCTCCACTCTCCTCCTGGGACTTTGGGCACATGTGTAGGTGTTCTTCAAGGCCCTAGTCTGGGACTCGAACCACAGTCAGCCAATGTAGGATCCAGGATGTTGGCCTCCATGTTACCTGCCAGCCCGCACACGTGTGATGCTCATTTGTAAGTTCGGAAAATGAACACTGAACCTGGGTCTGGGCTAAAAAAATAATACCACTTGAAAAAGATGAGTTTCACAGAAGACTCAGAGACAGGGGCTGAGGCCCCTCCTCGACCATCTGCTGTCTCCACCAGGGCCAGCCACGGCTCCGCTCCTGGGTGGGGGCTGACCCTGAGGAGCCACACACCCACGCCTGTGTGGAAGGCAGAGCCAGGGACGTGGGCCCGCTGTGGCTGCAGGTTCCCTCTGAGGGGTCCAGCGATGTGGGGCTTCTCTTCCCCAGGAAGCAAACTGCCCCGGGGAAGGGCTTGGGAGAAGCCCTGAGCGGCCCGTGGCAGCTGAGTGTCCCCAAGTGCCCTGACTCCGCTCCATCTGCACGCCATCAAGCCTCATGGTCTCGTGGGATGGTCACACCTTACAGTCACACCTCGCAGTCCCACCATAGTCACGCTTGGTTTCCGACTCAGGAGGGAAGGGCCAGTGCACGCTGCTCCCACATCTGAGCAGGGGAGACAGTGACCCTACAGTCCGACAGACGGCAGAGAACTAGACAGCCCCCGGGACGAGTGCCAGGGCAGGAAGGCAAAGACAAAGGACAGCGAGGACACGGGCGCCAGAGTCTTCCTGCCACGGAGGAGCAGCAGGGACGCCACTCTGAACGTCAGACTCCCCCTCGACCACGTGAGCGAGGGACTCGGAGGGGGCTGTGGGACGTGGCTCCCCGGGGACCCCAGGCGAACCCCAGGGGAACCCCAGGAGGAACCCCTAAGGGGACCCCCAGAGGAGCCCTGGGAGGACCTCCGAGGGGAACCCCAGGAGGACCCTCAAGGGGAACCCCGGGAGGACCCCCAAGGGGAACACCAGGGGGAACCAGAGCCCACAGACCACCTTGCAGCCCCTGGTGCCGAGGCAGCGAGCAGACCCCATGCCCAACACCTCGCCCTGCGCCTGGTGGGCTGAGACACAGTCAGCGGGGGCTCTGGTCCTCCTGTCTGGCTACTCCTGGGGTTTGACTAACATGTGGATTCTGGGAGGACCCAAAACCATGGGGCCACAGCCCTTCCCCAGAATGCTGTCAAGTGGGGAATTTAAAGAGGAGATCATCCCGAGGGTGGGAAAGCCCCAGGGAAACCCTGGTGAGCCCCTAGGGAACCCAGACACACAGGTGGGGTCTGCCCTCTAGAGGGATCCCACACAGGCCTGGGGGGCTGCAGTGACCTCATGACCCCTTGAAGCTGACCAGAGTCCCTTCTGGAATGGGAGCCCCATTGCAGAGAAACAGCCGGCAGGGTCAAGGTCAAGCAGAACAGGGCACCCGAGAAGAGAGGGGCGGGCAGGGCTGCAAATCCCTCAAAGGCCATTTTAATCCATGGTCAGAAAACTGACCTGACCCGGCCTCCTACAGATGCAGGAGCACAGACATCTCCGAGCAGCCACGGACGGCGAGGGCCAGCACAGACCGTGGAGTGCCGTGGCAGACAGGACGGCGTGACACGGAGGACAGCCCACAAGGAGGTGCCCCGGGGAAGGGCACCCCAGATGGGAAAGCCATGTCAGGAGGCAGGGATGAGTACATGCGACAGAGGGACTGGAGTCGGAGAGGGAAATTCAGTCAAATGTTAGCCCACAAAGAGCGCTGACTGAGACGCATGGCCGTCACCGGGGCCGGTACTTCCCACGGAAGGCAGGGGGCTCCCAGGCCCCAGGACACTGAGGCTGCCCTGAAGAAAAGCCTGACCCTGAGCGTAGGCGAGACGCCGGCTCCACACCCGGGGTTAGCCTGGGCACAGGCCCACTAGAAGCCAGGTGTCCGATTGAGGAGCATGGCCACGCTTGTGTGGGACCGGGGAACAGAGCCACAAGGAGTGGGGATGGGCAGGAAAATGACCCAGGCAGGGAGGTCACGGACCCCAGAGAGAGCTGCCACAGGCCGCCTGTGGGGGAAGTGTCCATCTGCCACAGGGGCAGGCCCGGGCCCTGTCCTTCCCGGCTCAGCCCCCTCCACACACCATGGGCTGTGCCGGGCCGGCTGCACCACCAGTGCCAGAGAGGCAGGGCTCGGCCTGAGAAGTGCTGCAGGGTGTTCGGCATGCGACAATGCCCACCCTCACACACCGGGCACAGGGGTGAGACCACGCCCGCCCTCGCACACTGGGCACAGGGGTGAGACCACGCCCGCCCTCACACACCGGGCACAGGGGTGAGACAACGACCGCCCTCGCACCCCGGCATCAGGCGTGAGACCAGCCGCCCTCGCACACCGGGCACAGGGGTGAGACAACGCCCGCCCTCGCACACCGGGCACAGGGGTGAGACAACGCCCGCCCTCGCACACCGGGCACAGGGGTGAGACCACGCCCGCCCTCACACACCGGGCACACGCACCTCCCCGGAGACCCCTTGGCGCCCACCGCTCACCCGTGATCTCAGCCCGTAAGGCGGTGGTGGTGCCTGTGGTCTGCACTTCCGCCTTCATGCTGCTGAGAAGGGACCGCAGGCTACTACTCTCCTCCGAAGATCTGTCTAAGTGCTGTCTCAAGTCATCCTAAGGAAACAGAGAAATCCACTTAAAATGAAGTCTGACTTGGTCAAATGCGTACAGAAAACGAAATGCAATCGTGGACAATCCCACAGGCCCCGGCTTCCACTCGCACCTGCCAGCCAGGCCCTGCCTCCGCGCCCCGGCTGCAGACGAGGCGCTCGGGAGAGGTCCCTCACAGGTGGGAGCCGGGCTCAGGCCCTCCTGAGGTCCCGGCACCATAGCGGCCTCCACCTAAGGCACTCCCCGTCTCGGGCACTGCGACCCCAGGGCACATGGCGCAGGGAGGGCCCGAGTCCTCCTGCCCATGAGCCCTTGGCACCCCATGTCAGGTGGTGGAAGCCGACGTGGGATCCCAGACTGTGTCTTTCCAAATTCTTCACCCCAGGCCTCCTCTGAGGTCAGTCTATGACATTCTCTGAGGAGCTCAGGCTATACAGAAAGCCCTGGAAGATAGGGTGAGCCTGGAGTCCAGACCGTGGCACTAAGGGTGGCGAGGTCAGAGGTCAGGGGCCTCCACCCCACTCCCAGGGCCACACACACAGCCTCAGTGCACCAGCCCTGGGGTGAGCAGCCTCACTCTGAGGACGCAGGAAGACGCTGTGGGATAACATTCTCCGGGGAAAGCAGCACCCTCCTCTCTGGGGGTCCCCGTGACACCACTCCTCACCTAGGGTGGTCAGGCTGCAGGGGTGCAGGGCACCCATACCACAGTATCGGGCTGTCTGCCCACTCAGCAGGGGGACGAGTGCACCCTCACGTCTGCACACGCCCGACAGGAGCCGCCATGGTCTCGTCAGCAGGCCGTGCCAAGCCCCTCGGGATCCAGCCAGGGCTCACCGTGCCAGGAGGCCCACCAGGGGACAGGGCTCGCCTGGCCAGCATAGGCGGCCTGCATGGCCCACTGCTCTTCCCTAGGACAGAGCCAGGCGGGATCTCTGACATGGCGGGTCCCTGACACGGACACCCTGTTGTACAGCTTCGGCGTCTCCCAGCAACCCTGTGGTTTTCTAGCTCCCCGCTCACAAGGGAGGTGACAGGTGAGCAGAGGGCACGGGTGGGCAGATGTGAGGCCCGGTCACCCCAGCTGTGCACGCGCTCCCTCCCTCCGGGTGGCCACAGGGCTCTGTGAGGGGATGAGACGTCACTCTCAGTCAGGTCGTGACCTGGCCTCCCTCCGGGGAACCCTTCAGCCCGTGTCGTCCCGTGAGCAAGCCTGGAAGTGAACTGGCCTGTCAGGTCTTCAGCTGAGACAGCAGCCCGGCCTGCAGTGCTTGTGGCCAACTGGGCCACCCTGAGGCCTGACCCTCAGACACGGGAGGCAGTACCTGTGCTTCCTTTATGAACGAGACAGAGAGACACAAAGAGATACACAGAGAGAGAAGTGCCACAATGCCCCCAGCCTCCTGGCAGCCAGGACCACGGTACACACGCAGAACTCACGCAGGTCGACCTGGGGTGGACCCTGAACTGCCACTGCTGTGACCCTGAGGCTGCGCAGACACTCTCCTGCCCCAGCCCCAGCCCCGATGAGCTGGGGTCACGGGTGTGCACCCCCAGGCCGAGTATGCTTGGGTCAGCCCAGGAACTGGACCTAGGCTTCCTGTGCGGCCTCCACCTCCCGAGTGGTTGGTGACTGCCTCACCAAGGTGGGCCAAGGTGTGCTTTAAGCCGCTCATTTGGGGTAACCTGATACGCAGAATAATCGCTGACACGGGGGTAAGGAACCTGCCCAGCCTCGGACCACGTAAGGCAACCTGTCCATGCTGACTCCAAACAGTGAAGCCCCGGCCAGCGGGCTGCGAGGTCCAGGCAGGAGGGCTCCCACTGCCCTGGGGCGCCACCTGGTGACAGAGGCCCCTAGCATGAACAGGACAACACGGCTGGCCTGGAAGGCAGGCAGGGACCACAGGGACCTCAGGGCCGGCGAGTCGGGACTCTCTCATCAATCTGGAGGCCTGGGGCCTGGGCCTGTGTCTACCCCAGCACGGCATCCCCACAGCCCTCCCCAGAAGAGAAGGCCAAGGGGCTGGGGGCAAGCGGGCGTGAGGACAGGGTCAGGCAGCACCCTACAGACAGGGGTCCTGTGGTTTGGCCCTGTGGCCCTGAGGAGAAGGCGGGGGCACGAGCAGCCGCCAAGCGTGTCCCGGGTGAGCCGCGCCCACGCACCCGTGCTCACCATCTCCCCACGCGTGCTGCTGAGTGCCGCCAGCATGTCGGCCGTCTGCCTGGAGTGCTGCTGCAGCTCGGCAGGGTGGCCTGGCAAGGTGCCGTTTTCCAGACTCTGGCAGAGCTCCTCGCTCACGGCTGTGGCCGTGTCCCGGGCTGCTGCAAGCTCTCCTGCAGATGACAGGATGTGCCGGGCCTGTGCTGGGAGCGGAGACCGACCGGGTTACTGTGTCTACATCTTGGACACCCTGATGCACTGCAAGAGCGCTGCCACAGCCCAACCCAGACGAGCACAGAGGGCACAGGCTGACCGGCAAGGGTTTCTCCCGTCCAGCTGCAGCAGGGTGGGGCGGTGGGGGACAGACACAACGGGACCCCCACGTGGGGAACAGGCCAGCGCACTGCCGCTGTGGCTCTGTCAGAACATGCATGTGGGTGCCGCTGGCCTGGCAGGCCAAGCAGACGTCAGTGACAGGCTCCAACGCCAGCCACGGCAGAGCAGCTCAAGCCCAGGACGAGCCAGGGGTCCCTTCCAGACACCAGCCCTGAGGGTCCAGATGTCTCTGAAAGCTCCATGCTGGGAAGTCACGGCCAGCCAAGCAGCACGAAGGGTCTCCAGGAGGCGCGAGGCTCCGCACGGATTGAGCTGAGCGCAGGGAGGGGTCATCACAGACGGGACTGTCATGGAGGGCCCTGCCGCCATCCATCTCTCCCAGCGTGGTGCCGTGGGAGGCCTTCGCCGGAGGCCGAGCAGAGGCTGGCGCTGTGCCCTTGTGCTTGCAGGACTGGTATACTGCTCTGTGACTCCCCGTTCTGCGTGTCCTGGGCAGCCTGGACAGGCCGAGACAGGCCTGACTAGAGGACACATGTTCCTGGGGTCAGGGTCTGGGGCTGAGCAGTCAGGGGACCCCAACCCCAGCGGGAGGGGCTGTGGGGCCCCCACACCAAGCTCAGTGCTGCCTGGGGTCTGCCAGGGAGGGCGGGCCAGGAAGTCCCAGCTCCAGTAGACACTGAGGGTCACAGCCCCCAACTCGCAGAGAACCAACTGGGTAGAGCCTGCTGCATCGGCGCGCCCTCTCGATGAAGGGTCATCCTCCTGTGCCCGCCACCCCCCGAAGCTCTCACAACTGGGCATGCACACGAGCCACGGGCTCGGAGAGCACCAGGCGGGCCGGTGCAGCTTGAGCTCTCTGAACGCTGTGGACCCAGAGCAGCTAGGACCAAACACCGTGGACAGTTTTCAGCAAACCAGGGAACAAGGTGCTTTCTGAACCCCATAGCACCAGGAGGTGGGGACCCACAGCCACGGTCCTGCGTGGCACCTCCCAAAGGCACTGCCCATGAGGGGCGGACTGTCCACGGGGACTCGTCAAACACCCAACACTGAAACAGTCCCACAACGGCATGGCGCCCCAGGCTGAGCACGTCAAAGGACCTGAACAAGCAGACTGATGGCACCTCTCTGTCCCCTGCTCACCAAGGAAAGTTGCATGGCTCTGCAGGGGCCTGTGGCTGCCCCAGTACCCATCCACCAGGTTGAGCAGGGCCTGCAGGAGCGCAGCCTCGGGGGTAGCCTTCCTCCTGGGCCGCGCAGGCGAGCATGCTGGGGGCGGCTACAATGGAGACAAAGCAGACACTGTCAGTCCTGGGCCAGGCTCCCTCACAGATGCCCTCACCACAGGGAGTTGCTGGGCACCAGCACCCAGGGGAGAGGGGACAACGCAGCACCTGCCACGAAGCCCAGCCCCACGCCCCGTGGCCCTGCGCCTGGTGCCATTGGTCCTGGTGGAGTCTAGACTGGCAGGCCACATGCCCTCCACTTGAGCATAGGCAAAGCGCCAGCATGTCCTTCCCAGGACTCTGCATACAGCCCAGGAAACCCGACAAGAACCGCTGTGGGCCCCCAATAACCAGCACCCGCTCTGCCGCCTCCCTCTGCCTCTCGCGCAGCTCAGGACCCCCTTGAGGCCCATCAGCCTAGCCAACCACCGGGAAGCCCTGCTCCTACCAGCCACCTCTGTTCCCCCGGCCCCCACCGGCTCCCCTGACCGCATCAAGCTCCCTGGGTCCCCACTGGGCTCTCCAGCCTCCCCTTCCTCACTGGGGCCCTCCCGCTCTCTGCCTGCCTCTGAGTCTTAGCCAAACCCAGTGACGCGCGACCCCTGCTCGGGCCAGTTGTACGTCCTGGGCCCATGTGTGCTCAGACGTGTCACCACGTGGCCCATAGACTACCCCAGTGCTGGTTGCCGAGGCAGTGGGAAGGCCACCATGTCCCTCCAGGTGACTCAGAGGGAGAGGACCTCAGCTCCTCATCAGGATGAACCTTCGGAACCACAGGATGCACTTCAGGGCTGTCCCTCAGAGGGTCATTGATGGCCCTAGTGGCCAAGTTATGAGCTGTGACTTTGGGGACGGACGAGGTCCTCGTGAGCGGCGTGGCCGAGCCTCTCCCGCCTGCCACCCTGTGCCATGTCTGGAACCCGCATGGAGCATGGCGGCAAACTGTTGGCAACACCAGGGCAGAGGGCGTTGAAGCTGCCTTGGCTCTGGGGTCCCGGAGACGCCGAGGGTGGGCTGCTGCGCCAATACTGTCCCTGCTGGCCAGCACACCTGTCCTCCCTCCTAACTCACCTCTCCACAGTCACTCGCGCTCACGCCGCAGGACTGGCTCTGCATGTCAGTCTCTGAGGCTTCAGGGCGAGAAGAAGCCCCCTCGCTTCTGCTCTCCGATCTGCGTGGTGTGCTCAGGCTCCCCTCAGGGCTGGGGGGCCCACTGGTCCTCCCCAGGTGGCTGGGGCACTCCTGGGCTCTCCCGCCAGGCCCTCGGGTCTTTCTGCATGTTTCGGGCGTGGGCAGAGGTTCTGACACCTGCCATGTTGACAAACTTGATTTCTGAGAAGAGGAGGCCACGTCCTCCATCACAGAGTCTATAACAGAACGGGGCTCAGTGGTCAGTGCTGCTGTTTTAGAAAAGGAGTGTGTGTACATGCACATGTGGACGCCCACACACATACATGCCGTGAGCGCACACATGCGCTGGAGTGTACACCCATGCACACCTGACAGTGGCATGTGGACACACCAGGGGTGGAAGAGTTCGGATGTGAGCCGGGGTCTGTTCGGGTCTGTGGGCACCAGGAAAGCACGGGCACGCGGCTCGAAGGGCTCGCAGGAAACTGCGGGCGGCAGAGGAGCAGCAGCCCTGGACACCACACTGGCCACCAGGTGGGGGCAGGGGCGAGAGCGGCTGCGAGGGTCCGGGGAGGACCAGGGCAACAGCAGAGGGGAGTGGCACCCCATCCACAAATCTAGGTGGCCACTGTCTGCCCCGGCTGGGCCTCCACCCACCATCCTGCCCCCGAGGCATGAATAAGCCACTCATGGGGAGGTTCCCACACGCCATGTGGACATGCAGAATGGTATGCCTTGATCACCTTTGATTTAAAAGCTATAAGCAGTGTCACCCCTAAACCTGTGCACATGGGAAGATCACGTGTGCATGAGCACATGCAAAGGAGCTTGCATGAGCAGGGGAGCTCACGTGTGCAGGGGAGCTTGAGTGTGCAAAGTACACACCATGTACACGGGTATACGCAGAGGGATCGCATGTGCACAAGCACCGTAGAGGGGATCGTGTGTGCAGAGGAGCTCGCGTGTGCACGGGCACCGCAAAGGGGATCGCGTGTGCAGAGAGGATCATGTGAGCCTGGGCACCGCAGAGGGGAGCTCTGGACGCCTGGGGCAGGGCTCTGGTACACCACGGGATGCAGGTGCTCACGATGCTGTGAGCTGGGCGGCCAGAGCATGGGGCGTGTGCTCACCTGGGTAGGGGGTGAAGTGGGCGCGGGGCTTGAACAAGCAGCTGGCCTCGGGCTCCCCGCTGCAAGGGTTCTGCAGTGTCTTCTCTGGGCAGCGCCCTCGGGGGTGGCTTTTCCTTCTCCTGTGGCCCTGGGTGGAGTCCCCACGCTGGTGCTGCATGGACTGAGGGCTCAGCGGATATCTGGGCTCCGGTTTACTGAAAGCCACTGTAAAGGTCTCGTCTCATTAGAAGTTGTGTTTCAGCTCCCATGAGTAAGTGGCATGTATTGAACCCACCAAGTCTGGCAGTGACTGGGTGGGCTGAGGAAGCGGCAGGTGCCGGCTCAGGTCTGCAGCCGTCAGGAGAGGGTGGAGGGGTGCCTACACCAGACCACGAGACCTGGCAAAGCACCGGGGTCTGGACACAGTGCGGTGCAGACGACAGCTCCCAGACTGTAGAGAGAACCCAGGCCAGGCGGTGGCACAGGTGTGGAGCTGCCCTGCAAAGCTGCAGCCCTGCACGAGCCTGGCCTGGCTGCCAGGTCGCCCTGAGACGAGCTGGCGCACCCACGAGCCTGGCAGCTGGGAGGCTGGGGAGAGGGTCACAGTGTGAGGGCGCCTACTTCTCTCTCAATAAAATGGATGAACTTAGAAAAGTGAAAGGAGGTCCTCGAGACAGACTCGGGTCAACGAAGTGAGGATCAACGAAGTGAGAACAGTCTCGACACCTAGCAGGGACCACCGGCCCTCGGGGCTGACCACCGACTCACAGCACACTCACGAGGCTACAGCTGCCAAGTGGCCCGTCTCCACCCGAGACCGCAGGGGTCAGTGACAAACAGGCAAAACCTGACAGTGCTTACAGGACACAAGACGTACAGGCCATTCAAGAAGGAACCGAGAGCTGCACCAACATGAAAGCCCCGCTCTTGAACATGGGATGGAACAGCACTGACAGGACTGCAGTGCCTGTCTCTAAGCAGCGTGTGCACGGCAGCTCCAAGCTAAGAGGTGGGGTCTGAAGAAGAGAAGCATCCTACAGAAGACACATTTCCAAAACGCGTCAGCGTGCTCAGGGACATATGAGCTGAGCCGTGGGATGCCATGACAGGGACTGGCAACATCAAGGGCCGGGGAGGACAGGGGGGCGGGGGGGGCTCCCGCCCACACCGAGGGCTGCGGAGGACAGAGGGAGCTCCTGACTACGTCGTGAGCCGGTAAGGACAGAGGGGGGCTCCCAGCCACACCGAGGACCGGGGAGGACGGGGGGCGGGGCTCCCGCCCATGACTGCGCTCGGTCCAGTCAGGTGTCTTCATGCCGCAGGTGAATCTGGAGGCTCACAGCTCAACCCGTGTGCTCATGAAAAGCTCTCAGAAACTCAGAACAGAACGGGACTACGGGCCCAAAGCTCACTAGCGAGTCCCAGGGGAGAGCAGGTCCCTGAGGGGTGGGCATGGGGAAGCTCAGCCCTGGCAGGAAGACTTTGGACATGGCCATTGGTTCAAAAGGTCCCAACTTCGCAGTTTCAGCTCAGCTTCTTGTAAGAAGTAAGCACGGGCCCTGCTTAGCATGGTGGCCATGGCGCTGGGTCCTACGCGGCCCACTGTGGGGTTTGAGTCCCACAGCCAGAGGCTTGATCAACATGTTGGACTTATGTGCACACATGCCTAACATCCGGAGATGGAGGGGAGTGGGGACGTGCTGTGGAGGGACCAGGCCACAGGGCGCCCCCGGCCCCCAGCACACATGCACATGTAAACCCAAAGAGAGGTCGGTCAGGTAGCATGACCATCAGGGTGCTGGAGCCCATGGCCGACACAGCGGTTCTGGGTCCTGACCTGGTGGCTTGGAAACCCCACTGCATGCATGTGCGTGTATGCCCCCCATCTCAAGAGGACCCTGGAGGAGGGGTCTGCAGTGTGGCCCTCCCTGCCAGAGGGTGATTTCTCACTTTTCGGCTTTCCCCCTCGCACTCTCCATACCCAGGACATGCCCTTCCTGTCTGCATCGGGCTTCTCGCTTCCCCTTGATCTGGGGCGGGACATGCTCACGATACCACCAGCAAGACCTGCCTGCACACGTGCTTCCTGTGTGCCCTGCAGTTCCCACCACAGCTGGACAAAGGACACAGAGGCTTCGCCAAGACCCTATCCTCACAGGTAAGTCTGCGTGGGACGAGCAGGTGGCGTAATGGCTGTGTCACTGCACTCCCACGTAGTCGGCTGCAGTTTAAGTCCCAGACCCAGTGGCTTAAACTCATGCCGGGTGCGTGTGCGTGCGTGCCCAAGATCCCGAGAGGAGGATGGAGGAGAAGGGATTGTGGCGTGACCATCCCCCCGGGGGGTGATTTCTCACTTTCTGTCTCTGTCTGTCTGGAGAGTGCACGTGCCCTATAGCAAAAACCTCTCCAAAAAGAAATTGCGCCGTGCATTTGAAGCCAGTGATGACCAACATGCCAGGCCATGCGGCCGCAGGACCAGCACCATGGGCTGGGCAACAAACCTTTGGGGCTGTAGCAGTCGGCCTCGCACTCCTGCGTGGAGCTTGCACTGCCAGGAGGGTTGCTGAGATCCCACTCGCACTCGGCGATGAGGTTCAGGACAGCCTCGTCGTCCGCGTCCATGGCCAAGCATGCACTGGCCGGGGTGTGGGCACACCTGCCTCTCAAGTGGCCTGGTCTGCAAGGACAGCAAAGCGGTCAGTGTCACCCCAAGTGGCAGTCTACTCTGGCCACCAGACCCTGGGAAGAGAAACGCCCGCCAGGCCTGTGAGAGGAGGCCAGGTCCAACTGCAGGACGGGGGTCTGATTACCAAACCACAGTGCCCCCAGAGGACTCGCACGAGCAACTGGTGTAGACAGCATGTTAGGCCACCCCACCAGCATGGCTACAAAGGGTGTTCTGGAAAACTCCTCTGTGCTGAGACCTCCCAGAAGATGGAAATCCAACCTGCCCCTTTTAGCATATCCACAAGGGACACAGGTGGTCAAGAAGTGAAAGGAGGGCTGGCCCTGTGGCTCCACCGTTAAACACCACACAGAGGAAACGGGACCCCACGTGGCCCCTCAGGGTTCAAGTCCTGGCCTTGGCAACTTAAAAACAGCCAGGTACACATGCACCCAAGCCACAGCATGGCCGCCCTTGTGGCTGCACCCTCACTCCTACTCTCAAGTTCCTGTGCACACACACGTACCCTCACAACCTCCGGCTTAAGAGAAAGGTCACAGGCTGTGAGGTTCCAGATGCCTCTGTTTATGTTCAGGGCAGGTGTCCTCACCCTGACTGCAACATGGGGATGCCGGAATGCCGGCCGCGCCTCCCGCACCAGGGACTGTGCTCCTGAGGCCTCAACGCTCACAAGGCTCTGCAGGAGTCCTCTCCCAGCACAGACCCTGGTGGCCATCCAAGTGGGGTGCTCCCAAGGAAAGCACCGACACACCAACAGGGTGACTCCGAACGTTCCCAAAGCAAACCCTGTGTGTACCTCACCTCACACGTTCACTATCACGTCGATGTCAAATGTGCTACATCCTAACAATCTGGACACGGAGAGCCCTGTGTGGCCTGAACAGCCATTTCCCATAAAACAGCCCGTCTACACGCACGAAGGCGAGTGGGGAGTCCACGTCCAGGGGCCGCTGCCAGCTCCGAGGACAGGTGGGCGGGGCAGGGAAGGCGACACACACTTCGTCTCCACATCTGCCACAATCATACCACAAAGTGAGTGAGTCCAGGAGTTAGTGACACGTCTGCTGACTACAGTTCTCCATGCCCGACCACACTGAATAGCAATGTTTATATTTTTTCTCATGCATGTTCTGTCAAAAAACAAAAGAAACCTGAAACAGTCCTATAAATCAGAAACTAAAAATGTACTCAGTACTGTCAGCAAGAATGGCCGAGAAAGGACCTCTAAACTCTGCCCCTCCTCAACAGCAATGACAACAGGGAGAAAAATGTCAGAGGTGTCTTCAGTGGAACTCTAAAGATTAACCGAAGGCTCACAGAACCCAGGAAGCAGCTGCCCAAGAGGAGCAGCCGTTTCAATGAGGACAGTGACAGCACTGCTCCAGCCTGCACAGGCCCCTCCTGTCCCGCCCCCACAGCCAACCACGAACAGCCTGCATTAGAACTTCCGCACCCAGGGCTAGAGCCACAGCACCCTGTCCACAGAACCTGCAATCAGCGCATTCTGATCGCCCTGGATGGGAGCACAGGGCTAGCAGCATTTCCCCGACTTCACGGTTGGGAACCCTGACAGCTGCAGAGGCGAGGGGCTGACACCTCACAGGGTGATGCTCCGATGGTCACTGCCCAGCTGCTGCGGGTACTTGGGTACTTGGGTACTTGGTCTGTCTGACAGGTACTTGGCTTGCCTGATGGGTGCGTGGCCTGCCTGATGGGTACTCGGTTTGTCGGATGGGGGCTTGGCCTGCCTGATGGGTACACAAGTACTCAGCCTCCCTGACGGGTGCGTGGCTTGCCTCATGGGTACCTGGCCTGCCTGAAGGGGACACAGGTACTTGGTCTACCTGATGGGTACTTGGGTACTCAACCTGTCTGATGGGTACTTGGCCTGTCTAATGGGTACTCGGGTACTCAGCCTGCCTGGTGGGTACTCGGCCTACCTGATGGGTACATGGGTACTTGGCCTGTCTGATAAGTACTCGGTCTGGAAGGAACTAGAAGAAAAGCCTGGAGTCTTCCAAAGGCTTAGGGAAGCGCCCACTAGCTCCAGGGGCTTGGAGGCTGTGCGCAGGTCAGGGGGGACCTGGGGGCTCTGCAAGGGCCAGGGGTCAGGCTGGAGCAGAGGCGGGTGCTGCCCACTGAGTGTCAGGGGCTGCCCCCAACTCCAGCAGAGATGGGCTGATATTTTGGTCCAGATGGGAACCAGGAGAAGTTGATCTCCAGAGCTGCCACACTGCAATGTTCAGAATACCCAGTTACCCACAGAATGGAGAGGGCACAAAGAGACAGAGAGACATGGACCGTGCACAGGGAGAGAGGGGAAGGGAACAGCAGAAACTTTGTCTGACGAAGTCCAAGTATTACACTGTCCAAAGAACTTTTCAGCAATTACAAATATGCTCACCACCTAGAGAAAATCATGTCCAAAGAACCAGAACATGACAACATTTCTCACAAAACAGAGAAACGGATGATGAGACAGAAAATGTAAAAATAGTCAGAAACAGTAGGAACAGCAGACCAGAAAAGCACGCTGAGACGAAGACTTCCCGGAAGTGCTCTGTGGAAGGTCTGAGCAGCAGGAGGTTTAGTAAACCTGAGGATAGGCGGCTGAAATTTTTCAGTCCAAGGAACAGGAAGAAAACAGAATGGAAAAAAAAAAGAACAGCATAGCAAAGACTTCAAGGCACCATAAAGTCAACCCACAGGCCGCCCCGCCCCGCCCCCGCCGGCGGCTCCGCCCCGATTCTCGCATGCTGGCGTGAGCTGGGCTCTGTGTGGTAACAGTAGGCGCTGTGCTCACAGAGAAGCTCCGGACACCAGAGTGAGCTGAAGTCTGAAAATCACTCGGTAGGACCTGGCAGAGCACGGGCCTCTTCTCTTGTGGTTTCATCTGCCAATTGCCACTGTTTCCATATTTCAGGTCTGAAAACCTTGTGTTTAATGGCATCTGTGAGGCCACGGCTTCAGATCGGTGTTGGACCCCTAGCTCCTTTGGGGAATGAGAACATGATGCTCACAGGGCCGAGAGGGTGAATGGCCACTGTGCTGGACTCAGTGCACACATGCCCCACGATAGGCATCAACAGCAACTATGAAGCCCATAACCTCGGAGCTATGCAGGGACCCAAGGCTGCAGCTGAAGGAAGAAACAAACACACCAAAATAGAGAGGTCTGCCTTGGTCAGTGAAGATCACAGATGGAAATAGTTTTTTATTTTTTATCCCCTGTGGACGCCGCAATCCCTTCTCCTCCATTCTCCTCTTGGGATGTTGGACACACGCACACGCACACGCGCCCGGCGTGAGTATTAAGATGCTGGGGTCTGGAACTCGAAACATGGTTGTACATGAGAGGCCATCACGCCATGTGCTGGTCCCGAGAGTTGAGCTGGCTGGTCAGAAGTGCAGGCGACAGCCCGCTACCTGTGACCGTGTCAGCGGGGCAGTCTGAGACCAGCCCTCAGCCTGCGGGACCGGGTGAGTGCGATTAGAGGACAGAGGGCAGAGCTGCTTGGCGTGTGGGGAAGGAGTCCGTGCATCCGGTCCATGAGTGTGATACTGCGTGTGTCAGTGGAAGAGGAAAAGATGCTAATGGGGGCGCGGACTGAGGGGGAGGGGATGAAAGAGTACTTTCTGCTCAGTGTTCTCGTAACCCTAAACCTGCTCTAAGATACACGACGACGTGTCCCTGAAACAGGCTGAGATCCTCGCTGAAGTGAGTGTCAGTGGCTAGGCCTTCAGGTGGCAGTCGGGTCAGGAGGGAGCCCGAGGGCTAGCTGTGGTGGTGAAGATGGCTGGACCCCGCACGGCCACTGTGTGGTTTGACTCCAGGACCCGGTGGCTTCAAAAGCACACCAGGAGCACGTGCATGCATGCCCAAGTCCCGAGAGGCCGAGAAGAGAAAGGAGGACTGCAGCTAGCCATCACCCCCCACCGGGGTGCGCTCTCGCTCTCGCTTTCTCTGTCTCTCTCGGATGAATGAGCCCATGTGCCTTACAGTAAATTTAAGAGACCCTGGAGCACCCCTGGTGGTCCCCTCTGCCATGTGCGGACAAAAGTTCAAGATCGTGGCTCCTACTGGCAACAGGCTACCCGAGAACCGCATCTCCTCAGCGCCACTTCTGTCCGCACCTGCCAACTCCCACGGCGGCCAGACAGCTCTCTTTGGTGTCGAGGGAGTCCTCTGATGCAAAATGCAGCTGCGAAGCCTTCCGCTCACTTTCTCTCACAGGACGATCATCTGGGGAGAAAACGGCACAGGTAGCAGGCGGCCGCAGGCTGGGTGATGTCCTCGACGGGGAGAGGCCCCTGGAGCCACCCAGCTCAGCAGGGGCAGCCCGGCCAGGCTCCCAGGAGGCCACCCTCTCACACACACACGTCCATGTGTAGCTGAGAGTTCCGCCAGGAGCGTCCACAGGAGCGTCCGCCCGGCCGAGAGCTCCAGCCGCCATAGGACGGGATGAAACAAGAGGGATGCGGGCGTCTCACACCGAAAGGCTGCCCTCTCCAGCCCCCCACAACCCCTCCACGATGCATAAGAAGGTCACTGACGTCAGATATACACGGTGAAGACTACATGGTCAGTCATCCCGTCCCCTCGGGGCAGAGATTGTCTCCGCCAGACACAATGGCCCCAGTGCGGCAGACGCCCACTCGCAAGGCTCTGGCCCCACCCACCTCATCTGCAGACTGAAGCCAAAGCAGCGCCCATCTCCTGGGGCCCCGGAGGGACGAAGTGGGCTCACGTGCGCAGCCGGGGCCCAGCATGGGACAGACAGCGGGGAAGGAGCTGAAGCAGGGCCTGCCCTCCGCCAGCCAGTCCACGAGGGTCAGCGTGAAGCCACATAGACCTCTCAGGACAGGCCCACACCAAAGCCACACTTGCCTCTCGGCAGCTGTTTACTTAAAATCGACACCTGCAAGTGAGTTTTCCGAAAGGCGGAGGGGCGCCTCCAGCTGCAGAAAGCAAGCCTGCCTGGGGCGGCTGCAGCGGGGCAGGGTCCGTCCTGTTGACCTTTTATCTTGGTGACCTCCGAGGTCCAGAGGGCCAGGTTTGGAGCTCGCTGTGCAAGAGTGAGTTTTAAGCCACGAGGTATGAACTCAAACCAAAGTGGGCCACATGGGGGTCCAGTGAC
>NW_006159450.1:401977-403633 GCF_000334495.1 Tupaia belangeri chinensis | reverse complement strand
CCCTACCCCTAGTCCCCCCGGGAGCAAGGCCACAGGGACTGAGTCCCAGTGGTTCTGAGACAACACCAGGGGTCACACCAAGAAGCTGGGGGTGGTGGGAAGGAAGCCCAGAAACAGTTTGAAATGGACAGAACAGCCAGCCAGAGCCTGCTCTGTGCCAGGCACCTGCTCCCTGAGGACCCAGCTGGGACCTGGGCTGCGGGGCCTACCTAGCTGCCGCAGCCGGGGGAGCATGTGCACAACGAACAGGCGGTAGTCAGACTCGCTCCTCACCACGGGGTTCAGCCGCAGGTCCACATCCACCAGCTCCGTCAAGGGGTGGAGCCGAAGCACTTCCGCCAGCGAGGAGACGCAGTTGTAGTAGAGGTTGAGGCTCTGCAGTGCCAGCAGGTACTGGATGCCCTAGGGCAGGATGGCCACACAAGGTCACGCTCTGAGCACAGCCATGGGCGTGGCGAGCTGGTGCCACGTATGCCGGCCAGGCCGGGCAGAAAGGCACCTGCTGTCCCCAGGAAAAGGACGATGACAACTGTGCTCTCACCCAAGCTCTCTGCTCAGGCACGAACCAGCCATGCAGGGAAGCCCCAAATGCCACCTTTGCCACGGTCCCCAAGCACCGAGGACAGCAAAGGTGGGAGCTCAGTGGTGCCTAGTTGAATGATCGACACACCCAGGCTTGCTCCCTCTGTACCCGATCCAACAGCGCTCCCGTTTTACAGGTTAGAAACAGGCTCGGGGACAGAGCCGAGTAGCACTGGTACAGCTGGCCTGGAGCCAGGCTCCCAAGCCTTGTGTCACGTGGTCCGGGGTGACCATGCCCGGGTAGAAGCCACGGTCACACAACCTTCCGACTTCCAGGGTGACCTCTTACCAGGACTGCGGTTGGCCCTGCCAAGCTCAGGGGGCTGTGGCCCACCCCACACTCACCATACTGCCATTTGAGGCTGGAGACTGAGAGTCACCGGTGAAGCAAAGGACACAAATGAAAACACCACTGGGAGGGCCGGGGTGATGGGGTCACACACTTGCATCTTAGGGGTATTAGGGGTACTATTTACTTTACAGATAAGGAATCTCCTTATTACAGAACTATGCCTTTTGGTTGCCAAAACAGTTGACAGCTGTGATGTGTGAGAATCAAGCCACAGCGGCAGCACTGGGACCCCTGCAGTGTGCCTGGGTGTGACGTGCAGGACCCCCGCCCTCCTGGGTGTAACACACAGGACCCCCGCCCTCTGTGGGTGTGACACGCAAGACTCCCACCCTCCTGGGTGGGATGCACAGGACCCCCACCCTCCTGGGTGTGACACACAGTGTAAGAATAAAATTAGATTAGCCTGTCTTACAAAGATAAAGTCTAACCTTTGCCTCTTTTGCTTCTGTACTAAAGCAGATGCTGCTGAAGTTGTGGAAACCTGGGGTAATTCGTTAACACCTTGCAGGGAGCCCGGATCCATTTGCAAGCTAGTCTGGCAAGCTAGTCCGGACCTTTGTAGTGTAAAATTCCTCCCTTCTACTAGCCCCGGAAACCCAGATCAAATGCTCCTGCAAGCCTGACCAAATGGTGGCCATAAGATTACCCTTGAAACCCCTTATCTTGCTTCCTCCCCTCACCCCACGGACTCATGTCTATATAACCTGAATACTCCTATGTTC
>NW_006159450.1:397582-401498 GCF_000334495.1 Tupaia belangeri chinensis | reverse complement strand
GAGCCATTTGCAAACTAGTCTGGCAAGCTAGTTTAGCACCTTACAGGAAGCCGGACCCTTGTATTGTAAAACTCCCCCCTTCTGCTAGCCCGGGAAACCCAGATCAAGTGCTCCTGCAAACCTGACCAAATGGCTACAACTGTAAAGAAAAACGTTTTTGTCTTGCCTGAGCAAGCAACTTCAGGGTCGCCATAAAATTACCCTTGATACCCCTTATCTTGCTTCCTCACTCTCTCCTCCCCTCACCCCACGGACTCAGGTCTATATAACCTGAATACTCCTTTGTTCGGGGCTTCACTCTTAGCCATGTCTTGTATGACTGAGAGTGGAGTCCTAGCGCACTAGCAATAAAGCCTCTTGTATTTTACATCAAGAACCGACTTTTGTGGTTGATTGGGGTCACCTTTGCCGTAACACTCCCTGGACAAGGAGGTTCAGCGAGTTGCCGGCAAAAACCTTTCAACAGGACCCCCACCCTCCGTGGGTGTGACGCGCAGGACTCCCGCTCTCCCCACACCTGTGCTTCCCATGGACACAAATGAAAATGCATTTTCCATTCTTTTTGTGCTAAGCCAGAGTCATACTGTGTGGTGACCCTCCTGTCTCAGCCTCACAAGCAGATAGGGACCACAACCTCATGCCACCATGCCCAGACTCTAGGAGGAACTAGGACTCAAACCCAAGCCTCCGAGAAGCCCCAACCCGCAGAGCAGTGTCTAGGCAGTGTGTGCTACCACGGCTGGGGCCGAGCTTCTTTTATGAAACAAAAACTTACCTCTAGACTAACTAAGGAGTTGCGTGAAAGATCTAAAGATTTTAGACCTGTTAAATTCATCAAAGAATTTCCCAAGTGAGTAATCTTCTCTTGGTAAGTCCCAGGAATAGATAATGATCGAAGCTCAGCTAAACAGAGAAAGTTATGAGATTTAATATTTTAATTGAAAATAAAAATAGTAAAAGTCCAAATTCTGAGATTTGAAAAACACAGAGAATACTGTCACAAGGGTTCTCTGAACTAGAGTTACCTGTCCCAGGCCTAGCTGTGCACTTCCTTATAAAACCGTTCTATAAGGAACCTACCACCCTGCCTGTCTGACAGGCTCCTCGCCCTCCACTACTCCTGAGGGGGTGCTGGGTAACCTCCTATCCTCAGCAGGTATGTTGGTTAGGTATGTTGAGCCGGAACCCCCCAGACACCTCTCACATGACCTCACGGTAACTTTCCATCCCAGACTCCTGCTTGGCTGTGATGCTAAACTCCTGCCAGCTACCCCAAGCTAAGCCCAAGCTCTCCGCCCAGGGCAAACCCTACTGCAGCAGCCCATGCCCATCACAATGATCCCGATGAGGTCTTCCTTATGGTGGGCTAAAAAGTTTCCTCATATATGCTGTTTTCTTTAACAACATAAAAGGATTGAAAGACAAAATAACACACGTAGCCCACTGTGGAGTAAATTCCTTTATCTTCCTCCTTAAGCTTTCTGTGTTTAAGTTCTCTTACAGTGAAAGGCAGTGGCCTTGTAATCTGAGAATCCCTTAGGAAAACAAAGCAACTCCCTCACTCCTCCAAACTTCCCTGGGCCCACACCCCTCTTTTTATTCAAGACAGATTTTTGCTGTAGGCTCTTGTGCTCACTGGAGAGACAGAGCAAGAAATCACCTCCTGGGAGATGGCCACGCTGCAATTTCTTCTCCACCATTTTCCTCTCAGGATTTTAGGCCCACACATATGTGCCCAGCATGTTTAAGCTGCTGGGTCTGGGACTCGAACTGTGGCTAATTATTGGGAGCACAGTGACATACCCATTAACCCTGGCCCACACCCCTCTTCCACTCCCTACTTCTCCCTCTAAGACGAAACCAGGAACCCCTCGGCTGGTCTCCTGCTTCCACCCTTTGCTGCTCGACCCCATCGCCCTTGGGGCCTTATCAGGGTTGCACCTGAAACTCTCCACTCTGCCTACCCATTACATCTGAACCTAAACAGCCCAGACAAAAGGACAGGACGACTTCGGAAGCCAGGGCACCTCTAGCTTCCAGAAAGGACGCAGCAGTGAGGTCCAGCGTCGACTCTGGCTTTGGCTGCTTGTGTGTGTACATTCTGATCTAGGCACTAAAGACGCTGGCAACTCAGAAACACCGATGGACACAGACCACAAGTAAGGCTGAGCCTCCTCTCTGGTCAACAGCCCAGGAGGGGACCTGGGAGGACAGACTCCTTTCACATGGGTTCGACTTCAACTGAACACCAAGAAAAAACGCACCTCATACAGCTGCCACGCACATCACTGTACAAATGGACCTGACCTGCCTGGCTGGCACACTCCTAGCCGGCAGGAATCTACGAGTAAGGCAGCATCCAGCGAGTGCCAGTGAGGAGAAAGGAGATTTAAATAGGAACCCTCTGGTTAGACATACTAGATAATACCTCAAATGTTCACAAGATAAAAAATTTAAAATGACCAAGAATCAGAAGTCTCAATTTGAATGAGAAAATACAATCACCAGACACAAACAGATGACAAAGAAATCAGACTGTTCTACAAGTATTTTAAAGCTACTGACAATAAAAAGGGAATTTTGAGAAATTAGAAGAAGAAAAACCCCACAATAACACAAAGAGCTCACAGGAGCAGCTCCATAGAACATCCTGGGACCTCCCAGCATGCTGGGAGCATGCATGTACCTTTGATCCTGAAGCTGACAGCAGCATGAATATGCTCTGAGAAACGTGTCATTAGGGGATTTAGCTGTGTGAACAGTGTACTTACACAGACTGAGATGGCATATGGTATAGGGTACTAAGAGTCTCGCGGGACTATGATCACATACACAATCTTTCATTGTTAGACAGTGCATGACCATGCTCTGAAATGTAATAGAGAAGTTAAAATGGGAGAGTGAAAAGTATTCAAGTTACCATAGGAAGGCAAGTAGAGGAAACAAAATAATAAACAAAAAGGTACAAAAACAATAAGATGGCACTTTTAAGTTCTACTGTATTAATAATTACATTAAATGTAAATGGTATCAGAACATCAGCAAGATACAAAAGCACTGAACTACTGCATTAACCAACAGACTCTAACAGATAATTACATAATACTCCACTCAGGGCAGAATCCACATTCCTTTCAAGTGCACTGAAATTTCAAACGATATAGGTCAGATTTGGGGTCATAAAACCAGTCCCAATAACTATAAAAATTAAAATCACATACAATGTGTTTTCTAACCCAGTGGAATCATGCCAGAATCAACAACAGAAAAAAGTACCAGCAAACCGTCCAAACAGAGTTATAAGAACATTCTCCTAAATAATCCATGGGTCAAAAAGTGAGTCTTATGGAAATTCTTTCAATATGTCAAGCTGAGTGACAATGAAAAAGCAGCATAACAAACTTGCGGATGCAAAGTCGCGCTTAGAGGGAAATGTATAGCACTAGTTATATTAGTAAGAGCCTCAAATTGATGATCTGAATTTTCACTCCAAGAATCCAGAAAAAAGGAGAAGCAGAATAAATGCAAAGCGAGCAGAAAGAAAAAAAATAACAGGGCAGAAACCAATGAACTCTTAAATCAGAAAACCATCTGCAGAAAATCGGTCAAACCAAACTGCAAGCTCTTTGAAAACGTCTCTGAAGAGACCAGAAGGCGCAGACCCCGGGTCGGGGACGGAGGAGCGGCTGTCCCTGCAGACCCCGGCCACGAGGCAGCGAGGCGAGCACAGCCCCAGCACGTCCCAGCCCGGTCGCAGGTGGCGGGCGGCTCTCCCTCCAGGCCGCAGGTCTCGCTGGGGACCGGCACCAAGCGCCAGAGACCGCAGGGCCTGCACACTCGACGACACGCGCACTCGGAACCTGGGCCGCGGCGGCCGCGCCCGCCCGCCCCGCGCCCCCCGGTCGCTGCGGGGCGG
>NW_006159450.1:395840-397438 GCF_000334495.1 Tupaia belangeri chinensis | reverse complement strand
GGGCCGCGAGCGGGTGGGCGGGGCGAGTCCTGGGGAGAATGGGCCTTGAGCGGGCGGGGTAGGGTGACGGGGTGGGCGGGGCCTGAATTAACCATGTGGGCGGGGCGTATCGGGTGGGCGGGGCCGAGAGCAGGCTCCAGGCGCTGGGTCTACCCGCGACCTCTGCTTCCCCGGGTGCTGCCGCCTCCTAGGCCCGATGCGTGTTACACACCGTGCCCATTCTGGAAAAGCCGGAGTGGGGAGACAGTGCGGGTCGGGGTAGGGTGACGGGGTGGGCGGGGCCTGAATTAACCATGTGGGCGGGGCGTATCGGGTGGGCGGGGCCGAGAGCAGGCTCCAGGCGCTGGGTCTACCCGCGACCTCTGCTTCCCCGGGTGCTGCCGCCTCCTAGGCCCGATGCGTGTTACACACCGTGCCCATTCTGGAAAAGCCGGAGTGGGGAGACAGTGCGGGTGGAAATCTTGCCCACCTTGAGATCCCAACCCCTCTTCTTCCCCTCCCTGGGCATGCGCCCACACCCCTGACTCTCTTCCCACCCTAAGGCTCCTCCCATCCCTGGGACTCTCACCCAGGCACCCTGCCCAGTCCCCCAATCCCTCCTCGCCTCCCATCTGGACCCCCCTCCCAGCGCCCTTCCCGTCTTCACAGACACCTCGCTTTACGTGGGTTCCCCTCATTTCCTCTGCACCCACGCCCAGCTGGGTGCCCCTGGTTCTGCCCAGAACCCCTGGTCTTGAGGGTCTGAGTTTGTCCCTGCCGGTCTCATGCCCTCCTCGCCCTGGAAGTCCCAGAGAGGGCCCCATTTGAGCTGACGTGGTCCACTCCTATCTGTCTTCCGAGGGAGGGACCCAGGGAGGCAGGTTTCACAAGAAGACCCCTGACCTGTCTGAGCTCCGCCAGTCACTGTGGCATCCTGGGAGTAACCCCAGAGCACGGGGACGCCCTTCTCGCACCTCTTCTGGTAGTGGGGCTCCCAGATACCCTCACCTTGGGTGTGCCCAACTTTGGGGTAACCTCCCTGGGATATCCCAGTCTGTGTGTGGGTCCACAGAGCAGTGTGATCAAGTGTGAGCAACACACGGTGTGTGAAGGGTATGCAGAGTGCACGTGGGTGTACATGGAGGCACAAGGAGTGTGGCGGGGTGTAGTCGAAAAGTGGGCAGAGTGTGCAGGGGTGCAGGGAGGGGGAGCAGGCACGGGGTGTGTGCAGGGAGCGGGGGGGTGCAGGGAGGGGGAGCAGGCACAGGGTGTGTGCAGGGCACAGGGAGGGGTGTGGGAAGGGGCACAGGATGAAGGCAGAGGGTGCAATAGGACTATGGCTTGTACAGAGTGGCTGTGGGTGTGGGGTGGCGGTGGGCGTGTACATGGTGGCCGTGGGCGTGTATGGGGTGACTGTGGGCGTGCAGGTGGTGGCTATAGGAGTGAACAGGGTGGCTGTGGGTGTGTACAGGGTGGCCATGGGTGTGTACAGGGCAGCTGTGGGAGTGAATGGGTGGCTGTGGGTGTGTAGGGGGCAGCTGTGGGTGTGTATGGGGTGGCCGTGGGTGTGTACGGGGCAGCTGTGGGAGTGAATGGGTGGCCGTGGGTGTTTACGGGGC
>NW_006159450.1:391260-394109 GCF_000334495.1 Tupaia belangeri chinensis | reverse complement strand
GTATGGGGCGGCTGTGGGTGTGTAGGGGCCGCCGTGGGTGTGTAGGATGCAGCTGTGGGTGTGTACAGGGCGGCCGTGTGCGTGTAGGATGCAGTTGTGGGTGTGTACAGGGCGGCCGTGTGCATGCACAGGGCGGCTTTGGGAGTTGGCTGCAGGCAGTGGGTGCAGCTGGCAGGGCGTATGCAGGTGGCTATGGGCCGTGGTGCAGGGTCCAGGGTCCAGGTTCCAGGGTCTGGGGAGCTCTGGCTTAGCAGAGTGATGTGCCTTCAGAGGGCACCAGTGTGTCACAAGACTGTGGGCCCCATGGCCCCTGCTGACTGGTGGCTGCTCTGAGTGGAAGAGTGTGTTTGCTGAAATACAAGGAGGGCCTCCAGGGCCAGGGCTGCCACTGGGGCTGTGGGAGCCACTAGCCTCACCCCGGAAAGCCACAGCACAGCAGGGGTTGGTCCTCGGGGCGGCCCAGCATGCAGCACCAGCCTGGGTCATATTGTGACCCAAATCTGACGCGTGTGTGGCCCCTGCCCAGAGGGACGACGGGCACGACCAAGTCCTGCATCTGGCACTACGCAGGCCCCTGGGTGCAGCGGGGGTTGGGGACGGCCAGGGTGCACCTGCTGTTCAGGAGTAAAGGAGGGCACATGTGGGCTCCCAGGCAGCCACCAAGGGCAGTCCCAGACTCTAAACACCACCTCCTTCGCACCACCTGGCCCTGTCTCCAGGTCAGGTAGGAGCCTAGGGAGACCTCAGCAGGTGGCTGTCCAGGGACAGGGAGCTTTGGCCAGCCCTCATTGTCACGGCATTCCCAGAGGAACTGGACACTCTCCCTGCTTACCCCAGCACTGCACTTCCACAGCAGGAACGTGGGGAGTGTGGCCACCAGGAGGCGACCTTGGCATCTCACACACCCCTGCCTGTGGTGACGCAGTAGATATGGACCTACTGCCAGGTACTCTAGCATCTCCTGTGAGGGAGAGAGAGGGGCACCCCAGCAGGGGCGTCACGCCATGGCCCACCCACCTCAGCCAGCTGGGAGGTCAGCCTTTCCCATGAGGTAGCTGTGGTACCGCCCCGCACCCCGGGCTGACCCCATGCTAGGTAGGTCACGAGGACATGACCAGCTCCCACTGCTGGAGCGGTGTCCCCACTCTGGTAACCAGGCTAGTTGCTGATGTCCTTGAGTCTGAGGTGGTTGGGAGTCGCCAGGGCCAGCCAGAAACCCTGCAGGCTGCTCAGCCCCACCCACCTCTCCTCGGGAGGCCTCTGGGCCTCAGTAGGGACCCCAGCCCCACCTCAGCCTGCCCTCAACAGATAAAAGGTGTTGGTTTCATGAGCTCCTGCGAGGCTTCTCATCCTGGATGTCTTCTGGTCCCCACGTTAGGTGGGATTTCCTGGCTCAGATCTGAGCATTTTGAGACAGGAGGGCCGCCCCAGGGATAATGTCTGTCAGCCCTCCCGGCCAGCCCAGCACTCACCCCAGTGAACACAAATGCAGCTCGAGAGAAGCTGGACAGGCCAGTCAGACCCTCCTGGTTGGACTCTTCCCCAGGTGCCCCGCCACAGCTTTCTAGAACATTCCAGAGAAGCTCTCAGGCCCTCCCATCCTTAATCACCCTCAGGCCTCTGGCTGCAAACTGCCAGGTCAGTAGTCCCTGAAGAGACCAGAAGGGGACAGAGTGACTGGGCCGGCAGAGGGGCAGGGCTGGCAGCTTAGAGGTCTTCCGGACTTTCTCTCAACGGCCACTCTCCTTGGCCAGGAAATGGGTGGAGAGGCCGCCATGTCTGATGAGGGTGCGAGAGGGAACTGCGTCCCTACCCCAGAGACAGGCACCAACCCAGACCACCCTCTGACTACAGTGGGCTACACAGACGCGGGGGCATGGCTGCGGCAGCTGTCTGTGGCCAGTACCCCTCACACGTGTGCTCGAGCGCCCTCTGGGAGCGCGTCCTGAGCACGTCTGTCCACTCTGCTGAAGCCCATAGTGGCCGTGGTGCAGCTGCAGCAGACCCCACAGTGGGGCGAGGTCTCTGCTCTGCACACAGCCGCGCCTGCCCACTGGCACCTTGCACATCGCACGCACCGCGCACATCGCATGTGCTGCACACGTTGCACACGCCTCGCACATCGCAGGCACCGTGCACATCACTCACATGCAGGTCACGCGTGCACAGCTCTCCACGCACACCCTGACCCACACTCCTGCATGCCCAGATGCTCTCGCACACCTGCACACCAGCCAGCACAGCACCAGCCAGCACAAGGGCTGAGCCCACACCTGTCCCTGGCCAGATGGCTGAGCCCCACCAGGCCAGGCAGAAGCACCGATGAGCCGCACAAACATGCAGTGACACCTTTCCCCGTGGGCGGCCAGCAGGCAGAAGGTGTGGCCTGGTGCAGGGAGTGGCAGGCCCCCTCCTGCAGGGTGCAGGGAGTAGCAGGGCCCTTCTGAGGGGTGCAGGGTGTGGCAGAATGCCCCCCTGTGGGGCAGAAGGTGGCAGGACCTCCTGCAGGGTGCAGGGTGTGGCAGGGTCCCTCCTGGGGTGCAGGGAGTGGCAGACCCCCTCCTGCAGGGTGCGGGGAGTGGCAGGGCCTTTCTGCGGACCACAGCCAAGCAGGTGCTCTTTGCTGTGGTTACGTGACCTCCTTGGTGACCTCTTCTGCCTTATTCATTCACAGTGTCGAACAAAGGTGCTCTTTGCTCCAGCCTATCTCAGGCAGTAAGAGCCACGTCAGCCGCGGGCTGTCAGTCCAGGATCTTACCGAACCTCCCCCCCTCCCCAAGCATGGCGTGAGAACACGCAAGGCTCCCTCCGCAGCTGTTTGGAGGGGAACAACAGTCGCTGGGGGGCCC
>NW_006159450.1:378453-390879 GCF_000334495.1 Tupaia belangeri chinensis | reverse complement strand
AGTGCCAGCCCCCTTCCTGCAGGGTGCGGGGAGTGGCAGGGCCTTTCTGCGGACCACAGCCAAGCAGGTGCTCTTTGCTGTGGTTACGTGACCTCCTTGGTGACCTCTTCTGCCTTATTCATTCACAGTGTCGAACAAAGGTGCTCTTTGCTCCAGCCTATCTCAGGCAGTAAGAGCCACGTCAGCCGCGGGCTGTCAGTCCAGGATCTTACCGAACCTCCCCCCCTCCCCAAGCATGGCGTGAGAACACGCAAGGCTCCCTCCGCAGCTGTTTGGAGGTGAACACGAGTCGCTGGGGGCCTCGCTTAGCACCCTGGCCAGCCAGTCCTCGGAGGCTGCCCTCTTCCCCTTGTTGGTGGCAGCCCTACATCTCACGCAGCTTGGTGGGTGGCAAACGGAGGGGGCGGGCGTCAGTAAGCTGGCGGGCAGGCTGGGGCTCTGTCCCCACGGCCACCTGCAGGCTGGGGCATGGCCGAGCTGTCTGGAGGAGGACGGTGGGCTTTGACGTCTTCGGCAAGCGCGTCTGTGGCACTGGGTCCTGCCTTTGATTCCGGGAAGGAGAGAGGGGCCAAGGCTTTCCACCCACAGGGGCTGGGGTCTGTGAGGTCGGCTGCCTCTGCCGTAGTCCTCAAACGATCAAAGCTGCGACACACTGCGTGGGGATCAGCACAATGCTGCTGCTAGCGTGCAGCACATCGCACCTCCGGGTATGTCTTGTTGTCATGCTCTAGCCCTGTCACACACGAGGAGGAAGCACCTCCACATGCCGGGTCACACCAGCCCTGCAGCTGGCTAGAGCTCTGGGTGTAGGCTTGCACTGGGCATATTACGGGGCCAACCAGGCCAGGGGCTCTAACCCAAGGGGACACTGGCTTCCAGCCTGGAGTCTGGCACCGGCCACTGTGTCCAGAGGCTGGGCCTGCAGACACTGTCCAGCAGAAGTACCAGTTATGATGCAGCCAGCTGGAACTGCCTGCCCCTAAAGAGATGCCTGCTGCCTGGGGCTCGTCTGAGCAGCTCTGCCCCCCGCTGTGGTGGCTGGGCCATATCCAGCTGTCTCGCCTGGCCGCTGCGCTCTGCCTAGGAGCCCAGAGAGCCTGTCCTTCCTTTGTCACAGGTCGGCCCGTCCCTGCACAGTCCTGAGCCACCCCGAGCTGGGCCAGGCTTTGGCCACATTTCCACACCCTGGCGGAGGGCTGAAGAGGCAGCACATGGCAGGCTGCAGCCCCGGACAGGCCCCTCCAGCCTCAGAGCTGTGATCACACCCAAGGAAGGGCAGGCCCCACCCTCTTGCCATGCAGGGCGGTGTGCGAGGGAGGGACCCCAGGTTAGCTGCGCCGACCTACACACGCAGCATGAGTTACAGCCGTGTCCCACAGGCCCTTCCTTAGGAGCATGCGGGCTGCAGGAGCTCCCCCCTCGTGCCCAAATGACAGGGGAGTGAATCTAGACTCAAGGGGCTGCCTGCCTTTCTCCAGACCCATGCTCAGCACTACCAGCCCAGCCTGGAGCCGTGGGAGCACCTCTCTGAGAACTTGAGTCGCGGTTGGCTCAGACCCTGCACCCTAGGCTCAGCGCCTCCCCGGAGTGCGGGCTGACCCTTTCTACCGCGCTCGCATCACCCGGGAACAGGCCGCAGCATCTTTGGTCAGGTGCATCCCTACACACACCTAGCCCCGGGAGCCTTCTCAGGACTCAGTCCCTCAGAGCCCCAAGGCCCTTTCCAGCCCAGAGCAGGATGTGTGTCCTCAGGGACCCGCTGCTGCCCGCCACCCTCGAAGGGGTGTGTTCACTTGTCCCCGCTGCTTTTCTGCGCATGGGATAGTGAGGCTGCCTCCCGACTTGCAGCTTCCGCACTCCCTGGGGCCTTCGAAGTCCAGAAGAGGCAGCCTGGCCGGGCAGGGCACATCCATACACACACCGTCCTCACCAATGTCACGAGTGGCCAGAAAGTGGCTTTTTAAAGTTCATGTATTTCTTCTAAGAGAGAGAGGTACTCTGATAGGGTCTCCACACTAAGATCACCCCCAGGCTCAGCGGGCAAGGTCATGGGCATGCATGTGCCCAGCGTGTTCAGGGGAACCCAGGACATGGACCCAGGGCCCTTCTGTGGCCCCAAACCAGCTTCTCTGCGGACTCAGGGTCTTCTCGGCAGGCCCAGGTGGCAGCACCATGTGGTAGGTGCTGAAGAGGGTGCCGAGGGTGAAGGCGAGTGGGAGGCGGCAGCAGGGAGCCCACCGCAGCGCCCCACGGAGGACGGGCTCCCCTGGTGATGCCCCAGCAGCCCTTGGTACGCTGGTGTCCAGCAGGCCGCGCCCCAGCCCTCCATGTACCCCAGGAGCTGACTTCTCCACCCGGCCCCTGGGCGAGGGGAGGTGGGCGCCACGTGAGCAGCCTCTCAGCGGGGAGTTTGGCACACCCTTCCCCAGGGCCTCTGTGCTCAGGGCCGGCCCAGGAGGGTTGGGCCAGGATCTGGGGCCTTGCTCCCATGAAGGCCCAAGCTCGGTCTTGCTGCGGTTCGCCAGAACTGACTGAGCCCCTGGGAGACTGCAGGGCTGCCTGAGCCTTGACCTGGACCTGAGCCGGGCGGGTGGGTGGACACCCTTAGGAAGGTGGCGTTGCTGGCCCACGGCCCCTCCTCCTGCCCCCTCCCTGTGCACTGCTCTCACGGACCTGGAGGCACTTCATGGCTTTAACTCATTGCTTTTATGAAACAGTGTTGGACGCCTGGAGTTCTTTGCCATCCAGAATCTCTGGTGACCCAGGGGTTCGAGCCCCGCCCGTCCTTATTACCCTGTGGGGCACCTGTGCATGTCACCTCCTGTGGAGCCACTGCAGGGGTGGGTTGCAGGTCACAGTCCTGTCAGACCTGCACTGAGCTTGGTGTCCTGACCTTCCGTGGCCTCCCAGACGGTCTTCTTGTAACTCCTTGGAATGTGTGCATGAGCAGCCGTGTCACCTGCAGGTAGAGGCGGCCTTCTGCATCTCTCTCTTGCTTTATTGCTCTAGCGGGGGGCGGGTCAGGGCTGTCCTAG
Source organism: Tupaia belangeri chinensis (assembly GCF_000334495.1). Classification (NCBI taxonomy): domain Eukaryota; kingdom Metazoa; phylum Chordata; class Mammalia; order Scandentia; family Tupaiidae; genus Tupaia; species Tupaia belangeri. The sequence continues at coordinate 387,844 of NW_006159450.1, read as the reverse complement.
AAAGGCGTGTGAGAGCAGGCCTCCCCTCCCCTACCCCAGGTCTCACCGGGAAGTGGTGTTTCTCACCCCGATGAGCCTGACGTCACCTGCAGATGTTCAGAAGATGCCCTTTGTCAGGGTAAGGGCGGTCCCTTCTACTCTGTCTGCTGAGAATTTTCATCATGAATGAATCTTGAATTCTGTCACTGTTTTTTCTGCAGTTTTTTCTTTACCTCTTTTCTTTTCTGTCTTTTTCTTTTTCTTTTTTTCTCCAGAGGCCATGTGCACAGGGAGGAAGAAAACACCTAACAGGGCCTGGTCACTCACCCTTTTCTCCACAGCTCCTTGTCCCATCAGGATCCTGGGCACATGCCCATGCCTGGCGTGTTTTTCAGGCTGCTGGGGCCAGGACCTGACCCCTGGTTGGCCAGGTGGGACCTGGCTCCCTCCACAATTCTCAGCTGCTGTGCCACGGACCTGGCACTCCCCACCCTAACCTTTTCTTCCTCAGAGACAGTTGTCCAGGCTGGCCTGGAACTCCAGACCTCCTGCCTCAGCCTGAGGAGCTGGGATCACAGGCCGGCACCTCCGCACCAGCCCTAGGGACTGGGATCACGGGCCTGTGATCTTCTTATCTGTTAATGCAGTGGACTGAATTTTAAATGTTCAATCAGGATTGCGTGTTACCTGGTCAGGATGTATGGTTCTTCTCTGTCACTTTCGGATCCAATGCCGAGGCATTCGCGCCTGCATTTCCGGGGACCTCGCGTCCTGTCTGCTGTACACGGTGTATGTTTGGGCTCTGGGCGGTGCTGAGCTCCTGATAGAACATGGAAGTGTTTCTCCTGTCCCCTGGAAGAGATGCTCATTAAATTCACTAATGAAACCACCTGCGTCTAGAGCTCTCGTCTTCAAGCTGCCCACTGTGCGTTCAGGTACTTGAATAGGAGAGGATGAATCGGGCGCTCGGTGCCTGCGGCTTCCCGCAGCTGGCCCTTCCGTTGCCGCCGCCCACGGTGCCAGGCAGCTTAGTGGTTCCGTTAGTGCCTTCGGTCTGTACCCTCTCTACCTGCCCTTGCTCGGTCTGCTTAAGGGTTATCAATTCTGTTACGTTTCAAAGAACCAGCTTTTGGTTTCGTTGATTTCTCTTTGCTGTCTGCCTGTTTTCAATTTCATTGATTTTTCTTATCTTTATTATTCCTCCTGTACACTTTCCGCTGTTTGCTCTTCTGTTTATAATTTCTCAAGGTAGAAACATACTGTTTCTAATTTTCTTCTTTTTTGAATTTAAGCACTTCTTCATTCCTTTCTAACTAACACTTTTAACTGGCAGTCAATTCTATACTCTCCTCAAGGAACTTTCAGTTTTTCTGAGTCATTCTCGACATTTATTATCTCCAAGTGTGTTGGTTAATCACCACTTGCTTGGGTTTTATTTGTTTTACTTTTTTAGAGAGGTTTTTGTTGTTTGTTTTCTGTAGGGTGTGTGCACGCCCTGGAGCGACAGGGAGACAGGAAGGGAGAAGTCATCCCGCAGGAAGGGTGGCCGCCACAATCCCTTCTTGTCCATTCTCCTCTCGGGATTTGGGGCACATACCACACACACACCCACCATGAGTTTTAAGCCACTGGGTCTGGGACTCGAACCACTATTGGTCATGTAGGAGTCCAGTGACGTAACCAATGTGCCATCTGCTGGTCCCAGTTTGGGGGTTTTTCAGATGTTTTTCTGTTGTCAGTTTTAATTCCATGATGGGTTTCTTTGTTATTTTTAATTTCTTAGGACGTGCTTTATGGCTTAGACATGGTTCATCTTGCCACATGTTTCGTGGGCACTTAAAGAATGTATCTTTGACATTTATGTCTCCCATGAGCACGTGGGAGGCAGAGGAAGAGAGAGACGAAAAGCACCTGCCGGGTCCTTATGCCATGACCCCCTCCCAGACTCAGCCAGTCCTGGACCATGACACCAGCGGGCTCAGAGTGGCCAGGGAGGTCTCCAGACATGGCCCCAGAACCGTCTCATGTGGCTCAACATTGCCAAGTGTCATGCGGCAGAGCAGTGAAGGGAGTAATGAGTGCCAAGGAAGCATGGCCTTACATAGAGCCCGATTCTCTGTCGGCTGCCCAAGGAGGTGCAGCCAGTCTGCTCGAGCCGCGGAAGGAGGGCAGGACTCGGGGCTGCCTTTCAGGTTGCTTTAATCGCACAGGGTAAGGGGGCTTCCAAGTCACGAAGGGATGCGAGGCGAGGGGCGTCCTGTGCCCGTGCAGCGACTGAGTGCGGTCCACCAGGGCGCAGAGGAGGCGAGTGCCGAGCACGCCCGGCGACTACGAGGCACAAGCAGCGAGCCGGAGAGGAGCTCCCCGAAGATCTTAGAGAGTGAGGGTGGCCGGGGGTGAAGATGGTAGAGGAGAGGTCCGCCCGGTGACCCTTGAGTGCGGAGGTCGGACTAGTGGCCGGCGGGGGAGCATCAAAGACGGCGGCGCGGAGGGCCCGTCTGGGAGAGGGGTCGGCGCGCGAACCGGCAGAACCTCTGGCAGCAGGGAGGGCTAAGGAGCAGACAGTAACCTCCGAGGTCACAATTATACGCTAGGTATAACACAATATAACACACTTAAAACAGTAACCTCCGAGGTCACAATTATACGCTAGGTATAACACAATATAACACACTTAAAACAGTAACCTCCGAGGTCACAATTATACGCTAGGTATAACACAATATAACACACTTAAAACAGTAACCTCCGAGGTCACAATTATACGCTAGGTATAACACAATATAACACACTTAAAACAGTAACCTCCGAGGTCACAATTATACGCTAAATACAACACAATATAACACACTTAAAACAATAACCTCCGAGCTTACAATTATACACTAGGTATAACACAATATAACACACTTAAAACAGTAACCTCCGAGGTCACAATTATACGCTAAATACAACACAATATAACACACTTAAAACAATAACCTCCGAGCTTACAATTATACACTAGGTATAACACAATATAACACACTTAAAACAGTAACCTCCGAGGTCACAATTATACGCTAAATACAACACAATATAACACACTTAAAACAATAACCTCCGAGCTTACAATTATACACTAGGTATAACACAATATAACACACTTAAAACAGTAACCTCCGAGGTCACAATTATACGCTAGGTATAACACAATATAACACACTTAAAACAGTAACCTCCGAGGTCACAATTATACGCTAAATACAACACAATATAACACACTTAAAACAATAACCTCCGAGCTTACAATTATACACTAGGTACAACACAATATAACACACTTAAAACAGTAACCTCCGAGGTCACAATTATACGCTAGGTATAACACAATATAACACACTTAAAACAGTAACCTCCGAGGTCACAATTATACGCTAAATACAACACAATATAACACACTTAAAACAATAACCTCCGAGGTCACAATTACAACACCAAGGGTCACACCTTACCACTGTGCTGTGGTCCAGCCCCAGAGTGTGTGATGTCACCTGCTAGAATGTTCCGTAAGTTTCAAGGAGACCCAGACGGTTCACAGAGGTGTCTGTTCTTCTACGTCCTTGCTGGTTTTCTGCCAACTTTTCCATGAACCATGGAGGAGAGAGTTACTCTGGACTGCACTGGGCCCCCTTACGCGCCGGAGCCCCCACCTCAGAATGACTGTCTGGAGACAAGGTCTCAGGAGGCCTTCGGGGGACCCTCACGTGATGGGACTGGCGAGCTCACAAGACAAGGAAGAGACACCAGAGGTCTCTGTCCCTCGCAGGGCTCAGGCTGTGTGAGAACACAAGAACCTCCCAGGGAGAGCCGCACCTCCCAGCTGACGCTGGACGCCCAGTTCCAGATGGTGAGGAGCGGCCACTGCTGTCGGAGCCCCGCAGCTCGGCGACCGCCGCAGCACAGTGGCGCCGACACCTCCTGTCCACGTGGGATCGTGTTTCCCTTTGGGTTTGGGCAGATTCGCTCCGTGTTCTGTGGAGCTCTGTGGTTAAGTGTGCCCACGTGACGGACGTTAGGGACTGACCCCCTTCATGACCACAGAGAGGCTCCTCCAGGGACACCTCTTGCTTTGCAGCCTCCTCGTCACTCCCTGGTTCCTGCTGGGGCTCACCGAGTGTTGCTCCCTCTCCTTTTGCTCTCGGTTCACAGAGGGACCTCAAGTCTGGGTCCGCCCCTGCTCACGAGGCCTCCGCTCAGCGACTTCCACTTCCCCCATTCTTGCCTTCTTGGACTACTGGAATATTTTTAGCTCCTCATTTTTTGTTTATCTGTGTGTTTTCTACTCTGTCTCTGTGAATAAATACTTTAATGGTTACGCCAGGAGTTGGAATATACATATTAAATCTTGCTCTACTTTTTTTTTTTTTACTATAGGGTGCATGCACTCGCCAGAGAGACAAAGAGAGACAGAAAGTGAGAAATCACACCCCCCCCGGAGGGATGGCCACCCCCTCAATCCCTTCTCCTCCATTCTCCTCTTGGGATCTTGGGCACGCACGCACATGCGCCTGGCGTGAGTTTAAGCCACCGGGTCTGGGACTCAAACCGCGGTTGACTACATGGGAGTCCAGCAACACAGCCACTATGCCAGCTGCTGGTCCCAATCTTGCTCTACTTTCAACTCTATTTAAAACTAGTCTGTCACCATTTCAAGTGCCGCTGCAGCCCTCTGCTCCTCACCTGGCTGTGTTCTGTGTGAGTCACATCTGCACACACGCGACTCTGCGAGTACTCGTCACACTCACACTGGGATGAGAAGCCTATGTGAAATACAGTGACGGGGGCTAAAAACAGGCCACCTGCAACGAGGCACAGCGGGAGGCATCACTTACGTGGAAACCTCAAGCACTCTGTTAGGGTTAGAGAAAACGGACTTCGGGCAAAGACGCTAGGTCAAGGGGGTGAGCGGCCACGGTCTGACCCAGGTGGGAGAGGAAGCAGCCTTGATCTCGCACCTGTGCTTCTTACCCTTCCTCATGGGGTCGCTCCCTGCTCGCAGACCCCTCCTTGGTGCATCCTTTCCGCAGGGTGCCAGCACCGTGTTGTCTGGTGTCCCTTGTCTGGGGACATCTCCTGCCCCTCCTGCCCCGAAGGGTGCCTTGGAGGAGACATCTCATCTCCAGGGCTCTTCAGGTTTCTCATGTCAATGTCCTTCCACGGCCTTCTGGTCGCCATGGTGTTGGGTGAGAAATCAAGACCATGTGGATTATTGACCCCTGAGACGGATGAATGTGAAATGCAATCTCCCTCTGCTTCCCTCGCACTAAACTAGATCCTTTAAACAAGCAATGATTCCCAACAGACACGCTATCAAACACCTGTCACTTAGTGTCGCCAGACACGGTGGGGAACTGACCTCCGGCCAGCCAGGGCAGGTGCTGACAGGTGGCTGCAAATCGACACGTGCAGGCCAGTGTGAGCCGCGGTCCTGGGGGCGGAGCGGCACTGGGCAGAGAGGCTATCCCAGGTCTGCACAGAGAAAGCAGCTGCTGGGGTCTCGTGGAAGCAGGGGCTTTGTGGACATAACTTTTTTTTTGGGGGGGAGAGGTTTTCGCTATAGGGCACATGCGCTCGCCAGACAGACAGAGAGAGACATAGAGACAGAAAGCGAGAAATCACCCCCCAGGGGGGATGGTCACGCCGCAATCCCTTCTCCTCCATTCTCCTCTCGGGATCTTGGGCACGCACGCACACATGCCCGGCGTGAGTTTTAAGCCACCGGGTCCGGGACGCGAACCGCAGTCGACTACATGGGAGTCCAGCGACATAGCCATTACACTAACTGCTGGTTCCCATGTGGACGTAACTAAGTGAAGAGGAGACCATGTTGGCAGGGCTGGGCCGGGCCGGACCCAACGCCCATGTCTTATAAGAGGAGAGGGTCTGGACACAGAAGAGAGACCAGAAGAGGTGGAGGCGGGGCAGGTGTGGCACCGCGGACCAAGGACACTCTGGTGACACTTGAGGATTCCCCTTGAAGGGGATGTGGCACCGCCAACCCCTAGCCTTAGGCGGCCAGCCTCTGAACGAGACAGGAAGCTCTGCTGCGTCCAGTCACCTGAGCACTCTCGCGAGGCCAGAACATGTGAGTATCCTTTCTTTACGCATTGACCCTCTTCTTCCGCCCCAGACGGCTCTAGCCACAGGTGCGGGTCCCACTTCTCAGTCACCAGAGAAGGGCTCTCGGCCTGCTTCTTGGTCCGGCCTCTTCTGCCTTGAAGCTGAAGTCGTCAAGTCAGCGGGACTTGTCTGGACTCGGAGCAAGCAGGAGGCTCCTCTCCCTGGCTCAGGGACTGATGGCTTCCCAAGCACTGGGCTGGCCTTGGTGACGGACACGGCCTGCTCATGGCTGGCTTTTGTCCTGCACCCTGCTGTTTCCTCTCAGAGGAACATCTGCAAAGCCACGGCCCTGAGGTCACAGTGGCACCGGACCACCGGACCTAGGTGACGTGTGCATGTAATGGCGACAGCCTGGCCTATGCCTTTGCTCGTGTAGCCAGACCCAGGTCCAGACCCAGTTCAAGTAGGGGTGACTCTTTAAACAAAATTCCTGAAAAATAAGCCCACCGAGGGAACTCCACTTCTGGATAATGAAGTCTAGTTAACCAAAACCGAGCCGGAGGCTGAGGCGGCCCGAGAAGCTGGACAGGTACAAGAGTATTTGCTTGAAGGTGCTGGACGCCAGCAGGGGCAACATCGGCTCAGGCGGGTGGGCCTGGACTTAGGGACGCCCCTTCTGTGGGCACAACAATGCCCGGAGAGTGGCTGAGCGAGCCATGCTTTGGGAAGTACCGTGGGCCAGGGCAATAAGTGTTGGCGGCGGGACCTGCAGAGCAGAACTCTGATATACACCTGCATGGCCTCCATGGAGGGAGGGCGGCCTGCGTGGGCAAGCCATCTCGGTGCCCAGAGTCCCCGTCCCCAGCCCTGGACCAAAGTGGTCTCTGGCTAGTGGTACTCCCAGGGCCAGAGGTGCACACGTGACATAGGTTGAAGCATCTCTGCGCTCTCGGTCTGCCATGCTCACCTCCGAGCCCGAGGCGCTAGCTTGGGTGAGGGCTTCCAGAGGTTCTGCTTTAAAGTAGTCCTTGCGGTATGTTTCGTTTGTTCCCCAGGCTCAGGCCTACTTCCAAGGTGCTGTTTGGTGGCCTGGCTCGCGTCTCCCTCCCCAGTGGCCCCAGCGGGCTCTGTGTCTAGGCTGCACAGTGGTACCCTGACCGGGCCTCCAGGTGCGCCAGGCTCAGGGCCAGCTCTCATGGACTAAAGCAACCTTTGCTTTCGAATGCCAAGTGGAAGACCATCACAACGCTCATTACAAGTCATTTTTTTGAATTTTTAAAAATGTGCCAGAGAGTATGCACACTCACCAGAGAGAGATAGAGAAGGGGGAGAGAGAAAGCACCCCTGCCATAGGGCACGGTCACGCTGCAACCCCGTCGCCCCCACCTCTCCCTCCTTTCAGGATTTTGGGTGTGCGCACACATGCGCCTGGTGTGTTTCTCAAGCTGCCGGGTCCAGGACTTGAACCGTGTGGCTGGCATATGAGACCCACTGCCTTAACCACCAGGCCACGGGCTGCCCCAATTGATTTTCCTAACAAGAAAATTATGCTGCAGGGCTATGAGGGGAGCACACCTGAGCATGCCTAATGCTTCTTGCTTTGAGAGAGGAGGACTAATCTACGGGAGTGACCGAAACCGCAGCTCTTCTCTTACCCGTCTGAAAAGCACTTGTCCTCCTAAGAGCATCGTTGGCTTGTGGAGTTAAGAGTCAGAGTCTGTCAGTGGGTGACAGACCCGGGTGCTGGAGGCCCGAGTCCCAGCTGCCTATGCCATGTCTCGGGAGAGCCCGTTCCTTCTGCAGCAGATTGGAGCCCTTCAACAGCATGGCACCGATGGCAGCGGGATGCTCCCGGTTCAGGCTCGTGCACGAGCCACTCCCAGGTGCGGATGGGTGTCCGTCTGTGGCAAAGGAAATTATCAGACTCTCATCCTGGTGCTGGCTTCTCCGTAGAGCCTCCATGCCTCCTCCAGTCCCAGTCTCATTGCATGGAGCTGGCCTAGGGGACCCCTTGAAATGGCCAAAGTGGTACAGGTCACTCCGAGGCCAGCTGCTAAAGACGTCGGCTCTCTCCTGACTGGTCCAGGAGACACGGGCAGTAGCAGCCTTGGAGAGGAAACGTGTCCCTAGTCGGCATCCTATGAGTGACCACAGAGGCCACAGCCCAGCAAAGGGCTTGACCGTGACCTGTAAAGGACCCTGAGACAGAACCAGGGCTACCACAAAGCCATGGGAGGATATGCACGCTTCCCGCTTCAAGTCGAAAGCTTAGGAGTGACTTGCCATGCAGTAGGGTACCCTGCACACTCCCGCAGGGTGGTCTGGGTGGGGCCAAATGGTGTCTGGCCCATGAGAGTGGGTGGCATTTTTTCTTCTCCCTTGCATGGGTGATGGCTCAGGCATGTTCCTGGCTGGTTATCTGTGGCTCAGCCAACCAGTGGTGCCGCGTAACCCAAGGCTGTAAGTTACAGTGTCCTCGGAGCTACCCGGAAGTACCTGGTTCCCATGCAAGGTGGAGAAGTGTCATGCGGCACGGCAAGGGGAGTTTCGGAAGTGGAGCGAGAGGAAGAGTTTAAGCACGACTTAGTAAAGGTTCGACCCACCTTTATCGGCTGCCCAGGCAGTTACAGCCAGTCTGTGCGCACGCCCGGGGAGGGAGTTCAGGACTCAGGTTTGCTCCACTGGGCAGCTGGGACAACCGGCGCGTTTGGATCCCTGCCACCGAGTCCCTCCTGGGCTGTCCTGGGGGGCCTAGCGCAGAGCTGAGCGGGGACAGTGGCCCCTGGGACGGTTTCCCACTGTCATCTGGCGCGGCAAGGGGAGTTTCGGAAGGGGAGCGAGAGGAAGAGTTTAAGCACGACTTAGTAAAGGTTCGACCCACCTTTATCGGCTGCCCAGGCAGTTACAGCCAGTCTGTGCGCACGCCCGGGGAGGGAGTTCAGGACTCAGGTTTGCCTTTCAGGCTGCTTTAATCACCCAGGGAAAAGGGGGCTTACAAGTCTCCATGGGACGGAGCGGCGCAGAGCGTCCTGTGCTGGCGCGGCGCCGGGGAATGGGGACCGCAAGGGCCGAGGGACGCTGAGTGCTGAGCACACTGGGCGTCTGCGAGCCACAGGCAGTGAGCCGGAGATGAGCTCCACGGAGATCTTAGGGATGATGGTGGCGGCTGCCATGAGATGACCAAGGGCGAGCGAGGAGGAGTCCACCCAGTGATCCTAGAGTAGGGAGGTCGGGACTGGTGGGCGACGGGGGAGCATCAAAGACAGCGGAGTGGAGGGACCAGCAGTTAGTGTAATGGCTATGTCGCTGG
>NW_006159450.1:377377-378400 GCF_000334495.1 Tupaia belangeri chinensis | reverse complement strand
TGTGTGTGTGCCCAAGATCCCGAGAGGAGAATGGAGGAGAAGGGACTGTGGTGTGGCCATTCCCCCGGGAGGTGATTTCTCACTTTCTGTTTCTCCGGCTCTCTCTCTCTCTCTCTGGTGAGTGCACAACCCATTCCAAAAAAAATAAGGCAGCGGAGCGGAGGCCTCTGGGCGAGGAGGAGTCAGTGTGCCAGACTGACAGCACCTCCAGCTGCAAGGGAGGTCTCAGATGCAGCAAGACGGGATCCTGCCCAAACAGAGGCCAGAGCCGATGAGCTGGGCTCAGGCTCCTCTTTTTAGGTCTGATTTTGACAGGCTCATGGTGACTTGACAGAACATCAAAATATTCTTGTAACATTTTGCATGTATATGGGATTTCGACAAAAACAAAGTGGGATTTGTTTCCATATTGTTGCCAGTCATGGGGGGGCTGAAGCATAGGCCATGCTCACGTCCCTCACGCTATCGGTCAGCATAGGGCCAGTCTGCTGTCAGCGATAAGCACTAGGGTGTCGGCTGAACGTCGAACTTCCGGGAGCATGACTAATGCCAATCTGGATGGACTACAACGTGGAGTCAGGTATGCCTCAGCAAGCAGCGATACAATCAGACATTCTCTTCACAGCAAACTCCTGACTGGGCCATTGAACAATATGCCGAGTGTAACAATCCTTCACAGCAAGTAAAACAACATATTAGGGATGACACCCACCTTCCAGCGCCGGGGCCCTGGGCACTTTCAGAGGGAAGTCGGCCAGGTCGGCAGGATGGGCCTGACCACCCCAGCCACATCCTGAGACCTGAACCGGGAGCGCTGTCTCTGGCCTGTGCTCAACCCCAAGCCCCGGGCACTCTGAGAACAGTAGGTGGCCTGGTGGTCAGGGCGGCTGGACACCATGTGGCTGACCCCACGACTTGAAAGTACACCAAGTGGGCGTGCAGGCGTGCCCCAAATCATGGAGCAGAGTGGAGGAGAGGGAGTACTGCCTAGCCATCCCCTCTGGGGTGCTTTCTCACTTTCCC
>NW_006159450.1:375921-376665 GCF_000334495.1 Tupaia belangeri chinensis | reverse complement strand
CAGCAAGTAAAACAACATATTAGGGATGACAAGAGGCAGCTTCCTGCTGGCCAAGCATCCCTAAAGGTGCTTCCCGAAGCTCCACGCCAGCTGGCGATGGTTCCACTGAGTGAGCCAGTGAAAGAGAAGCTGGGAGTAGTCCCGTCCGCAGGAATGAAAGCAGAGACAGGCGGAAAGCCCCCACAGGAAGAAGAGGCTGGCTCTGGGTGGGCAGAGTCTACAGCTGGGTCCACCCCGTCCTTCCACCTGTCCACATGGACTTGGAAACTGAGGAACCAAGGCCTTGACTGTCCAGGAGGCTGGAACCCTGGTCGCTGTCCAGGGCGAATGGAGAGGCCCGAGTTGCGAGGTGAGGAAGGTGGTCAGCACAGGGGGACAGGATGTGTCTGTCACGGCTAGGTCCCTCGCTGCTCACGTCACATGCACGTGGGAGCCAGGCCATGGCTGCCCAGCGGCCTGCGTCCTGTGTGGCCGCTCCGGACACACAACACTCTGGGGTGGAGGTGGTGCGTACCCACCGGGGCTGCTCTACACACTTCCTGGAGAGCTCCAGTCCTGCGCTCCTGTCTCCCAGCACGGAGCCCAGGGCAGCTCTGGGACTAGGCCACTCCCCCACAAGATGAGGGCACAGGCTTGGAGCTGCTCAGCGGCTCCATCGGCCCTCGTGCCTGGCCCCTGGGGTAGCGGCTGCCAAGTGAGGCGTGGAGGCTACCCCCCCCCGCCCCCTCACCCCACGCCACGCCC
>NW_006159450.1:359151-374233 GCF_000334495.1 Tupaia belangeri chinensis | reverse complement strand
CCCTCCGGCCCACTCACCGCACGCCAGGCCCACCGGGTGCTCAGATGCAGCTGGCAGCCACCAAATAGCACGGGCAGACTGGGGCCAGTCTCGAGAAGGACGTGGGGGGGGGCTTGTTACAGTGTCACAGCAAGTCTGTCCTGACAGGAACAGAACCACACGCAGGACAAGAGGGCCACACAGATAGCTGTGTGTTTGCACGTGTGTGTAAGCACGTGCCCCCGTATGTGAGTGTGCCTCTGGAGCACACATGTCTCCTATCATAGCAGTGTGAAGCTACGTTGCAGTTCGCCAGGACCTCGGCCGCTGCCTGGAGCCCTCGCAGACAGACGCAGGCACAGAAGCCCCGCTCTGCGTGTGGGGTCTGAATATGGCCCTCCCCTCATGGGCAGCCGGGAGTAGGGGTGCGGCCATCCTTCCTCCTCACATGCTCTGTCCACAGGGGCAGTGTCCTCACGGGTCTTTGTTCAGCTGGTGTCTACAGACATGTCCAAATTCTCACTTCTATACAAAAAGCAACCCAAGTGATTGCTAGTAGCCCTTGCAGGTGGGCAGAGAGCAGGCAGGCATGAAGCTGGGCTGTGCCTACAGCTGGGACCCGGCAGTGCAGGCGCCTGCTCTGCAGAGCTGGGCTGGAGCTCACTGCAGGGCGCAGCCGCTGCCCCTTTCCTCACACCTGCCGCACTTCAGAGGAAAGCCAGGCTGAGGGGCCTCCCCTGTGCTGCTCAGCCCCTCTCCACAGCCCCCGAGGACACGAGGAGGCTGTGTTGCTGGAGACCTCCACGGGGGCAGGCTCTCCTGCGCCGTGCCACCCTGCGCATGTAGGCAGCAGGGAGGGCCCCTTGGTTCTTCGAGGGGCCTGGGGCCTCTGGTGACGTTACTCCAGTAGGTGCCCAGCTGCTCATCGGGGCCATTTCACACGTGGCTCCATCATCTGGGGCCAGGGACGTGGGCACAGATCCCATGTCACTCTCTCAGGGTGCACTGCCAGGCAGGGGAGAGTCTCCTGCCGGGGAGAGTGACTGTCCTAGTCAGCAGATGAGGTCACTGAGGCTCAACAGGGGAAGCCCTGCCTGAGGAGACACGGCTTCCACGTGGGAAAGCCCGGGTCCCCGGTATGCAGATCAGCAAGGCCCATGCCTCTCCCCACCCTTCCTTGCCTGTGGCATTAATCCCAAATTTACTTGTTGCATCAGTCCATTCAACGACCCACCACGCACCCCCTACCCACAACCACCCACCACCACCATTCACCACGTACCACACATCATTGTCCCTACACCATCCAACACCCACCACGACCACATGTACCACACATCACCAGACACACACCATCCAACCCCTATGAACCCCCCCCCCCACCATGCCCCACGCCCCACACATCATTGTCCCTACCCCATCCAACACCCACCACGACCACCATGTACCACACATCCCCAGCCACATACCATCCAACACCTATGAATACCCACCACGACCACCATGTACCACACATCCCCAGCCACATACCATCCAACACCTATGAATACCCACCACGACCACCATGTACCACACATCCCCAGCCACATACCATCCAACACCTATGAATACCCACCACGACCACCATGTACCACACATCCCCAGCCACATACCATCCAACACCTATGAATACCCACCACGACCACCATGTACCACACATCCCCAGCCACATACCATCCAACACCTATGAATACCCACCACGACCACCATGTACCACACATCCCCAGCCACATACCATCCAACACCTATGAATACCCACCACGACCACCATGTACCACACATCCCCAGCCACATACCATCCAACACCTATGAATACCCACCACGACCACCATGTACCACACATCCCCAGCCACATACCATCCAACACCTATGAATACCCACCACGACCACCATGTACCACACATCCCCAGCCACATACCATCCAACACCTATGAATACCCACCACGACCACCATGTACCACACATCCCCAGCCACATACCATCCAACACCTATGAATACCCACCACGACCACCATGTACCACACATCCCCAGCCACATACCATCCAACACCTATGAATACCCACCACGACCACCATGTACCACACATCCCCAGCCACATACCATCCAACACCTATGAATACCCACCACGACCACCATGTACCACACATCCCCAGCCACATACCATCCAACACCTATGAATACCCACCACGACCACCATGTACCACACATCCCCAGCCACATACCATCCAACACCTATGAATACCCACCACGACCACCATGTACCACACATCCCCAGCCACATACCATCCAACACCTATGAATACCCACCACGACCACCATGTACCACACATCCCCAGCCACATACCATCCAACACCTATGAATACCCACCACGACCACCATGTACCACACATCCCCAGCCACATACCATCCAACACCTATGAATACCCACCACGACCACCATGTACCACACATCCCCAGCCACATACCATCCAACACCTATGAATACCCACCACGACCACCATGTACCACACATCCCCAGCCACATACCATCCAACACCTATGAATACCCACCACGACCACCATGTACCACACATCCCCAGCCACATACCATCCAACACCTATGAATACCCACCACGACCACCATGTACCACACATCCCCAGCCACATACCATCCAACACCTATGAATACCCACCACGACCACCATGTACCACACATCACCAGACACACACCATTCTACCCCTATGAACACCCACCACGACCACCATGTACCACACATCACCAGCCACACACCATCCAGCACCCACCACCATCCACCACCACCATGTACCACACATCACCAGCCACACACCATCCAGCACCCACCACCATCCACCACCACCATGTACCACACATCACCAGCCACACACCATCCAGCACCCACCACCATCCACCACCACCATGTACCACACATCACCAGCCACACACCATCCAGCACCCACCACCATCCACCACCACCATGTACCACACATCACCAGACACACACCATCCAACACCCACCACCACCACCATGTACCACTCATCACCAGCCACACACCATCCAGCACCCACCACCATCCACCACCACCATGTACCACACATCACCAGCCACACACCCTCCAGCACCCAGCACCACCATTCACCACATACCACACATCACCATCCACACACTATCCAACACCAATGAACACCCACCACAACCACCACGTACCACACATCACCAGCCACACACCATCCAACACTCACCACCATACACCACCACCACCCATGACCTATCACCACCATATACCACACATCACCATCCACATGCCATCCACACCCACCACCACCCACCAAGACCACCATGTACCACACATCACCACCCATACACCATCCAGCACTTACCACCACCCACCAAGACCACCAGGTACCACACATCACCAGCCGCATACCATCCAGCCACCACTGCCACCCACCACAACCACCACGTACCACACATCACCAGCCACACACCATCTAATACTCACCACCATACACCATCACCACCCACCACCTATCACCACCATGTATCACACATCACCATCCACACACCATCCAGGACCCACCACCACACACCACCACCTAACACCCTCTAAGAACAATGTACCATCCACCACCAACCATACATCATCCAATATTCACTCACCATCTGTCTCACCATTCCCCACCATCCACCACCTCCTACCACCACCCACCATTACCCACCCACCACTTACTATCACCTATTCACCACCCACCACTCTCCACAACCTCCTCACACTATCATCCACCCACCACCCACCACCCACCATTCATTATCTATCCGCCCGCCATCTCCCACCTACCACCATTTATCCCACCTGCCACCCACCATGCACCATCTATAATCCCCCCACTAAGCATCTGTCACCCACCACCACCCACATACCATCCACCCACACTCACCCCCCACCATCCAAAACCATCAACTCTCCACCATCAACTGTCCATCATCAACCGTCCACCCACTCCCCACCCACCTCTACCTCCTCCCTGTCCAGCCTTCCATCCGCCTGTGTGTACTTCATCCACTGACGTTCTCAACCTCTGACAGCGTGGTGACTTCCCCAAGTGAACTTAACTTTGTCTTCTGGGTCAAACCGTCACAAGTTCTCACTGCTGGCCTGCAGGGAAGGTTCTGGCTTCCTGCTCATGCCCACCCTGCACTCACTGCTCCAGCCCGCCACACTCTGCTGGCCACAGGGCTGCTGCCCGCCCCATCCTCGGGCATGCTCAGATGCTGCGTCCACACTGGCAGGGCTCCCTGGGGTTTCCTCTCATCTACTGCTGGGTGTGCACCATGGATGCTAGGCCAGCATCTGCCTGCCCTCCCTCTGGCTTCAGTACCCTGACTCCCTCTGGAACTGCCTCTCAATCCTGGCTGCATTTCCTCAGGGCACAGGGGTGAGCAGCTCGAGGAGACGGGACACAGATCTCACTGGACTCAGGACTGTTGAGCTGGGGCAGTCTACTCAAACCTAGAGGACAGGGCTGGGCACGGGTCGGGGATACGCGAGCTTATCACTTCAGCACCTGGATCCAGCCATGCCTGAGTGAGTCAGGCTATCTGGGCCTCAGGCAGATCATTCTGGTGTCCCTAGAACTTTGTGCCTGGGGGGGTTGGCTGTCCTCAGGGAGTCAGGCAGGAAAATGCTATCAGGCAGCTCCAGACAGAACCAGAGGGCAGGTGAGTACCTGGGACACGGGGAGAGTGATCCTGGCCAGCGGTTGGCAGTGAGGAAGCCTGAAAGGAAGTGTGCACTCGCACAGGGGCCCACGGCGTTCCAGGGGAAGTGGGACACACGTGGAGAGTCTCACGGGTAGGAACGCAGGAGAGGCCGGGCCAGGTGTAGGTGGCGGCCACCAGGGGTGTGCCTACTGAGTGTCCAGGCCCTGACTGTGCATGCGCCTGGCCCACCTGTGCCCACATGGCGGGACAGGCCCAGATGCGCCCTTCTCCTGCGATCCCTTCGCCTGTACCCAGGGCACCCAGGGCTGCGTACTGGTGCGGCTAAACGAGTTAAACGGCCGAGGGCATGGCACTCCCCCCGGGACCCGCTTAGGCAGGCGAGCAGTACCAGTCGGTCCGAGGTCCTACAAGGACACAGCCCCGCCTGTGGGCTGCAGGCCGCCCTCCACCCTGTCCCCAAGAGCGAGCTCCCAGCCGGAGCCGTGAGTGCGCCGTGCCCGCCCTTGAAGTTTTAATTACGGGAACGTCCGGCCGGTGGGCAGCTCACAGCTCGCAGCCTGATGGTGCTGGCTCCTGTCTGTGCGTCCTCTGGTCTCTGGTGGACGCGGGGCTGTGCACTTTGCCCCTCAGTCACCCCACGGGTGTTTCGGCTGCCTCCTCCCCATACCATTTGCACACGCCATCATCGCCAGCGCCCAGCACACATCCCAGAAACGTCTGTCCAGGGTCTCCGTAGTCTCCGGGAGGCCCGCGTCCTGCGTCCTGACAGGAGGCTCTGCACGCTTTCCTCAAGAGGAAACAGAGTGGGCGTGGCCTTCCCCTCAGTAGGCCCTGTGCATGGATTTGGGGATTGGAGTTCAAGCTATTGAGGCCCCACCGGGCCAGCCCTGCCGGTCCTCAGAGAACAACGTCCAGTGCACACATGTCCCTGTGCACGCGTGCTAGTCTCCTGTGCACCAGCCATCTGCAGCTTGCTCTCCGTATGAACTGAGAGAGCTGGTGACTCGGCCCTGGGATCCAGGTGCAGCCTGCCCACAGCCTCCACGGCGAACCTCGGTGAGGCCAATTGGCAGCTGTGATCTGCCTAGTACAGCAAACACGCCATTCCCAGGGAACACGGTTACGCACGCACAAACCGCGTGGGTGCAGGTGTGTGAGGGCTGTCCTGTCCGCTGCCACCAGGCTACAAGCCCCTGGCCCACACTGTCTCTCCAGAGCCTCAGGGGTCTGCAGGTCTCATGCCTTCCCACACCGACCCACGGACTCTGGGGCCTGCAGGCTCCACCACCCACTGCCAGAGGCTGAGAGCCTGCAGCTCACCCCGGGGTGCTTCCTGAGTGCTGCTGTGAGCAGAGGCAGGCGGGACAGGTGGGGTAGTGAGACACCCATGGAGGAAGCCGGACTTAACAGTGTGGGAAACTGAAGAACGCGTACTTGCAGCGCCAGCCACAGGAAGAAGCCCGCAGGACATGCAGGGGTCCAGGCGAAACTCGAGACAAGGCCAGCACAGCGAGGAGGAAGTTCTGTCACCAAGTTAAGGACACCGGGAGGCTGCGGTGTCCACTCACGTGCTCAGTGGCCTGAGTCTACTTACCTGTCCACCTGCAGACCCCCTGCCAGCCCCGGGGGCTCTCTGTCTTTCTGCACAGAGAAGTGATTCGTTGGCAAAGCTACCGCGCAGTCAGCAGCCACTGTGTGGAGCACCTGCTAGGTGCTTGGCACCGTGAGAGGCTTAGGGACCCAAACGAGTGTGGCCCAGCTCTGGGTGGCACAGCTGAGGCTGGCCGCTGTGACCAGGAGGCAGGGACGGGCTCAGATGGGAACCGTGACATCCTGGACCTGCCACAGTGTACCAGAGGCTGCGGCCTTTCCCGCAGGACAGGTCTAAATCTCCAGAGGGCCGGCTGTGGGCCTGGAGCTGGGTTCCACCCTGAGCTGGGCTGGCAGTGCCCGGCAGGCCCGGCAGCCCACCTCGCTGCCTGCTCGCCTTCCCACAGAAGCTCTAGCTCACCCCGCGCCCTCCTCACTCCCACCCTGCACTGCCGTTCTGCAGGGGCTCCGGCTCCCACTCAGAACAGTGCTTAGGAGCCATAGTCTGAACACGGTGCTCACTCACCAGGGTGTCACTGCTCCCTGTAGGAGGGACACACATGCACACGCAGGGGTCCATGCATACTCTTGCACACTCACAGGTTCATACACACATGTGCACACTCAGGGATCCATACACACACAGCTGACACACTCACAGGTTCATACACACATGACACACTCACAAGTTCACACACACACACCCAATACAGGTTGATACACAAACACTTGACACACTCACAGGTTCATGCATACTGTGCACATTCACAGGTTCACACACACACACTTGACATTCACAGGTTCATACACAAACACCTAACATACTCACAGGTTCATACACACCAATGTACACTCACAGGTTCACATACACACATACCTGACACACTCACAGGTTCATACACACCAATGTACATACACAAACACCTAACATACTCACAGGTTCATACACACCAATGTACACTCACAGGTTCACATATATACATACCTGACACACTCACAGGTTCATACACACCAATGTATACTCACAGGTTCACATACACACACACCTGACACACTCACAGGTTCATACACACCAATGTACACTCACAGGTTCACATACACACACACCTGACACACTCACAGGTTCATACACACCAATGTATACTCACAGGTTCACATACACAAACACCTAACACACTCACAGGTTCATACACACCAATGTACACTCACAGGTTCACATACACACACACCTGACACACTCACAGGTTCATACACACCAATGTACACTCACAGGTTCACATACACACATACCTGACACACTCACAGGTTCATACACACCAAAGTACACTCACAGGTTCACATACACACACACACCTGACACACTCACAGGTTCATACACACCAATGTACACTCACAGGTTCACATACACACACACCTGACACACCACAGGTTCATTCACACCATGCACACTCACAGGTTCACACACACACACCCCTGACACAAGTTTATACACAAACACCTGACACCCTTACAGGTTCATACACACTGTGCACAAAGGTTTGTACACACCTAATACATTCACAGGTTCATACACAAACACCTGACACACTCACAGGTTCATACACGCATACCTGACACACTCAGAGGTTCACACACACACACGCCAGACACTCACAGGTTCATACACACACGTGTACGCTCACAGGTTTAAACACAAACACCTGTCACACTCACAGGTTCACGTACACTCACAGGTTCATACACACATACCTGACACACTCGGAGGTTCACACAGCTGACACATAGGTTCGCACACACACAATTTATACACCTCATTTCAGTCAGAGTTCATGCTTTCTCTCTTCACAATTTGAAGCTCCCTTCTCCGACAGTGGTCCTCCACACACGTCCGTATGGTCAGCTCCCTGACTGACCATCCCCGTCCCCGTCACCACCCCCCTTCTCCATGCAGGCCCTCGGTCTTGCTTGGGCTCTAATTCCCCATGGCCTCACAGCAGGGCAGGTGCTGTCCCTCCCCGTCTGCAGTGTGCTTGGGCTTGACCACACTGGACCCCCACTGCTCACACGCCCATCACGTGGTCTCCGACTTGGCACAGGCAAGCAGGAGGCCCGGTGAGGGTGCAGGCCCTGAGCTCAGGTCTAGGAGCTGAAGGTCTAGGCCTTGCAGACCCCATGGGTCCTGGGCTCGCGGAGGTTCTGTTGTTCCGGGCAGCATGCGTGGTGCCCACAGCACACGGTGCCACGCAGAGCAATGTCGATAAGAGCCCATTAAACCGCGCTCCCTCATCTGCCTTTGTTCTGTGTGACAGGGTGAGTGGACCGCTTATCTCCAGGCACAGGGAAATGGGCGAAGGCTTTGAACTCCCAGGAAGGCGGCCGGCTTGGAGAGCTTATCTGGATAGCCGGGGCTGGGGTAGCAGGACAAGTTCGGGCTTACGGTCAGCAAAGGGGAGGCGCTGGACCGGGGCAGTGAAGGCCCGCTTGGCTCTGGGAAGAGGGGACCAAGAGAAGCAGTCACGGGTAGCTGCCCGTGTAGACGAGGCCTTGCAGACTAAGAAACCGGGCGGATACTCAGGGCCTTGCCAGAGTACCCCGACCAGCATGCGGGTGCTGCAGTCCATGCTGTGCGCCTCTGTGCTGCTGGCCTGCCTGGCGGGCACTGCACACCCACGCCCACCTGTCGGCCTGGGCCCAGGGCAGGAGCCCACTGCCCTCCAGAACCACAGTAGGGTCCTTGTGGCCAGCCTGCAGTGGCTCTCTGCACGGACCCCCTTTCTCATCACTGTGTGGACACTGGTGGCCCTCCTGTCCCTCCTGGGTAAGTGCTGGCCTCATCTGGGGTCTCTGTTCCTGTCTCAGGGTGAGGATCTACAAGGGCCATGGCAGCACCCTCCCCTAGGCTCCATCCCAGGGTCGTGTCATGGCTCCTCAGGCATGAGAGCTCGGGCAAGCCTAGCTCCCCCATGCTGCCCTGAGGCATAGGCACTCTCTCATCTCTCAGTCCAGGTGGCCAGCCTGGAGGAGGGAGGCCATGCCTTAGAGCTGTTTTCTTTTGAGGGGACCTTGAGGTGAAATGACCACTCAGAACATGGGGACGCTGTCCTGGCTGATGCCACCACCTTGACAAACCCCTTGGCAAGTCAGGGGAGGGCCCTGGGTGTGGTCTCAGTCCTCTGTGCACATGTGGTCACTTACATGGTGGCCCAGCTGTCCTCCTGGGAGCCTTGTGTGTCTGTCCGTTCCCACGCTGAATTGCTAAATTAGCGCCATGCTCCCCCCAAACCTTATGAAGTTCACAGCTTGGGTAAAACTGCATGGAACAGCCAGTTCATCTCCAAGGCTCAGTCAGGTCTGGGACTGCAGCATCGGGCGGGGTAAGAACTGACCTGCTCATGGCCGGGCAAAGAACAGCCAAGAACCCCCAGGGTGTCTGGCTCCCACGCCTCCTCCTCGCAGGGACTGGTCAGTGGGCACCCGCACCACCACCTACACCCAGGGGCTCACCGCAGCTGAGAGTGGGAAGGCCGCTGGGAGCCGGGTCCTTCCAGAGCCGTGACACGGATGATGCCGGGCAGCGGCTCCTGCAGAGGGCGCCCGTCGGCGGGAGCCATGGAGAGATGCTCTGCTGTATCTAAGGAGCACGCGGGCCCCTGGTCACCCCCCAGGCAGGTGTAGCCGTGCCCATGCTGGAGAGCTCCCTGGCGCCTGGCACCTGTGTGTCCGTCTGTACGTCCGGGAACGGCCCTGCCTGGTGGAGTCTGGCTTTACCTGACCCAGCCTCAGGGTTGGGGGCAGAAGGGTCCTCGGGCTGGGCCTCCTGCCGGCTCTGTCCTGGGGAGGGCAGGAGTGAGCCCCGCTGTGTGGAGGAGCTCTGTTCAGACACCCGGCCTCGTGGCCACTCAGAAGCGCCGCAGCACTGGTCACCGGGAGTCAGCACTGGGGCACCAGATCTGAGCTGCTGCGAGTCCTCAGCTGCGTACGGAGCGTGGCTGCCATGAGCGCCCGCTTCTGTCCCGGCGTCACAGTGCCCGGTGCAGCCACTGGGCACCACGCCCTCATTCACGTCCTGTGGCTGACCCTCCATCTGCTGTCACCGACACGGGCGGTGCCGTGGGCTGTGGGATAATGGCCTCTGGGCATCTGCTGAAGATGTCCACTGTGGGCTGCCCTGTGGCACAGCGGTTAAGGGAACCATGTGGTCAACCACAGTTCGAATCCCAGCCCTGGAGTCTGAAAAAATTCTGACAGTGTGGGGGACGGAGGGAAAGGGTTCGTGTAATGGTGCCCTGCCTGGAGCTCGCTCCCTCCCTCCTGACCCCTCCCGAAACACACATGGCCTCTGTCTACAACAACCTAGAAAGGCATCTTTGGTCTTTGAGCGTCTCCCACCATAGCCTGAGGGGCTGGTCACTAAATGTAAATGGAGCTTGGGTGCCACTGGCCCTCTGTGCCCTAGGAAGGCAGGCCCCCGCTGACCGGGTGTTGCCCCGGGAGTCTGTGAGCGCACTCAGACGTGCACCTGAAGTCCATGAGCATGCACTGTGTGTGCACACTGGGACTCCATGAGCATGTGCTAAGTGTGTACCCCACCCCGGGACTCCATGAGCACGCTTGAATCACATGCCCTGGGAGTCTGTGAGCGTGCTCAAAGCGTGCACCCTGGGAGACTGTGAGTGTGCTCGAAGCATTCGCCCCGAAGTCACGTGATCGTTCTTGAAGCGTGTGCCCTGGGAGTCTGTGAGCATATGCCTTGGGAGTCCGTGAGCATGTTCGAAGCGTACAGGTGGAAGAACTGGCACCTGGGGGCCTGGGGCCCAGGGAAGGCGCTGGGTGGCTGTCAGGCATCACCTTGTGAACTTGGGGCACAGCCTATGCTGGGGTAGCACGGCAGTATGAAGACCCTGACTACAGAGGCCCATTGGAGGGGGACGCCCATTCTGATGGGTTTCCTGGCACGCTGGGAGGAGTGCGTGCAATGTAGCTGTGGGTACATGCCCTGGGCCAGCTCTGGGAAGGAAAAGGGCCATGGACAGAGATCCCTAGAGTGGCCTGGGGAGCTCTGGGGACTGTAGATGAGAGCATGTGCCACTGCAGGGGACTGAGGCCGTGGTGTGGGGGTCTTGGAGGCCAAGGGGCATGAGGAGGGACAGGTTGCAGCTCTCATCCCTGTGCTGAGGGAGCACTGGGGAGGGGGAGGCAGGCGAAGAAGTGCAGGGGTGCACACAGCAAGGCAGGGTTCTCCGGGAAGAAGGAAGTAGGTCCCCAGCTGAGAGGGAGCGGCAGGAGGTTGGGAGGGGGAGCAGGCAGGTCTCCAGGACTCCTACTACTCCCTGCCGAGCTCGGGCCCAGGATCGATCTGCACTGTCATAGGGTTGCCAAGTGACGGGCCGGGATCACATGAGGCAGGGTTGAGACTGCGAGGAGGAAGTGAGGACACCGGGGACAGCGGCCTGGGTCCTAGCATGGAGGTTGCTGGCACAGGCACAGGCCTGGGGTGGGGGCCCAGGCAGGCGGGGGCAGGCCTGGGGCATCCCACGGTCCGCAGAGCTGAGCTTCAGGAAGCAGTGTCCCTGTGCACTGAGGTTGCGCGACGGACAGGGAAGGCCTAGACCACACTGAGCTGCAGCTGCACCTGGGGCCTGTCAAGGGTGACGGCCTGGGTGGGGGGTTGGAGGGAGGAGAAAGGGGTGGGCTAACGTGGCATAAGAGCTTCAGGGTCAGGGAGACCAGCAGTTAGTGTAATGGCTACGTCGCTGGACTCTCACATAGTCGACCATGGTTCGAGTCCCGGACCCGGTGGCTTAAACTCACACTGGGCGCGTGTGTGTGCGTGCCCAAGATCCCGAAAGGAGAATGGAGGAGAAAGGATTGTGGCGTGGCCATCCCCTCTGGGGGATGATTTCTCGCTTTCTATCTCTCTGTCTCTCTGTCTGTCTGGTGAGCACACGTGCCCTATAGCAAAAACCTCTCTTAAAAAAAATAAAATAAAATAAAAAAGAGCTTCAGGGTCAGGAGGGCGTGAGCCTCAGCATCCAGACACGACCCTCCTGGTGGACCCGCCTCTCCCTGGGCACCACCAGCCTGCAGTATGGCCGGTTTTCCTCTGTGGTTAGTGTCGGCCGAAATCCACGGTTATCATTGGATCACCGAAAGGCACTGCAGTGGTTTATTCTGAACATGAGATGGGTGAAGGCCCATGGTTGCACAGAAGCGTCTTGATGTGCTCAGATGCGGTGGTTCTTGATGTTTAGGTCCGACAGTGGACGGCCTGGATAGAGCTGCCAGGGAGTCATGACTGGCCAGGCCCCGAAAGGCGGGACACCTGCAAGTGGAGGCTTAGGGTTATAGGTAGGATTATAACGTATGCGACACCCAATCTCCCAGCCCTTTCCTGCCCTCGGTGGGCCCTTGTTAAGAGTCAAGTGTCCACACCAAGGTGCCCTGCTCATCAAACCTCATGCCAGAACCAGGCTGTCTGCCCTCTGGTTTTGTATCTTTTTTTGGGGGGGGGCGAGGGTTGCTATGGGGCGGTGTCCTCGCCGGAAAGACAAAGCGAGACAGAGAGACAGAGAGACAGAGAAATGGAAAGCGAGAAATCACCCCCCAGGGAAGGATAGCTATACCACAATCCCTTCTCCTCCATTCTCCTCTTGGGATCTTGGGCACGCATGCACACGCACCCGGCGTGAGTTTAAGCCACCGGGTCCGGAACTCGAACCGCAGTCGACTATGTGGGAGTCCAGCGACATAGCCATTACGCTAACTGCTGGTCCCTGGTTTTGTGTCTTGACACCTGTGAGTGAGTTTGTGCCCCGAGTGTCTCGGAGAACACTGGCTGTTTTGCACTTGTGCACATTGGTGCAAGCTCTGCCAGGGTCCTGAGGGTCGCCTTGACTCTGGTGGTCATGGGCTGATGGGATTGAGTCCTTCAGTTGAGAACAAGAGTACCCTCTGATTTGTGGACCAGTAACAACCCCTGCATCAAGGCGGCTCTGGGCTATTCAACTGTCGCTGGAGCTTGGGCTCTTCCAAGGAGGCTTGGCCTTGACCTCTGCTGCTGACCGAGTGGCCACTGGTCAGCTGAGGTGGGACGGTGTGCTGGCCCGTCAGTCAATAACCTGGCTCCATAGTCACGTGGCTTCTGGGCTTGGGGAGCAAAGTGGCCCCGCCAGTCTCCTGTCGGCATCAAGTGTCCAGGACACTCTGTTCATTCCAACAGGTGCACTGCCCCAGGTCACCTTGTCACCAATTCCTGTACTGTTCGTGAGCAGGCAATGGACGGGCCGTGAGTGCCAGCTAGACTGTCTGCAGTTACCCACAATCTCAAGAGGTTTCTTCTTCTTTTCTTTTTTGGAGAGGTTTTTGCTATAGGGCGTGTGCGCTTGCCAGAAAGACAGAGAGAGACAGAAAGCGAGAAATCACCCCCCAGGGGAATGGCCATGCCACAATCCCTTCTCCTCCACTCTCCTCTCACAATAGGCACACACACACACGCGCGCTCCCGGTGTGAGTTTAAGCCACCGGGTCCAGGACTCGACTCACGGTAGACTACATGGGAGTCCAGTGACAACATAGCCATTATGCTAGCTGTTTCTAAAGAGGTCATTAAAGTTCAGTGGGGTCACGGGGGCCCTCATTCGATGTGAAGAGTCCTGTAAGAGGAGATGAAGGCCAGCAGGTGGTGAGGTGGCTAAGGTGCTGGATCCCACATGGCCAACTGCATGGTTCAAGTCCCAGACCTGGCAGCTCAAAAATCACTCTGGGCACATGTGTGTGTGACCAGAATCCCAAGAGGAGGATGGAGGAAAGGGATTGGGCCAAGGCCATCCCCCTGGAGGCTGTATCTCTCTCTCTCTGTGGAGGACACGTGTCCTGTACCAAAAACGAAAACAAAATTCTTAAAGAGGAGGTGAGGACACAGCGGCAGGAAGGTGCAGGAGAAGGCGGTGTTTACTCACCGAGGACCAGAGCCTTGGGGGGACCAGCTTCGCACTCCTGACCACAACCTCCAGCCTCCAAGCTGCAAGGAAGGGCACGCCTCAGTCCTGGCCGCCCACAGCAGCTGTCCTGAGTGTCGTGGAGCGTGCGTACCGCTCTGCCACGCGGTGCGCTGATGTGCTCGCGGGGCTGGTCCACGCTCAGCTGAGGCGGTAGGTTGGGCATTTGTTTGTAAAGTGGTAAGTCCCAAACGCCAGCCCTTAAGTGACTATAAATGCTGTTAGGGGATTTTTAAATACACGCAAAGCAGAGAGAATAACATGGGGACCCCGAAGCACACGCAGCACGACTCCTAGGGTCTTTCCCCGACGTGAGCGTGTGCTGCGGTGGTCCAGTCAGTACTCATCACCAAGGTGGTCATGAAGACGTCTTTGTCTCATCCACCACAGTGGTCACGCTGTCCCAAGTCAGCAGGATTCCCTGGCATCGACCAGAATCCCACCCAGTTCCAGCGCTCCCTGTGGCTCTCCGGCTAGCCCCTTGCCACGTTTCTCTGCGCCTCTGCCCCGCCTCGTGCTCCCGCTTCTGGTGACGCTGCTGCCATGGCTGACAGTGGGCTCCACTGGCAGGGCCTCTCCTTCCGCCTTCACGGCATCCCTCCACTTCCTTGTATCCATTGAAGATAAATTCCGAACTACATGCACAGCCAGGGTCCCGCAGGGGTTTCTGATCGGATTTCACAGGAAGACAGGCAGGACTAGCAGAGGGCAGTCCTGCCACTCTGCGCTGGCCCCGCCGCCCCCGTCTCGGGCC
>NW_006159450.1:332017-357690 GCF_000334495.1 Tupaia belangeri chinensis | reverse complement strand
TGCTGCCATGGCTGACAGTGGCCGCCCCTCCTGTCTGGTTCCCTCAGCCTAAGCCTCGTCGGGGACGTTCTCCTGGGCCTGACAGCTCCCCGCAGGCCTCCCAGTCCTGCTGGGCTGCAGCTGCTCACAGGCCCTGCCTTCTGCCCTGGGAGGGCGTCCACTGGCAGGGCCTCTCCTTCCGCCTTCACGGCATCCCTCCACTTCCTTGTATCCATTGAAGATAAATTCCGAACTACATGCACAGCCAGGGTCCCGCAGGGGTTTCTGATCGGATTTCACAGGAAGACAGGCAGGACTAGCAGAGGGCAGTCCTGCCACTCTGCGCTGGCCCGGCTGCCCTGTCCTGGGACAGTGCTGCCTGGCTCGGGAAGAGGCAGGTCAATAAGCACGTCAGACTCTCCCTCAAGCAGGACACTGGGACTGCATGCCTTCTGCACACTGATGTACCGAGTTTTGTGTTTCTGGATACAGATCTTGGTTTTCTGAGTTCCGAATATTACTCCTGGTTGCTAGCTTTTCCTGGCATTCTTATAGTGCTTTCTTTAAAAGACAGACTGG
Source organism: Tupaia belangeri chinensis (assembly GCF_000334495.1). Taxonomy (NCBI): domain Eukaryota; kingdom Metazoa; phylum Chordata; class Mammalia; order Scandentia; family Tupaiidae; genus Tupaia; species Tupaia belangeri. The sequence continues at coordinate 357,132 of NW_006159450.1, read as the reverse complement.
AACTTGAAATGAATTGCTGTAAACCTGCCCTTGGAGTGTAAAGAATTCCACCTGTGGTACCCTCCAGCCAGCCCTCCCTTGAAGTCTAGGGTTCCTACTCCATCATTTTAGCAGACTCGAGTGCATTCCATCCGTTAACCGCAAACCAGGAGGCGTCTCTCTGAGTGCCTGGTGGTGTCTAGTCCGTGGGCTGCTGAGAGGCCTGGACCAGCTCTGCCCAGGGCTGGTGCCTGCTGTGTCCTTGACAGGACAGAACAGAGAGGTCCCCCAGAGCACAGGACTCCCGGGTCACGGGGTGGCAGCAGCGGGAGGGGACCCCATCTTCAGCAGATGCCAAGCACTGATCACAGAGGCCCATCCTCTTTCCCATCAGGCCCTTTAAACCAGCTTTGTGAGAGGCTGCAGCCACGTGGGAGGGACCACGAGGGCCTCAGATCTGCTGGGAAGCCGGGCCGTGGCAGCGCACATTCGAGGTGGGCTCTGGCCCCTCTCAGGGACCCCCTGAGGACTCACCTCCTCTTCCTTCCTTTGAGGTCCATCCAAGACCCCAAACACACTTTCTCCACCAGAAGTGGGAGACAGCTTCTCACCCCCAGAGATCTCTTCCTGGAATCTCAGGACCAAGCAGAGAATGTCTCTTTGAAGAACTACTGCTGTGGGGCCAGCAGGTGGCGTGGTGGTTAAGGCCGACCATGGCTTGAGTCCTGGGCCCAGTGTCTAAATGACACCAGGCACGTGTGCGGGCGTGCCCGAGATCCCTGGAGGAGAATGGAGGAGAAGGGACTGTGGTGGCCAGCCCCCCGGAGGGGTGATTTCTCATCTCCCCTCTCACTGTCTTCTGGCCAGTGCATGTACTTTACAGCAAAAAAGTTTAAGAAAAACAAAGAACTATTGTTGTAACCTTTTATAAATGCCTGGTGAAAACAAAGATGAGTAGTATTCCTTAAGCAGAAGTTTGGGCACGAAGAAATGTGTTTTCCAGTCCAGGGCTTAGGGGAGAACAGCTCGGCTCCTTCAGGTCCAAGATGAGTCTTCTGTGGGGCCAGGAAAGCCACGGTACTTCCCACCTTGGAAGGTACACGTTCGCACCCACGGCCGAGAGACTGGGCCATGGCCATCAAGAAAGAGCGTGAGTCGTAGTAGGACCTGGAGGTAGCTGGGCCCGCAGTGACCAGGAGGTCAGCTGTGGCATTGCTGTGCCAGGCATTTGGCCAGGAAGGCCATGCGGTATAAGAGGCAGATGCAGAGACAGAGACAGGTGCTGACACGCATGAAGGGCAATGGTAGTTAGAGACACCCACACACATGCAGACAGGTGGCCGGGCCGGCAGGGAGGGTGGGCATGGGTAAACTAGATGGGAGGATGGACACAGAAATAGGGCCAGAGAGGGAGGGAGGGAGGGAGGGAGATGGTGGACAGACAGACGGGGTAGACAGATGACAGGGTTGATGGACAGATTGCCATCTCGGTGATTGACAGATGGAAAGATGGGCTGTAGGTAAGAACATGGGCTGGGGCCAGCCCTGGAGTGCCCCCAGGCGCTCACCTCTGGGGGAGGTTGTTGGGCTCCTTGGCATCTAGGGACCTTTGTGGGACGTGCACAGCATTGATGGCTCTCTGGAAAGGATAGCCATGTCCTGGAACACCAGCTGCAGAAGCTAGTGGAGGCCCACGAGGGAGGACAGTGAGAAAGTCAGGGTGGCGGAGACGGCGGGACCAGGACACAGCGTGTATGCCCCAGCGGTGGGGAGCTCCTGAGCCAGGGCAGCGAAGGTGCTGTAGGGATGGAGAGAGCGGGAGCAAAGGCCAGCCGAGAGGGCTCACAGGGCCAGGAGTCGATTTCTGAAACATCGAGTCAGACAGGCACATACTGGTGTGGGAATGACATGGCAGCAGTGCTTGGTGGGAGAGACAGGGAGAACTCGGGACAGCAGAGTTCTGACTCAGCTACACGCTACACGCACGACGTGAGCAGCTTTCCAGAAAGCACGAGTGGCCAGGTGAGAAGACAAAATTAGGATGAGATGGGACCGCGGCTCAAACCTGCAGCCCCTGAGGAAGAAACAGACCCCTTCTGACCACCTGCCCCTGCATGCCCTTGGAGGACAGACAGCTCCCAACCATGCAGAGTGAGGGTCCAGACTCCACCCTGCAAGTAGCCAGGGGAAGGTGGAGCCAGGCAGTAGCCAGTGCCAGGGCCCAGCGGTCAGTGGTTTTTTATTCCTGCAGCCCCTGCTTCCACTCCCAGCTCAGGCTGGGATCTGGGGAGGCAGAACCAGAGGCCTGTGTGTGGGCGTCCCTGGATGACTCCAGGAGGTGTAGGACACCTGCTTGGGGCCCCAGGCCTCCTGTATCAAGAGCTGCATTTCATCAAGGCCCTGGAGCAGCACATGAGGTGTGACTAGCCCTGGGCTGGACATCTGCCCAGGCCAGTGGCTGTCCAAGAGCGGTGCACCCCTGGGCCTCAGGCCAGACTCATCCCTGTGGAGACAGCCCGGACCCTGCAGCTGAGCAACATGGGTGGCCGTGCATACAGGCGGGCACAGAGGTGCTACCCAGAGGACGCCGAGGGGGCCTCGTCGGTGCTGCCGAATGTGCTGGGTCAGCTGGCCCTGCCGGTGTGCACCGTCCTGTCAGAGCCAGGCCTGGTCGCTGGAGTGGTCTGGGAACTGGCTGGTCCTCCCGGGAGGCCTCGACATGTCAGGGCTGGCCAGCAGGGGGCAGGCAGTCACTCTCCTGGGCCCCTTCTGCTGTGCCCCTCCCTGGTCTCCCCTTTCTCTCTGGCCTGCGTCATGGATCCCCTGTGGCCGCTGGGCTCCCTGGACAAGCAAAGCTTGTTCACTCGTCTCCAAGGTCCTCAGAGATAGGGTGGGCCTCAGAGCTCACACAGAGAACGCTGCACCGGCGTGCCCAGCCGCCCTCCTCAGGGGGCTGGGGAGAAAAGGGTGCGTGAGACCACCCCGTCCAGGCCTCTGGAGTCGGCAGCCTCACCTCCCTGCCCAGTACGGCAAGGTCGAGGACATGAAGGCCCACTCCTGGGGTGGCCCTGGTCCCCTGGCCCCAGCTCTTGGCCTGTAAAGATGGGAATTAGGGAGACTGCCCAGCACACGCCTGCATGCTGTGTCCCATGTCCCGTGGGGGTGGGGCCAGGCTGATCTCTACACTAAGCAGAGTGGGCAGGCAGCCCTTGTCTGTTCTCAGGTGACTAGTGAATCCAGCCACCGTGGGGACAGTTGGCAAAGCCGCCTTCTAGCCCTGCGGGGATGGCTCAGAGCCCAGGCACTTGGACAGGTGAAGATGCAGGGAACAGGAGTCGTGGGCCGGGTCCCACTAGGAATTGTCTCTCCTTGACCCAGACCTCCCAGAGACAGCCTGTGCTAGACCACCTCCCGGCCACCTGTAGGCTGGGGCCCTCCCTGCCCGGGACCCTGTCTTGGCCACACCCCTTGCTGGTGGCCCAGTCAGTGTGTCAGGTGGTCTCGGGAAATGGGGAGCAGCCAGGCTGCCCTGCTCAAGGGAAAAGGCCAGTACCCCACTGCAGAGGGGATCGGGGAGGGCCCTGGGCGCCCCTCCACATCCAGATTTGGCCATGTGGTCGCCACAAGGACCTTCTCAGGACAGCAGTGTGACGTGTCCCGGCTCTGCATGCTGGGCAGTCCGCACTGGGTCACGGGCGGGACACCGCCGTCGCCGGCCACGACCTACGCAGGTACAGGCTGGGCGGCCTGTTCAGGGTGCTCTCGCTCTGGGCTGCAGGGACCCTCTGGAGCAGACACTGACGGCTCCCTACACAGACAGCAGTGACTCGGCGAAAGGCAGCGGCTGGGTTATGCCGCATGAGTGATACTGACCGGCAGCAGGTCGGGTGGACGCCACTCTGCAGCCCTCCGGCACCAAGCTGTGTGCGGGACCTCACGCAAGGCTGGCACTGGGCTGGATATGGCCAGAGGTAGCAGAATCGGCCCAACGTCCCTGGTTACCTGGGTTCCAACACTCCTTCGATGTGTGAGCAGTGTCTGTCATTCAGTCTGTAAAAGCCGTCTGAATGACCCCTGACCAAAGCAAACTGCGGCCTTGTGGCTCCTGGGGTTTTGGGGGTAGCGACCTGTCTCACGGCCTGCAGCCAGAAGCTTCCCTGTGTGTCTCGAGTTCAGCAGAGGCAGCGGCAGTGGGCGGAGTGCAAAAGGAGGTTTGCTCTCCTGGGACACTGAAAAGCTGTGCCTCACCCGCAGAGTAAGTAGGAAAACATCCCTTGTTCTGTTCCAGGCTTAACGTTTCCAGACAAATTGAAGAAAATCACTCTAGGGGAGCTCGGGCGGGGCAGAGGCTGCCTCGGGCGCGCTCGGAGCTTGCACAGGGCTGGACACCCCTCCTCGCGGCCCGCCCGGGAAGAGCCTTACTCCCGCTGCTGATTCCCGGGTCCCGGCTTCTGCTCAGGAGGGAAGACTTTTGGATTCTGGACCTTGGTCTAGGATAGGAATGGTTTATTCTTGTGAGGCAGTGATGAGCGCTGCTCAGAGTCCCACCTGAATTTAGAATTCCTATTTTGTAAACTGGCATAAAGTATCTCGGCCATACCCTTCTCCTTTAACAGCTTAATTGAGTACAATCGACATGCAATAAACCGTGTGAACTGTCCACTTGGGGCATTTTGACATGCGTCCGCTGGTGAAACCACTCCGTAAGTAAGCTGAGGGACTGCCTGGCGCCTCTGAGGCCCTCCGGCCCTGCCCTCCTGTCCACGTCTCCTCGCCGCCCAGGCAACCACCAGGCTGTTTTCGTAGCTGCAGCCTGGTGGGCATTTTCCGTAACTTCTGCAGAAATGTCCGCGTCGAGTCTGCCCTGCCTCGCGCAGAGTAGCTGCCTTGAGAGCCATCTGCTTTCGGATGTTCTCGCTTCCCCTTTCCGGAGCTCAGGTGCAGGCCGTGGCTCGGACCATGTGGCTGGGAGGTGAGGTCCAGACACGTCACTCCTCTGCCCACTAGCCCAGCCTCAGGGCCCCCCAGCATCACCGGCTCTCAGGGTCCCCAGTGAGGAGAGTATTTGTCTCCATCTACACCCTAGCAAGTGGCGGCCTGGCCCTGGCAGACACCCACCCTGCCTGTGGTGAGGCCCTGGTGGGGCTCCGACTTCAGGGTAATGTTGGACCCCATCTGCAGGAAGCAAAAGGTCCCACGGCTCAGGTTGTCCTAGATGGTGATGACTTTGAGGCTCTGTGTGTGGCTCCTACAGTCAGACGTGCACCTCCCAGCACTGCAGAGATGCACTGTGACAACTGTCCTGTGAACTGCGGCCCAGAACACATGGCCACTCATTCTGGTATTGAGGTCATACACAGCAGCGTCTGCTTGCAGGAGATGTGGGAGGTCCTGTGTGTCACTGCAGGTGAGCAGGGGTGGTCTGCAGAAGCGGAGCTGTGTGCAGGCGCTATGCAGCACAGCGCTAATCAGAGTGCCACCCCACGTGGCACCGGGCACTAGGCTGTCCCCTGCAGCTGCTCAGGTCATGAAAGGCAGCAGGACACCACCTTGTACAGGCAGCTGAGCTGGCCAGGTGCCACTCCAGCCCAGTGCCGAGCCTCAGGGTGCCATGGTAGGGCAGCCAAGGGGTGCAAGTCTAGGGTGACAGGGGCAGAAGGTCATCCTGGCCAGACCATCCTGGGGCTGCCTGTCTTCTGGGCTGCCGAGAGCAGGCAGTTCGTCTATGGCTCAGTTGTCTTTTCACAATGGCAAGGCTCTGTTCGCACAAGCACAGCACAGCAGGTGAAGGACAGGGGATGGGGCTGCCCACGGCCAGGATCTGCGCTGCACTGTGGGGAGCCCACTCCGAGTCTGACTAAGACCGTCATGGGGATGGAGCCATCAGCGTGGACCCTGGATTCCAGCTGTCACCCCAGCGTCACTACAGTTTCTGGGTTAGGTCACCCTCCAGCTGCTGTGTCCATCCACTACATCAAGGTCCCCGAGCCTCCAGATCGTAATGAGGCAGGCTGCAGAGTGAGAGCCTGGGCACCTGCTGGGGTCCACGTGGGGGAATGGCCAGCGAGCGGCCTAGTTGCCCGAGTGCCCGTTCAGATGCCCTCACCAAGGCTGTGCCCTGTGCCCCGCATTCTTGTCTTTGTGGCCAGCTCAGTGATCGTGCGTCCTGGCTTGTGGTGACAGTGACCTGTGCGGGTCAGCGAGGGCGGCCATGTTGCTTCTAACCTCGGAGAAAGCAGTCAGGGCCGGGGTGTGTCCAGGCGTGCTGGTTGTGGACTGCAGTGCTGAGTGCTCAGCTCGAGGAGAGCCATCCTGGGCAGTGCGCTCTCCGTGGCCAGGTTGCAGCTGGAACAGTGGACCCAGGTCTGTCCCAGGGCTCCTGGGCCACACAGCATAGCCCATACGCTGTCCGACAAGCTGCCCCGCTGGGGCCCTCAGGGCCACCTGTGTGGGGGGCCCAGGAGAAGAGGCTGGCCTAGCAGGCAACTCCCCAGTTTCCAACAGCCTTGACCTTGGGCCCTGACCCGGCCCCTCCTGCCTGGATGCAGCCGTGTGCACTGTGGGACTGGACAGCCCTGCCACACCCACAGCTGGCCTGGGACATAGGGTGCCACCAAGGAGGCCACTGCCCCGGCGTTTGGAGTGGAAGAGCCCACTTCAAGGACCCCACGCTTGCTCCAGAAGCAGGTCTTCCATGCCTCCTAGCACACGGTCTGGGGATATTCAGTGTGAAGTCCCAGAAGTGACGGTCCTACGCCGTTCTGTAAGCTGCGGGGGATGGCCGCCCCTGTGCCCCGTCGGGACACACGGCACCCTTTGTGCAGTGTGTCTGCGCTGTGTGCTCCACCTGTCAGCTGCCCGGTGGCCTCTCAGTGACAAGTGGAAAGACACGGCAGGTGCAGCCTGGCTCTGCCTGTGGCCGTGCACCCCTGGGGTCTGGGGGGCATTCTCTGCAGACAGGGTGGTCGTGTTCTAAGCTCTGCTACAAGGCAACTCCCAGCGTGGGGGGTCCTGGGGCTGGGAGGGCAGAGTCTGCAGGGCTGCAGTGAGTCTAACCGCTCCCCTGGGGCTGTCCTGCTCTGCCCAGGTTGGGCAGATCCCAGGGAGGCTCCACAAAGGCAAGATCTTGGGTTTCCCTTCTGACTGGGGTCCCCAGGTGCATCCCAGGGGCCTTCACCCCATCCTGGGCTCCCAGCCTGGTCTCCACAGGGCAGCAGCGAGCAGGGGCTGTGCTCCTGACCACTGGGAGGGCCCAGGATGCCGCTCCTGCCTCAGTGGCCTGGAGCAGGAAGTGAGTGCTGGTCTGAGCACAGCATCAATCAGACATCACAAAGTCCACATCCCTAACCCCATGGCCTTTATTGGAGGGAGCGGCTGTCCCCTGGCCCACTCACCCCTACCCTAAACTCAGTTTTGGCACCACCACATATACCCTGCCCCACCCAGAGCAGGGCTGGTCAGGACTCAAGGCCTCCGCGCCATGGCCCCCAGTGGGTGAAGGGCACTGATGGCAAAGGCCACGGGAAGCCCTGAGGGCAGGCCACGGGGCAGGCCACAGCCCACGAGCCCATCCCAGGGGCCCACAGCCTGCCCAAGAGCTCACGCTCTGAACAAAGCCCCCTGATGCGGCACGGGGCTCCCAGTGCCAGGACTGGGGTCACACAGGGACGGGGTGACCTTGGGCAGATGTTCCCTTGATAAGTCCCTGGCAGCGGCTCTAGGTCTCAGCAAGGACGGACGAAGGCAGTCTCCACGACCTCCTCCTTCTGGAGCCTTCCCAGCTGAGAGGGCGGGGCAGGAGGGCGAGCCTGCTGGGGCCGCTGGGGTATCCCCTGGCCCTGCCAGGTGACAGGTGCTGGCAGCCACAGTGCAGGCGCTGGCCGGGCCAAGCCCCTACAGGCCTCACCCCGCGGGCCTCACCCTGTGGGCCTCACCCCGCAGGCCAGGTGGGCTGGGGGCTGGAGCCAAGACCTGCCCAAAGTGCAGGCCCCTGTTCTCAGACACTGACCTGAAGGGGGACCCAGAGGTGGCAGCACATGGAGGCTCCTCAGGACCTGGACGAAGGGAGGGCTGGACAGTCCCCTCTGAAGACAGAGGGAAGTCCCCTCTGAAGACAGTGGCCAGGTCCTATGGGGGCCAGGTCCCGCTCTGAGGTCACCACAAATGCTAGCCCTTGGGGAGGGCCATGGCCACTGAGGTGATCTCAGCCTCTCTCTGCCCAGGGCAGTAAGTTCCAAGATTCACAAGTGACAAGTCCGAGCAGAAGGGCCAAGCCTGGAAAGCTGGTCCCGGCCCCTGCCCCAGGGTGCGCACAGTGGTGTCCATGCCAGGTGGGCCTGGAGGCCACAGTGCCCAGAGGCAACTCGTAGGCAGCAGAGCCCCTTGGCTACTTCTAGAAAGACAGGCCTTTTCCATCTCTCTGAGGGTAGGAGACTTTGGGGCAGCTCAGAGGCCTCGGGAAATCTGATGGGGAATAATTGGTCCTCTCGTGGCCCCAAAGCAAAGGGCAGGAGGGCCACTGCAGCAACTCCACAGCGACCACCAGGATGACCACAGGGACAGGACGCCTAGGGCTACCATCCCTGGGGAGAGGGTGGCCAATTCAGGCCACCATTTGCTCACTCTCTGGGGGACAAACATGCCAAGCCCCAGTCTGGAAAACCCAGGTACCTGGTTCTGGGGGCTGGGTGCAGGTGCCCAGCCCTACTGCACAATTTTAAACCACATGGAAGTTAAAGAAGGGCAGGCGTGGAGACCAGAGGTGTCCACCTTCCCCATGCCACACTCAGACCCCGACCTTTTGCCCCCTCCAAAGAGCAGGTTGCCTAAAAGGAACCTGCTGTAAATGACTTCCTGGAGAACCCCTGGGCCAGGGAGCCTCAGGAGAGACCCTCTCACCTGGGAGACCCTCTCACCTGGGAGACCCTCTCACCTGGGAGACCCTCTCACCTTGGAGACCCTCTCACCTGGGAGACCCTCTCACCTGGAGACCCTCTCACCTGGGAGACCCTCTCACCCATGGCTTCTTCTCTCTGCTGGCCAGGCTGAGGGGAGGACATCTCACAGTGGACTCTGCCAATTCTGTCCCCAGAACCTCGCGGCTCCCATCCACCCCACACCCGACTCCGCCTACCCCAGGGCCCTGGCCTTGCTCCTCTGCTGGGCCTGGGCCACTCATGGACTTAGGTGTGGAAGTCCCCTCTGAAGACAGTGGCCAGGTCCTACGGGGGCCTTGCACTCTCTGGGAGTGGCCACCAGAGGACACCCCTGCCTGCGTTTGCAAGATTTGTTCAGCCTCTCTGGGCAAGGGTGGGAGCAGACAGACTCTCTGGAGTGTGGCCAGGAGGTGGGTGACGGGAGGTGGCCCCCCCATGGATTTGTCAGACAGTGGTGGCTGAGAGGCTGGACGGTGGAGGACACTGCACAGCGGAGGGCGTTTCAGGCCAGGCCCTTCTGCAGCTGAGCTAGTCAGAGCCTGCACCAGCCGTGGCCTCCCCGACGGCCAGGCCTGTATGTCCCTGCAAGCCCCAGCTCAGGGCGGGTCAGCAGGTGGAGACAGCTCCGTCCCAGGGGCCTCATGGCTCAAACCCAGGGCTAGGCTGGCCAGCAGCATGGAGCCTCAGCACTGGCCGGCAGCCATGTGGACTCTCCTATGCCCAAGATGTAGTGGACGAGGCGGCGCCTGCCCCAGGAGACAGTGATGGGATAATAGTGTGTGGGAGGACGGATGCGCGAAGACCACTGGGGTCCTCGCTCCAGACGTGATCTGAGCCTTGCAGAGCAGCGTGGCCTCTGGGGACGGGGAGAGAAGACACAGGAAGGAACCATGGGCCAGGACGACCCGCGTCTGAGCAGGGACATGTAGCTCCCTGAGGGGCCAGAGAACCCACGACTTCACACTCAGATGTCGCGTCTGCAGGAGCATGCCTGTGTTTGCCTCAGGGGTGGCCGGCCCCCAGCATCCCACCGGGACACAATCTGTTGAATTTCCTATGGTTCCTGCCCTTGGGACGGGAACACCCAGACCTGGAGCCTCTGCCCTCCATGCCCCATATGGCTGCCTGCCAGCTGCCCCCTCCTGCTCCATTCGACAATACTCCAGACCCCACTGGATCTTTCCAGGCCCTGCGGCCAGCCCTGGCATCCCCCAGGCCCTGCTGGACCCTGATGGACAAGGGGCTGTGGTGCCGAGCCCTCTGTCTGGCTGCCCTCACCGTCTCTGCAGGGCTGCTCAGTTCCTGTCCTCGAGACCTCTGAGAGGCAGGTCCTCGGGCTGTGGCCATGGCACTCCCCAGGGCCTGCACACCTGGGTGCACCCTGTCCCCTCTACCCTGAGGACTCCTTTTTGGTCATCATGTGAACATATCCATGGTCTGCCATCCTAACCATGCGGAGCACCCCTACACACTGCCCTGTGCCTCCACTTCCCCCACGGGAAGATTTACCTGGCACGCCTGAGCCTGGCGCGCCTGGCTGCCTCCTCCTGTTGCACCTGCCCACGGAAGTGTGCTCAACCTGGGGGTCCAGCCAAGGGCCAAGAGCCTAGTCCCAGAGCCCTCCCTGGCTGAGATGCCCCCGAGTCCTCAGTTCAGGCCCACGGCTGGGACCTGCTGTGACTCAAGACAACAGACCTGGGCTGGGACCCAGGGCTCCCGCCAGGCCACCCAGCACCTGCCACAGGAGGGAAGGGCCTGCTCGCTGGGTACACTCCTAGGCACCCCAGAGGGCTCTCAGTGAGCCTGGGGTTGAGAGAAGAGGCCCTCGAGCAGACCTGCTGGGAAAGCCATCTTTGGGGGGCCCCCCATGGCACGCCCAGCCCTGGCCCACCTCCATCCTGGGCTTGCTGACTAGGCTCCCTGGCAGACTTAGCTCCCTGGCAGACTCAGGTCCACCGGAGGGCAGCAAGCCTGAAGGGAGCCACGGGCAGCACCCACGACATGAAGGCCCCGCTGTGGAATGCCTGGGCCACGTGGAGCAGCAGGGCCAGGGCGCTCCATGCTGAGAGACCGTGTCACTCTGTTTTCACTTCCTGGTGCGGCCTGAAGGGCACCATGGCTCTCGTGACAGGAAGCATAGCTGCAGGTCCAGAAAGGCCAGGCTGGACAGAACCTAGTCCTCAAGGGCACAAGGCGAGGCGCTGTCCCCAGATGCCTGCAGGGTATCCCCGCCCTCTCCAGTCCCCACCAGGCAGCACCCGCTCTCAGCTGTCCTGGGTGCCCACATTGGGCTCCTCCCCGCAGTCCCTGGAGAAGCACCTGCTCCTCTCTCAGTCTCCTGGCTCTGAGGGATGGCAAGGGAGAGGGTCCACAGCAGCCAGAATGTGGATGAGGACTCAGACAAGGGGCAGGGCAGCCTCCAGTAACCTGCAGACATGCAGCTGGCCTCAGCTCAGGCCACGTTTTGCTCCTGCCCGCGTGAGCCACCTGGTGATGGCAGGGCCTGAGTGCAGCGCCCACGAGCCCCTGCTCTGACTGCTCTCGGGGTCCCTGTCTGATGGGGGCCCTGGAGGTCCTGTGTGTGCCCCCCCCGGCATCCTTGCCTCCAGTGGGCCTCCCTATGCTCTCCATGGTACATTCTAGAAGCCAGGTCGCTGGTTGGTGCTGATGGTGGCCACCATGGCCTCTGGTCCTGTCTGAGCTTCCAGGGCATCTGCTGACCTTGTCCCAACTTTGACGCTGGGTCCCTGGGGTTGGGGTAGACGTGGGCCTGCCCTGGGGCCTGCTAGTGACTCAGCAGCTGTTGGCTGACCCGAACTCTAACCCTAGGGCCAGCCGCGTGCCCCCCTCCCATCCCCACCTCTGCCGGGCTCAGCTACATGTCGGACTTCCTGCTGCTCCTTGGAGACACCCCTTCTCAGCAGGACTCCTGCTTAAACCCTGGCCTCCTGTGAATGTCCCAAAGCTTTGGGCAGGCCCAGCTCCTCCTCCTCAGGGATCCCCAGCGAGCGCACCTCCCGTGGTCTGCACACCCATGCCCCTGCTCTCAGGCAGCTGGGACAGGGATCGAGGGTTGGTGTGTATCTGCCCAGAACCCTGAGACAGGCTGTGGTCTGTGGGCTGCCTGAGGAGGGGGTCCCCTCTGGTCACTCCCTGTTCTCAGAAGAGACGCCACAGAGGCAATCAGGACAGTGGACACCAAGAGAGGGCTTTGGCTGGGAGCCCGGCCAGCCCAGAGGGCAGGCCGATGACTGCCTCTGGAAGGAAGCCCCTGCGGTGCCCGGACGGCGGTGCCCTGCACCCCGCACCCCGCGCCACCCGAACATCTGTGAGAGCATGAATCAGCACGGGTTAATGTGTAACCCTCGTCCCGCAGGAGCACTATTGTCTGATAAGGGATTAAGGAGAAAGAGGGAAGGAAAGCTCTGATAAGCACCTCTCACTGTGACAGATGCCAAGGTCGCGGGGCTGGGTGTCGGGAGGGCCCAGTGGGTGCCCCCGCACACACCTCACTTCAGGGACCCAGTGGTTCTAGGCCAGGTGCCCCCACCCCACTTTGAGAGGGCTCTGGGGTGCGGTTTTAGTCCACACTTTTATTGGGCCTCGGGGGGTTACGGCTATAGTTATTCTGTGCCAGTCCCTACCGCAGACTCCGGCCAGGGCACACCTGACACCCTGGGCCCCTGCCTGGTAGCCAGGTCCGTGGTGGCTCCTTAGCTGGGGTAGTGGGGGCAGGGGCGAGGGGACGGCCTGGGCTAGCTCACCCTCTTACGAGTCCAGGAGGTGCTGGGGCTGCTGTCAGTGTCCAGGCTATTATGGGCTGGCAGCCAGGAGTGGCCAGGGCACAGAGGGTGGGCACCAGCCTTCCAAGAGCACAGGGAGTTCACTTCCAGAAAAGGGGTAAGAGGGGGACCTCTCCCCAGCCCTGCCCTCCTGCCTCTGGTCAGCGTGTCTTGAAGGGACTTTGGGACCAGGTCCTCCCCTCAGAGGTGGGGTAGGGATCTGCCTCGGCAGGTACACCGCCTTCAGACGCAGGCAGGCGCTTGGTGACTTAGACACGTAGGGCCCACCGTCCCTGGGCAGGACTTGGCAACCTGCACAGCCTGGTGCCAAACATTGGCCCCTAGAGCTGGTTTTCTGTACGGGGCTGAGCTGGGCCACATGCACCTAGTCTGAGCTCTGGGCAGGCTGACATCCGTGCACTGCCCCCTCCCCCCGGGTGAGAGGGACCTGGAGAAAACAGAAGGGAGCATGCTGTGTGCACCCAGCCAGCCCTACCTGACCACCCCAGCTAGAGGGCAGGCCTTGCGTTTGTGCGTGCGTTCATGAAGGGGCACCCGAGATCTTCTCTGGGGACGGGGGTAGTTCTGGGCCAGCTCCATGCTGGATAGGCCAGCAGGGGCCATTCACGAGAGGGCCCTTGTCACTGGCACCATGGGCACCCTCCCCGAGGCTAAGGCTGGCCTCCTCCCAGCAGCTGTTCTCTGGGTCTCTAACCCTCCCCAGGGTGGCTGCAGCTGTTGGCCAGACCCCCATTGGGACAGCCGCCCACCCACTGGCCGCTTGAACACCCACATCTGTGCTTTTGGGGGCTCCAGAGAGTGATGTGGGAGGGTGCATACTGCGGCGTGCCACAGGGGACGCTGACGGTGGCTGGCAATTGCCCCAGGACTCTTACAGGTGAGCATCCCTAATCCAAAACCCAAACTCAGAAATACTCCAACACCTGAAACTTCCCGGGCACCGTCGTGACAGCACAGTGAGGACCCCACCCTGACCTCATGCGACAGGCAGCACTGTGGTATGGAGTTTCTCCAAGCTGCGTAAGGGGCACGCAGCAGAAATAGGTTTCATGCTTAGATTGGGCCCCACCCCACGACATCCCCTATGTATGTGCAAACCTGCCAGAATCTGAGGGATCCAGAGCCAGAAACGCTCCTGGCCCCAGCCTCCAGAGTAACGAGACCCCACGCGTGATCCCAGGGCTGTCCCAAATGAGCAAGTCACCTCACCGAGACCCCAGCAGCCCCCGTGAAATAGCCTGGCCACCGCCACCCGCCAGCTGACCCAGGTGCCCACCCTTGCTAAACCGTGCTGGCCCTCCCAGGGCGCAGCGGCTTCTGCTCACACACACAACGGTCTCCCAGGATGGGCAGCCGGCGGCCATGTCTGCACCCACGCTGTTCTCCCTGACCCTGGACGCAAACCTCTGCGGGTAGGCAGGCTGGCGCTGTGTACATCCCTCTGATGAGGGAGTCAGGCACAGAGAGGTCGTGCAGTGACGGGGTGAGGGCAGGGCGCCCAGGGCCTCGGCCAGGGCAGGCCTGGTCCTCGCAGGCATGGTCAAGGGCAGGTGAGCCGAGGGCGACTGCTCAGGATACGGGGCCCAGCCCTGTGGTCACGTGACTGGGGCCAGCACTGGAGTCCAGCCTCCTTGCTCTGAGATGGGAGTGGGTGAAGGCGAAAGCCGGCCACCTCGCGCGGTTCCCATGGGTATCAGGTGAAGCCGGGGTGGGGACCTGCGAGGGAGCGGGGAGCTGCTCTCCGTGCGCGGTGCCCGTCTCCACCAGGAAGTCTGAGGCAGAACAATGAGCGCACTCACGCAGCCGGGCCGGGCTGGCCCCCGCGGGCCACAGGAGCAGGCGGTCGGGGCCAGAGGAGCACGTGTGGGGACCCTCCACAGGCCCCAGACACAGAGGCTCCTCGAGTGGAGACGCACAGCCCTCCAGGAGAAGCAGCGGCCCTGAGCTGGTCTGCCCTGGGCCGGGCTGCGGTCAGGGCTGCACTCCGGGTATCTGACCGCACGTCCACACCAGAGTGTGGGGCTTCCACCGTGGAGCGCCTGGGGTGTTCACGTGCAGGGACAGGGCCTCAGAAAGTGGCCCCAGTCTGTGAATGGGGGCAGGACCCTGTGTGCACGTCCAAGGGAAACACTCTTGTTTTCACAAGCTGAAATGGCAGAAGCCTGAGAGGTTACTTTCTGAAAATATTATTCCTGAAATCCGAACGCACAGCTGGTATTCCTGGCAGCCAGGCTGTGTGACCTTCAGGCCCGGGGCTCCAGCCTCCGCCCTGGGCTGGGCTGGTCAGAGAAGCAGGTGTGTAGGGCACTTTGGGTTTGGACACTCTGCCACTCAGTCATACACACACACCACTTTGCCCAGGTGGGGTCCCCAGGTGGACGTGGCCTTGCACCCGTCCCTACCCAGTGGCTCAGCTGCCAGCCCCTGGTTCTCATGCAGATGACACTCCATCATTTGGCTCTGCCTGGGAGAAGTCGAGGTTTATGTCCACCTCGACCACCACTCCTTATAGCCTGGTGACCTCGGCCCAGCTGGGCCAGTCCAAGGCGGCTGGTACCTGCCAGGTTCTGTCCACAGGGCTCGGGTGGGCTGGCCAAGGCTGCAGAGATGGCACCCAGCCTGGGTGGGCCACTCCGGCAGGTGGGTGATGGAGCGCCACCCAGACCCCAGGACAGTGAGCTCGGTGCCCTGCTCCTCCTGCAGCTGAGTCCCTGGACGATCGGCCCTGCCACTGCATGCAGGGCATGAGGGGCTAGGGACAGGCTCCTGTGGGCTCCCGGGTCTACTCCCAGCTCTGCTGCCGGCAGCCACCTGGCCTGGCAAAATCACCACCTGCTGTTGGCAGCCAGGAGGAGGGTGCAGACCCAGGGACTGTCCCAGGGAGCAAGGCTGTGCCAGGGTCTAGCTTGCCCTAGGCCTCCTCACACCTCACTTTACAGACAGGGAAACAGGCACAGAAGGCCATCTGCCGGCCTGTGGGACCCGACTGCACCCCACGACCCCGCAGCAGAGCAGAGAAGCAAGGCTGTGGTGGGCACAGCTATGGTGGGTACAGCTGCAGAGGACTGGAGGACTGAGGCTGGGTCATCGTGCAGCCCTGAAGCAGCCCTGGGGAGCCCAGAGTTGACAGTGAAGCCCAGGCTGGGAGGGGGCATGCTGCAGAGGCCCAGCCAGATGAACTGAGGGTCCCCGAGAGTGCGAGGCTGCAAAGGGGAACACTCAGGGTGGCCCAGCATTAGGGACGAGTGGGTGCCCAGGCCGCATTCTCCTATAGGAAGCTAGGCTTTGAGGAAGAGGTCGAGAGCCCGGGTGCCGGGACACATCTGCTCCAGGACACGTAGTCCTGTTCCGAGCCGACCTGACTGGCATGAACAACATTCCAATCCGAAACGTTAATTTGTGCAAATGAGTGTCGGGCTCCACACAGCCTCTGCCCAGGAATTCCCCTCCCGCCCTGGAGCCATGGGCATTCCTTGGTGGGAATTTTCCACTGTTGGGCTGCACCTTGCGGCTCCTGGGGCCTGTGCTGTCTTCAGGGTTGGCCACAGCTTTTCCTTCCAAGGTGGTCAGAGTCCTGGAGCCTGGTCCTGGTGACTCTGGGACACAAGGGGCTAAGGTGTCCTGACCCCATGCCTGGGGCCACCTTCTCAGGGCCCACTGTCCACTCCTCTGTGGGTGTGGCAAACAGGGAGGTGGGGGCCCTGGGACTTCTAATTTGGTCAGAGATTCAGCCTGTGAACGGCCCTCTGACCCCAGGTGGTGGTGAACCCCACAAACAACCCCAAAGCCAGGGAGCGCGTGGCCTTCCCACCAGTCCCTAGGACTCCGTGCTGATCAGGTGCTGGATGTCTGCGGCAGCTCCCAGACTGCATGCTGGAGGCCAACCTGGAGGAGGAAATGAGACCCAAGGGGCTGTTGCTCTTCCTAGCCCTGGGCAGGTCCGCATCCCACCCCTCCAGGCTCTCTGGGACGTGGGTCAAGAAGGGGCCGGGCAGTGATCCTCAGCCCACTAAGGACCAGTGGCCCCGCGGGCTGAGCTGGGCTCGCCCAGCCTAGTCCCTACGGATCTGGAGCCTCAGTAAGCCCTGGCGGGTACCGAGCCAGGGTCCTACTCCACCGCATGTGGCAGTCTCACAGACGCGGGCCAGGCTGGTGGCTGGTGCCCTCCCCATTGGTGGGGGCCCCCGCTGTGCTCCCCGGACTAAAACAGCCATTCTTTGCAGAGCTCGCTCTGGATTCTCTCGGGAAGAAACACTATCAGAGAGATGGCTGAACAAAGCTGTGGCCGCCCTCCATGGATGGGGCGCGCCCACCAGTGGCCAAGGCTCCTTGCCCGGCCGGGCGAACGGCCCCCAGCACAAAGCCCATTGTGCTCCTGGACGCTGGGAGCCTCCCTAAGCCCTTAGCACACACAGAGTCTCCCGGTACAGCCCAGCCCGGCCACGCCCTCCTCTCTGGCCTATTGTCCTGGCCTTCAGGCCCTGTTTGCTCTGATCTCCGGCCTGGCCTGATACCATTGATCTGCGGGAGGTGGACCGCAGCCAAGATGGTACAGGATTCAGGTTCGGGGGCCTGGCTCAGTCCAGCACTCGGCAGCCTGCTGCTCCAGAAGCTTCCGGGTCAGCTGTACACAGCTCTCTGTCTAGGAGGTCCCAGGAGCCAGGGGCAGGCTGGCATCAGCCCCTGGGTCCGGGGGCCCGTGAGGCTTGTAGGTGTAAGTGGAGGCTGACTCTCAGAGCTGTGCACAGCTGGGCAGCCAGAAGGCAGCTGAGGCTCATCAGTGCCACAAGATCGTGCCCAAGGCAGGTAGGGATCTGGCCCCCACCTCCATATGGGGCTCCCTGTCTGAAAAAAGAGACTTCCCAGCCCTTCTGGAGGACAACGTCTCGGCTCCCTCCAAGAGGGACGGATCTGCTGTCCCCAGTGAGCCGAGACTGGCTGAGTAATTGCCTTGTCAGTGGCCTCCTTCCTCCCCTCCCTAGCTGTTTTTACTGAGGCAGAGTGAGGGGCTTGCGGGGTGGCCGGGATGCAGTGCTGGGCAGGGACAGGAAGGCACCAAGGTGGACAGCAGCCTCGCCATGGATGCACCCACTTCAGTGCACAGTGGCCACCGGCCACTGCCCCCTTCCCAGGCAGCAGGCACGGTGTGCCCTTGGCCGACTGCTCATGTGATGTGCCCTTAGCTGGCTGTGCGGCATCGTGGGGTTCTGCACTGGGTGCTGTCAAGGGCAGCTCCGCAGTCTCTGTGGCAGCAGCCCGGCTCTAGCAGGAGGCTGGGAGGGCAGGAGACCGTGGCCGAGACCAACCTTAGGAGGGAGCCAGCACAAAGGCCCTGCCCAGGAGACCCTCTGTCCTGCTGGACGCACTCAGCCCAAGGCCTTTGGGCCTGGAAGGAAGCCCACGGAGGGGACCTGGATGGTCACTCAAGTGTGAGAGACCTCAGGACACCTGTTGCCACAGATTCTGTGTGAACAGTGGCTTGGAACGCGACAGTGCAGAGCAGCCGGGTGGCGGGAATGTGAGCCACACCAAGGAGCGGCCGCTGCCTGCTGGCTCCACTCAGTCACCACGCTCAGGAGTCTCGAGTGCACCCTTGACACTGCTGCCCCGAGGGCCCGGCTCCGGTGCTCTGACCAGGCAGTCAGAGGCCGTGCCCATGCCCCACGCAGTCCGGGACACCTCAGGGAGTTAACCAGCCAAAAGGCACAAGGACGCGCTCCCAGAGTCACGCAGTGAAGCAGTCCCTGCTCCCCACACATGCCTGAGTGGGTGGCAGGATCCCCAGGACTGAGAACTGCACGGAGCACTGGGACTGAGAAGGGCACATGTCTCAGCTGTGGTGCGAGGCGGGAGACCCGGCCGCAAGGTCCAGACCTGAGAGCAGCAGGTCGGCCGTGTGTGTTGTTAGTTAAGAATCGATGCAGGGACCAGCAGTTAGCGTAATGGCTATGTCGTTGGACTCCCATGTAGTTGACCGTGGTTCAAGTCCCAGGCCCGGTGGCTTAAACTCATGCCAGACACGTGTGCGTGCGTCCCAAGATCCCGAGAGGAGAATGGAAGAGAAGGGATTGCGGCGTGGCCATCTCCCCCGGGGGGTGATTTCTCACTTTCTATTTCTCTGTCTCTCTGGCCAGCACACGCGCCCTATAGCAAAAACCTCTCCAAAAAGACTAGATACAAAAAATACCAGTATCGTCAGACTCCATAAGAAACAGAAAGCATATTTCATATATAAGGACACAGATTAGACATGAAAGAATGGAAAACTATGCTCCTTACAGGCATTAACCAAAAGAAGCTGGTGTAGGTGATACCAAGGCGGACTTTAGGCACGAAATTACGAGATGGAGCAAAAGGACCTTCCAGAAGGACAGGCAGCCAGCCCCACCACAGAGGCCACGATCCTACCTAACAGCCCTGACAGCCCTTGATGGCCCCTGACAACGGCCCCTGACGGCCCCTGATGGCATAGCTCAGGATATAGAAAGCAAAGCTGATGAACTAAAGCAACAGACAAAGCCTCACTACCTGGAGGAAAATTTTAACCTCTCTCTCTCGTTACTGAAACTAGAAATAGAAAATTGACCAGATTCTTGACCACAGAGCAAGTTCTAAAAGGACTGAAGTCGTACAGGGCACCTTCTCTGGCCAGGGTGGAATTATCCTAGATTTCAGTAACAGGAAAATTTCCAAATGTTGGGGGCTGGCAGATGGCGTGTGGGTTAAAGATGCTGGATTCCCACGTGACCGACCATGGCTCGAGTCCCGGACCCAGCGGCTTACTTTCTCATTTTCCCTTTCTCTCTCGCTCCTAGTCAAATTAAATAATAATAATAATAATAAATGGATCAAAATAAGTAATTCTTTGAAAACAAAAAGAAAATTTCCAAATATTGAGAATTAAGCCATTGTGAATTAAGTAATACTTTTAAATAACCTTTATTTAAAAAACAAACAATAAAAATCAGAAAATAAATTAAGCTGGATAAGAAAAATACAAAAAAATTGAAACCTCTGAGATGTTACCAATGAAAATTTTATAGCTTATTGGAAAAGTCATGTATCAAAAAAGGAGAAATGCTGAAAACCAGTGACCCAAGCTTCCAGTTCGAGAAGCTAAAGGAACATCAAACTAAAGCCCAAATGGAGGGAAAGGAATAAACGAAGTCTAATCAACAGGGCAGGGACCAGCAGTTAGCGTAATGGCTATGTCGCTGGACTCCCACGTAGGCGACCGTGGTTCACGTCCCAGACCCGGTGGCTTAAAACTCACTCCAGGCGCGTGTGCGTGCGTGCCCAAGATCCCAAGAGGAGAATGGAGGAGAGGGGATTGCGGCATGGCCATCCCCCCGCCGTGGGATGATTTCTCGCTTTCTGTCTCTTTGTCTCTCTCTGTCTGTCTGGCCAGCGCACACGCCCTATAGCAAAAAACCCTCTCAAAAAAAAAAAAAAAAAAAAAAAAAAAAGAAAGAAAGAAAGAAAAAGAAACAGGGCCGAAATAAAATGGGGAAACCGAGAGGAGTGGTTCTGTGGAGAGACCGGCAAAGCTGACAGGTGCTGTCAGGGTTAGCTGCGGCCATGTGAGGGGTGAGAGGGGGTCACTGCACAGACTTGCAGCCATGAAAAGGGCAGGCGTCACAAGAAAGCTGGGGCCAGCAGGAGGTGTGGAGGTTAAGGCAGCTGGATCCCACATGGCCGACTGTGCAGTGCAAGTCCTGGACCTGGCAGTTTGAAACACAGGCCGAGTGCATGTACACGCGTGCCCAAAATCCCAACAGGAGAATGGAGGAGAAAGGAGTGGTGTGGCCACCACCCCCACCCAGGGTGATTTCCGTCTGTCTGTCTGTCTCTGGTGAGTGCACATACCCTGTAGCAAAAAAAAAAAAAAAAAAACACTAAAAAAGAAAGAAAATTCAGTACTGTACATCATGTAATGGGCCAAGTTCTTGAAAAACACATTTATTGGGACCAGGAGTTAGCATAATGGTTATGTCACTGGACTCCCATGTAGTCGACCACGGTTCGTGTCCTGGACCCAGAGGCTTAAAGCTCACGCCGGGCACGTGTGCGTGCGTGCCCAAGATCCTGAGAGGAGAATGAAGGAGAAGGGATTGCGGCGTGGGCATCCCCCCTGGGGGTGATTTCTCGCTTTCTCTCTCTCTGTCTTTCTGGCGAGCGCACGTGCCCTACAGTAAAAACCTCTCCCCCCCAAACAAACAAACAAACAAAACCCACAATTTATCAAAACAGACACAAATGAAATAGAAAGCCTCCTCTTATATGTGTTTAAGAAATCAAATGTAAAATCTAAACCCTTTCCACCAAGGGAAACGGCAGGCCAGGGCATCTCCCTGATGAACTGCCTCTGACGAGCCCTTCCTCCGTGCGCTGTTCCGTGCTTCGGACGCGGCGTGGCCCATACTCGGGGCGAGTTCCTTTCCTAGGAGGGTTCACGGTGTGTGGAAATGTGTTGAAGTGGGACGTGGGTCTCTAGCCAACAGCCTTGCTGACTCCCCAGCCTCAGCCTGGTCTTCGTGTCCTCTGGCCTGACCTGCTGAGAGGGCCCTGTCTTCCTCCCCACCCTATGTCTGCTCTTCGCCCACCTCCGTGGCAGCACCGGTGTCCAGCGCTGCAGAGGAACTGGCCTTGGCTGTAGGGTCGTGAAGTGTTCTGCAGCCCAGAATGTGGGGTCTTCCCAGACAGCCTTTTTCCCCTGGTAACTCCAGCCCCTGCGGTCTGCCTGGAACCTGGGTCTGCAATGCTGTTGGTGAGTGGACCTGCCATCACCTCCCTTCTCATCTGCGCCCATGGCAGGACACCCCCCACCAAAAGGCAGGGCTCTTCCTGCCTGGTCTCTGGGGCCTTCAGTCTAGGGGCCCTGGAGCCGTGTGGTGGGCAGAGGGAGACCAGCTGTCTCACCCTGCTCCTTCCCTAGAGGGGCCGCGCAGGTGGTGGGGGCTCTCAGCCCAGGGACCTCCCAGAGGCCGAAGGGGCATGGAACTGCAGCCCATACACTGGTGGGCGCTGTCCGTGGCGGAGGGCAGTGTCCGTGGGGGTGGGCGTTGTCCGTAGTGGAGAGTGCTGTCTGTGACAGAGGGCCCTCCTGGACTAGGGGTCTAAAAAGGAGAAAAACCCAAGACCCTGCGGGCAGGACAGAGGCTGCAAGGATGCCCATGGGGTCTGCAGGGCAGCAGCCTGGGTGGGAGGAGGGAAGGGCAGGAGAGGGGATCTTCTGAGAATTCAGAGGGGGTCAGAGGGCTCGCCATCAAGGAGGGGTGGCCGGTGTCCCCAGGGAAGGTGGGTAGCCCCGCGTGGGCCGGGAGGAGCCTGGGGCACCAGGCATGGACTTCCCAGCCATGCAGTGCTGCACAGCACAGCCCCACCCCAGGGGCCCCACCCTCCTTACTCCCCACTTTGAGCTTCCCAACACCCTGTGGGGCCTCTGTGACGGACTCTCCCCAGGCTGCCCTGGCAGGGTCCGCAGTGAGAGGTGATTAAAGGGGGGACCCGGGGAGCCCTTGCCTCCCCCACAGCTGCAGGGAGCCAGCCCTGAAGGAGGCTCCTCCTGGCAGCAATCGGGCTGGTCTAAGCCCACCCCGAGGAACTGGAAGGCAGAGATTCAGGCCTGCCTGTCCTCCTGGAGCCCCCAGACCCACAGGTACACCCAGAACTGCACTCACCATGGTTCTGCGGAACACTTGTGTGTCCCCATAGTGACACCAGTGGCAGATACGCTGACGCTCCAGGGTCAGGGCGCTCTGGAGGGGCCTGTCTGAAGGTTCCTGCCCCAGCAGGGGCCGGTGAGCACGAAGCAAGTTTCTCCCTGCGGAGGGTGAGCCTGATGTGAACTCTGCGTTAGAAAGCGCACTCGTGCACAGGGTATCTGTCCTTGCCCGGCTCTCGTGTTGAAAGCTTTTATCGGTCGCGTATGGTTAACAAAGCCTCTATTCGCACATCGCTTCTGGCTATCCACGCAGTGGGACCTATCACCAGAAACCGCTGTGTTGGACCATACGTTCCACACTGCCACCCCCTTACCCTGGACCCGCGCTGTGGCAGGGTAAGTGGGCAGCAGCTCCTTGGTACTGCTGGTCCGCAGGCCACCGTGACACATCAACACTTCGGAGTACTGCGTCCAGACATACCCTTCCACGCGGGGGCCCAGGCCAAGCTGGAGCTCAGGGAGGGAAGGCTGGGGAGGTTCCAAAAGCTGCTCTGTGACCTGGCAAGAAGGTGAGGGGACGCCGGTCAGCGCATCTGCTGGGACCGTGGCCAAGAGGCGGTGCCGCTGTGCACTGCGCAGTCCCAGGGTGTCAGGACAGTCAGGCTGAGTGAGCGCTGGCATGGGGGGCTGGGTGCAGTAGAGGGCTGCCCCCCTGTGGCCCCGTCCACACTGCACACACCCTAAGCTGACCCTCGTTGTAAGGCTGGCATCCTCATGACCACCCCTCTCAGCCTGGGGCTGGGTGCATGCCTGGGCCTTTGCAGCCCTCGTGCACAAGGCTTCCAATTTCTACCAAACAAGAGGACTGCCTGCCCTGCTGCCACTTCAGGGGCTCGTTGCGTTCTGCTCCCCCAGTCCTCGGAGTGGGCAGTGCTGCGTGATGATGGTGGTGATGCGTTAGCATTCCGAGCGCCAGTGTGCTGTTCCCTGCCCTGGACATGCGGCTTTCAGGAGCAGCCCCTCCAGGACACGCGCTGCAGGCAGGCTGGGTGTGACCCCAGGAGCCAAGAGTGGCCAAAGGGCCACTGGGCACCCCTGCACTCACCCTTCTAGAAGACTGAGGTCTTCCCGGGATGCAAGAGCCGCATCTTCCTCATGGACGCCAGGCTGGAGGTGACCCTGATCTGGTTCTGGGGCCCCTTCTCTGGACAGGAGGCCAGAACAGAGCTGGGAACACGCTTGAGCTGTTGGCCACCTGGTGGCCTCCACATGAGGCCTGCCAGACCCAGAGCTCTTCCTCCATAAGCCACTGGGCAGCCACCACTCAGAACACAATCCACACCTACTCTTCTCTGCTCCGTGGACCACCTCCCATCAGCACGAAACTGCAGGGAGGCATGGGGGTGAACCACCTGGCACCTCACGGTTGCTCTTGGGCCTCCAGAGAGCTCCTGCAGAGGCCAGGGTGGCAAAGACCCCACCCACTGCCCGGCTCACCCTCCCGTGCCCTGACTCACTGCCCCAGGCTCCAGCTCCAAGGCCAAAGCCCCCTCGGGGAGCAAATGTCCCCATGGAGGGCACTCACAGACTGACCAAGCAGATGGCATCAGGGCCTGGGCTGAGGGAGCAGGTGAGTACCGTCCTGGAGTGAGCTGGGCTGGGGAAGGAAGGAGACGTGGAGTAAAGAGCCCTCAGGGAGGGCAGGTAGGGAGGTCAGGCTGGGGCTAGGTGGGGTCTGTAGGGCTTTGAGTCCTGGAAGAAGTGGCTCTTCCCTCTGACTCCTCGCCTCCATGGAGGGCCTGAAGGGGCAGGGGAAGGGGCCCAGGGTGGTGGCCGAGGTCTGGGTAGTGGTCGGGTTGGCACATGCTGTGAGCAGGCAGGTAGGCTGAGAGATCGCAGAGCCTGAGCAGAGAGGTCAGGCCTATGTCCCGGGTTTGGGGCAGGCTGCCCTGTGGGCAGCTGAGGGGTGAGCTGGGAGTGGACGGAGCATGCGGAGCCCAAGGGAGCCCCGGGGTGCTAGATGCCCTGCTCCCAGAGCCTGCCTGCAGGAGGGGACCAGGCAGAGGGCTGGTGGTGGCATTCTGAAGCCACTTGGTATAAAGGACTTCCCAGTGCTACAGCTGGGCGGGGAGGGGATTACACCCCTCAGCTCCCAGGTCAGAGCAGAGGGGTCTGTCCCAGGGAGCAGCAGTGGACAGTGGCAGTCCTGGGCAAGGCAGAGACACTTCCATGCTTTACCAAACAAGGCGTGGGGGGTCCCAAGTTGCTGACCCGTTGTTGATCCTAGAGGGATGCAGGTCCCAGGTTCTGGCTGAAGATGCACCACGGGGGACCTGCAGCCCAGGCCCCTCCGGAGATCACTCTAGCGGAGTCTCCATAGTTCCTGCCTTAGTGGGTGGTGCAGTGCGAGGCCAGCGTGCTGCTCCTACTCTGGAGCTGAGCAAAGACTATCCGGCCCACCCACCTCAAGCCAAGTCCCAGGGACCCAGGCCGGGCCCACCCAGCCCGCCACGCCCCAACCTGCACTCCGCCCAGAGCGCAGGGGCCCCGCAGGCTCTGGCTTTGGTCCCTGGGCTCTCTTCGCAGCGACTACGGGGGACCTCCCGCGAAGGGCTCCCGGAGAAGGCGGGGACCGGGAGCCGGCGGCTGCGATGGGAGAGGAAGGCAGGGACGCGGGGCAGGGGCGGCAGGAGGGACAGGTGCAGCCCCAGCCGGGCGGGTCGCGCCCAGGGG
>NW_006159450.1:326106-330942 GCF_000334495.1 Tupaia belangeri chinensis | reverse complement strand
GGGGCCGCGGGATTAAAGGCCACCCGGGCGGGCGGGCCGGGGCTGCCGCTGGCACCCGAGCGCGCTGGGATTCACTCTGCCAGACGCGCGTCCAGAGGCACCCGGCACCCCACACGGAGCCGCTAGTCCCCTCGCAGCAGGAACTCGCCCGCGGAGCGTCGGTCCCCTCGCAGCAGGGACTCGCCCCGACATGCGAGTCGGAACCGGCGCTGAGCTGCTTTGACAATGTCCCAACGACTGGCTTTGGGCCCCGGTGGAGCACTGCTGCTGGCCCTGGTGCTGGTCCTGGGTGTGCTGCCCCAGGCCAGGGCTATCGAGGAGCCCTCGCTCGGTGAGGGCCAGGGCTTCCAGGTGGTCACCTTCGAGTGGCATCATGTCCAGGACCCGTACATCATCGCGCTCTGGATCCTGGTGGCCAGCTTGGCCAAGATCGGTAAGTGGTTGGCAGGACCCGACTTTCTGGATCCCTGCACCCCAGGGACAGGGCCCACTCCCACTTTTCCCGCCGCTGCACACCAGCCGGGGGTGGGTCAGGACCCAGCAGCCAACCGAATTCGGGCTCTTGCAGGTCTCCCTGAGGGTGAGGGCACTGGGCCCCGATTGCCGGGAGCCGGGTTCATGGCTGCGGCCTCCACAGCACTGTCCCGAGCACTGTCTTTCTTGGCCCTGGGGTCTGGGCCGACACCAGGCTGCCCAGCTCAGGGCGCCTGTGGCCAGGATAGCTGCCGGGCTCGTCGGGGCTCGGGGCGTTTGGATACACTGAGAGGGAGCTCGGGTTGGCACTGGAGCAGGTGTTGGTCTCCAGGACAGAAAGGACTGAGGCTACTTAAGAGGAGACCTGGTAAGACCCCATGGCAAGCCCCTCTCACGCCTCCTCCAGAAAACCGTAGTCTGGTAGATTTCTCCTCACTGGCAGCCGCCAATCAGTAAACGGGGTTACAGGGACTCCTGGGCAAGGTGGTGAGAAGGTCGCTTTCGCTGCGCTTGGGAGGGTCTGAGTCTCCCATGTGGCCAGTGCCAGGAGGGGGTGTGGCCTGAGCCAACCAGGTGGGACAGGAGGCTGGGAGGCCCAGAGAGTTTCCAAAGTGGTTTTGGAATGGGGAGGGGATGGGAACTTCATGGGACAAGAAGGGACAGGGTCAGGAACAGGACCCGAAAGCTGGTTTGGGGTGCCACCTGGAGCTGGCAGCCCTGGCTGGTGAAGCCTTGTAGCCCCTCTCCTGCTGTGGGGGCCCCTCCCCTCCTGCTTCCCTCTCCCCTTCCTCCCCTTCCCAGGCCTGGCCACTGCCCCCCTGCAAGCTCACTCGGCTCCTCTGGGTTCCCCACTGGAGCTGCTTCCTACAGGTCAGTACTCAGGATGGGCCGGGGTGCCTTGGGGAGGTCCAGCCTCCCCGGGCTCCAGGACAGGCTGTCCTAAAGCCCCTGCTCCCCTCTGGACAGCAGCACCCATCTGCATAAAGTGCATGTGTACTTCCCGGGCAAGCTGGGGCCACTCCCAGTTCAGCCCCGGTGTGGGTTCTGGGCCTGGCACTTGAAAGTCCAGTGATGGCCGCCAGGGTACCTCCCGGCCCATCAGCCAGAGGGAGGCCACTTGGAGGGCATACCGACCTGGCGGCCCCAGAGTTTGTTATTCACGGTTGAGCATGGCCTGCAGGTGTCCCCGGAGGGCCCGACTCTCTCACAAGGGCAGGGTGGCCTCCAGGCTCAGCTCCTCTCCCGGGCAGGGCAGGCTCAGAGCGTGTTCTGGCCAGGGCTAGCCATGTAGAAAGGCCACCTGACACAGCAGGTGCCCATGTCTTAATCCTGGGGTCCTTGCCCTCACCCGGGAGAGAAGGGCCAGGCCCTGGGGGAGCTCCTGCACTCTGAGGACAATGTGAAGGACCCTTGGGGCTCCCTGAGGAGCTCTGGCCCTGGCCAGGCCCTCCTGTGACGTCAGCCCTTCCGTGTCTGTGTGGACTCTCTGGCCTGTGAGCAGCTGGCCTGCAAGTCTGTCCCACCAGAAGTCAGCAGTCCTTGCCCCCAGCCTGCCCCCAGCCTGTTGCTCCTAAGTCCCCGACCCACTGAGCTGGCCCTGCTCAGGCCCCAAGGCCTTCCTGGCAGCTCAACCTGGTCTTCTGTGACCCTGGCTCCTGTCCTTCCCCCATCCTGCCCTGTCGTCCTCCCCTGGGCCTTTCCCGGGCCTTTCCTGCCCAGCAACTCAGGTGCCCACCAGGGGTCTCCAGGACCAATCTCCCCACACCGGACTCCGCCTGTCCCTCACTGCTCAAAATCAAGTCTGAGAGGACAAGTCAGACCCCTGTCCCACTCAGCCCCATGGCGCTCTGGTGAGATTTACCCACTCTGCTCCCCCACCCGCCACGCTAACCCTTTACCACAGCAGCCCAGGACTGGGACGAATGCCCAGGGTGCCCTGCGTCTGTCCCCACCACGCTCTGGAGTAGAGGCCCTACCACGCACTGTGCCGCCATGAGTTCTGGACTTAGATCCACTTACCCGGCCTGCTATCCTCAGATGGTCCCCGGGCCCTCCCGGCACGGCGCCTCGGTGCTGTGGTCCCCGAGCACCCCAGAGCACCCTGAAGTCCAAGTCTTCACCCGAGACCCAACCAGCAGGCACAGGGGCCTGGGGGCTGCACAGACGAGAAAACAGAGCCCGTGCCCTCCCCCATGGCCACATCCCCCGTGTGGCTCAGGTCTGCCAAGTGATTGGCTCTTTTGTTGTTTAAATGGGCCCAGGAGTGTCGAAGATTTCAGCCTCAA
The DNA here is from genome assembly GCF_000334495.1 of Tupaia belangeri chinensis. Taxonomy (NCBI): domain Eukaryota; kingdom Metazoa; phylum Chordata; class Mammalia; order Scandentia; family Tupaiidae; genus Tupaia; species Tupaia belangeri. The sequence continues at coordinate 328,183 of NW_006159450.1, read as the reverse complement.
GTTGCACAAACCTATTTTCTAGCCGGAGAAGGGGGTCGTGCCCGATGGCCCAGCGGCGGCCAGTGCCGTGCCCGCTGCCGTTTCTGACCCGCGTTCCTCGTGCGGATCCGGTTTCTTCCAGCCCCTGTGACCCGGTGGGGAAGCGAGGTCTGATGAGAGGCAGTGTGGGATGCTAGGAGCTGCAGGGAGGCTCAGGTCGGCACACGGTCAGTGCTGGGTACTCGGGAGGGGCAACTGCCGGCCCCTTGGCGTCTGGCTCCCAGAGGCTCCTGGCTCCTCTGCACTGAGCCCTGGGGCTCCCTGCTGCTTCCTGCCCCTCTTAGAGCGCGGTGGGCTGAGGGGAGCACCCTCCTGCGTGGAGGTGGAAGTGGGACAGCCATCCCCATGGCCCGTGCCACTGCCACTTCAGGCCTCAGGGGCTCCCTTGGAGGTGGGGACCCCCAGGCTGGGCTTTCTCTCCCTCACGGTCCCTCCTCACGAGAGCTAGGCGGTGCCCACCTCAGCTGGCCAGGCCCTGCACAGTGTTGGACGCAGGGCCTCCCGGGGCAGAGCCAGGCGTTTCACGGGTCGGAGTCAGTGAAGGCGCTCCGGTGGGCAGCAAGGGCTGGGCTGGCCTGGCTGCAGGCCGAGGAGGACTTTGATCTCCACTGTGGCTTGTGCAGGGCCAGACTTGGTTGGATCTGGTTCTCTGGTGGCCACCCGGGCCAGAGGGCAGAGTGGCACCAGGACGGATGCTGGGAGGGCAATCAGAGCTTCTCGGGCTTTAGTGAGGACGCAGTCCACCTCGGCTGGGGGCAGGGGTCCCGAGGTCCTTGCTATCGCAGCAAAGGTTGGGCCTCCCATCCTGTCCTGTCCTGTCCTCACTGCCCAGGGTCTGCTGGCCTCACCTTGCAGCTTGAGCCACTCATGAGTGACACATGAAGACCACGGGGTTTTGAGTGGGGGCGCTCGGGAGGCAGTGGAGGATGCGGATTCGGGAAGCAGAGGTCCGAGCCCCTCCAGGACAGTTGCTTCCTACGTCAGGTCATGGGACAGATGTTCCCCCAGGCAGGGAGCCAACGTCCTCTGGCGCTGGGCCGGGAGCCCCAATTCGGTCAGAGCTGAGGGAGGGAACTGCCGTGGGGGAGGAGACCTGAACCTGGCGTGGGCCCTGGGCAGACGGCCTGGGGCAGCAGGAGTTGCAGGGACGGAGGGGTAGACAGGACCGAGGCTGGAGATGCCAGGTGGGGACACACTCTGGGGGTGGGGTTTGTGCACTCCTATGGGCCGGGGAGACCCTGGCCTCCCTGTGGCCTTGGCCTGAGCCCTGAGCACAGTAGCCTCTTCATGGGAATTGAGGGTGGAGCCCGAGTCTCCATGTCTCTGTGGGAGCCCAGAGGGGGCCTCTACCTGCTGCGGAGCCCCAGGGCCAATGGCCTGAGGGCCAGGCTGGGGGTGGGCTGGCTCCCGGCACCACCCTGTATGCATAGAGCCCACTTATGGTCTCTTGCCTCACCCTGGGGTCTTGACGCTCAGCCCTGAGCCCCGAGGGGAGGACCCTGTGGTGTCTGGGTCAGGAAAGTGACACTGTGCAGCCTCAGCCCAGATTGTCCTGGGTCCCCTCCCTCAGCCGCACACCACGATGCCACTCTTCCCATGGGGCTCTGGTCAGGCGCCAGCCCGGTGGAACATTTTCTCCCAAATGTTGACCTATGCCTCCACGAGAGCTGGGCTGAGCACCAGGCCACTGCTTCCTGGGTCCTCTGCCAGTCCAGTGTTCCTGGGGCGGGGTGCAGGTGGCTGGCTCTCCTGGCTCTGGGGCCCAGCCGTGGCCCAGCTGCTGCCTGGGGGGATGGAGCTCGCTTGGTCCACGACCATCCACCCTGAGTTCCATCCCTACCTTCCAGCCCAGGGCACACGGCCTCGGGCACCGGGCACCAGGCACTCCCCGATTTACGTCCTCAAGCCGAGGGGAGTGTGGGAGCACTGACCTCCGAGGCTGAAATCAGAAGCTTGAGGTTCTGCTTCGAGGGCCGGGTCTGAGGGAGAGCAGCCCCTTGGGTGCCCCCCATGGACTTCTGGGCTCCTTCCACCAAGT
>NW_006159450.1:324589-324832 GCF_000334495.1 Tupaia belangeri chinensis | reverse complement strand
CTGCTTCCTGGGTCCTCTGCCAGTCCAGTGTTCCTGGGGCGGGGTGCAGGTGGCTGGCTCTCCTGGCTCTGGGGCCCAGCCGTGGCCCAGCTGCTGCCTGGGGGGATGGAGCTCGCTTGGTCCACGACCATCCACCCTGAGTTCCATCCCTACCTTCCAGCCCAGGGCACACGGCCTCGGGCACCGGGCACCAGGCACTCCCCGATTTACGTCCTCAAGCCGAGGGGAGTGTGGGGGCACTGA
>NW_006159450.1:304013-324445 GCF_000334495.1 Tupaia belangeri chinensis | reverse complement strand
TTCCCTTAGGCTCCTCGGAGGGGTAGGAAGAGGACAGGAGAGGGCCTGGGGACAAGGGTGACCTTAAAGGGCCAGGGGCGGCTAAGAGTCTCCAGTGGGCCCCAGTCCTGGTAGGAGAACAGTCCAGGCCTGGAGCCGGGGCCCTCCACGTCGCTCAGAGGAGCTCAGTGCTGGAGGTACAAAGTCTGGCTTCCCAGAGCTGTCCCGCGGCACCGCACTGGGAAAAGCTGTCCAGACTGGAGCTCGGGCAGTGCCTGGCGTGTCCCAGGAGAGGCAAAGGCGCAGGGGATGCCGCCGGCAGTGGGGTCAGGGATCAAGCTGGCCAGCTGCGCAGTTCCGTGTAGTGACCCCTGGCAGTGCCACACCTGAGCCAGAATACCCTGCCACTCCCCGGCCCCAGACCACTCTGTGCAAGGCCACTGGGAGGCCTCCTCAGCTGCGTGGCCCTTGCTCTGATGCACTCGAGGAGATGCCCCTGCACTGTGGCCCTGGCACCTCAGCTGAGGTCTCATCTCTGCGCAGGTGCAGCACCCTTGGGTGCTCCCTGAGGAAAGGGCTGGCAGGGTCTGCTCCGCCTGAGCAGAGGGGCTAGAGGGAGGATCCCTATGCCCATACATACCAGGTCCCTCGCCAGGACAGGGCTTGAAGCCGGGCATGTTTGGAGTCGGGGTTCCCGTTCCGTGTTCTGTCTCCCCAGTGTCCAGCCCTCCTGCGTGTGTTTGCAGCCTCTCTGAGGAGTGATGGCCCCTCAGCTGTGATCCTGTCCCCCAGGACTAGACAGGGCCTGCTATAGGGCCTTAGTGCCCATGTTCAGGCATGAGATTCTGGGTGCCAGGTCTGGGGATACCAGAGGTCCAATGCTGGGTCTCGGGTACCAAATCTCAAGGTACCAGATATTTGGCCTGGTCTTGCTGGTGCGTGTGATAACATACGGACCCGAAGCGCCGACTGCCACATGCCAGCCGTGGGCTCTGAACATGCCAGGGTGAGAGATCTCAGGGTATGAGGTCTTGAGGTGCCGGTCTCAGGGCGACACACCTCAGTGTGCCGGGTCTCAGGGCACCAGGTCTCAGGACGATACACCTCAGTGTGCCGGGTCTCAGGGCACCAGGTCTCAGGGCGACACACCTCAGTGTGCCGGGTCTCAGGGCACCAGGTCTCAGGGCGATACACCTCAGTGTGCCGGGTCTCAGGGCACCAGGTCTCGAGGTGTCAGCTTTTGGGTTCCACATCTTGAGTGCCAGGCCTTGCTGCTTGGCACCAACCCAGAGTGGCTTGTTTCTTGTTGGACCATTGTGGGCAAAACCAGTGGCCCCGTCACATGCAGAGGCCACTGCCCAGATAGGTGCCTGTGCCTCCCTGCCCGGGGCACAGCAGCCCAGGTGTGCATCACTGACCTGATCCCAGCCTTTGCCCCTGCCCTCCCTGGCGCCACTTGCCCCTTCACTTCTCGCTCCTGGATCTGCCTATGCCTTCGACTTCCCTTGTGTCCCCAGTTAGGAAGGACAGAGTTGGGGGTAGCTAAGCTCAGGGTCTGGGGCCAGGAGGGCTAGTGCACCATTAGCCACAGGCCTGAGAAGAGGAAAGCAGGGACTGGGGGTGCATGCCAGCCCCCACCTAGTAGTTCCGGCTTAAGCCGACTCCACCTCCCCCTGTCATGGGCTGAGCCTGGTCACCCCCAGCTTCATCCCACCCCTCCCAGAGTCCTGCCCTCTGTTCTGAGCTTGGAACTGCTCCAGCATCCAAGAACCCCTCTAACGCCAGGCTTTTTCAGCTCCAAAGGGCAGGGACTGTCTGCTCAGGTCCCGTGGTGCCCCAGTGCCTGGGGTCTGGAATCGGGAGCCAGGAGGCTCCTGTAGATCTGGGTGCGTGAACAACATATGCATGGGCAGGTGAGGGAGCAAAGGTGTGGTAAGCGGATGGATGGACGGACAGATGTGCATGGGCAGGTGAGGGAGCAAAGGTGTGGTAAGCGGATGGATGGACGGACAGATGTGCATGGGCAGGGGAGGGCGCACAGGCAGGGTGGGCGGATTGTGAGAGACATATAGTCATGGGCAGGTGAGGGAGCAAAGGCGTGGTGGGCGGATGGATGGACGGACAGATGTGCATGGAAGGTGGGGAAAGGAGTGATGGCTGGCTGGCTGGACACGTGGATGGGTGGGTGAGGGAGCAAAGGCTTGATGGGCGGACGGGTGTGCATGGAGCTGGGGGTGAAAGAGTGATGGACGGATGTGTGGATGGATGGATGGATGGATGGGTGAGGGAGCGAAGGAGTGGCAGATGGCAGGATGATGACTGGTGAATGAACAGCTGGATAGGTAGGGCTCACCATCGGCCACTCAGCTCCTCCCAAACCCTCTGGACGCTGGGTGGGGGAAGCACTCCCTAAGCTCCTGTCTAACCCAGCCGCTATAGTCTTGTGTGAGCAGTGCCCCTGGTGGACACCCCTTCCGGGGCACCGGTTAGGAAGGAGCAGGAAATCCACCTGCAGTGACAAGGGTGCTGGCGTCAGCTCAGGGCACCGCCCACAGGGGCACCTCCCCCAGAGCTCACCCAGGAGCTGCCTCGTCCCAGGGTGGGACCATGCCTGGATGGCCTAAAACGCGCTCCACTGCTCGAGCTGAGATCTGCCCTGATCCATGCTGCCTCTGTTCTGTTCCTGTGGTGAGAACAAACTCCACCCGTCTTCACGCAGCCAGGCCTCAGAGATGCAGGACGCACCCTGAGCCTGCCCAGCTGGGTGTGGGACCAGCCCGACCAGGCCCCTCCTGGACACAGACTCCAGGCAGCTGGTCCCGTCAGTCACACTGCAGAGTGGTGGTGTCAGCACAACCCCTGAACTGCGGGACCCTCATCATAAATATGTTGGTGTAAACATTTCAGAAAACCAGCGCCGTGTGCCTGGGGTCTGGCCTGAATGGAGAATTCGGCGGCCTCTCTGTCTGGGGTCCTGGGCCAGCAGTGTCCAAGGGTCCAGCATGGGGATGGGGTGGGCCATGAGGAGGGCACATGGTCCAACCCCACCTTCCTGGGCCCCGGCCCAAACGCCAGGCCAGCTCAGACCAGAGCTGGGAGAAGCGTGTGAGGGTCTTGCTCCACACTTGCCAGGCTACCAGCTGGGACTCCAATGGCCTTCCCTTGGTGGCCATGTCCAAGACCACTTTGAGACTGAGTGCCATTAGAGCAGGGAGAACCACCAGGCCAGGCTGAAGGTGAGAGAGCGGCCGGGGGCGGATGGGGCTTCTCATCTGGGGCTGCAGTCGGCCTGGGCCTCAAAGAAGAGAGTCTGGGCAGAATAGGGCGGCCAGGGAAGGGGGCAGATGGCCAGGGGTCCAGGGACTGGGATCTGGCCAGTCGGGCCATGGTGAGGGAACTCTGGGCAGGCAGAAGGGTGTCCTTTGCCCAGGGCAGAGGGTGAGCTGAGCCCTGCCACAGTGGCCCCTCCCCAGAGCCGTGTTTCAGGAAAGCCCCGACCTGGCAGAGGAGACCCAGCCCCAGGCTCTGCCCCAAAGCCCGAGCTCCAAGTGCTTTGCTCCAGGCATGGCATTGGGAGGGGCTGTAGCGGTGAGGGCTTCTTCCTGGGGAGTCGGAAACCTTGAGGAGTTCACTGCTCGCCCAACTGTCCTGCCGAAGTCCAGCCATTGTGAGATCTCATTTGGAGAAGGGTTTTTTGCAGAGGCAGACAGGAAAATGAAAATGCCTGTTTTTGCTTTATAATCGTCAGAGGCAGGTGCACTCTCCAGAGAGAGAGACAGAGATAGGGGAGAAAGCACCACCCAATGGGGAGTGGTCACCCTGCAATACCCTCCTCCATTTCTCCCCCGTCAGGATTTGGGACCCACATGTGCATGCACCAGCATGATTTTCAAGCCACCAGGACATGGATTAGAACTGTGGTTGGCCATATGGGACCTGGCTTCCTTCAGTAGACTCTGAAGCTGGCCTCCAAATGCCTGGGTTTTGTTTTGTTTCAGTTTTATGTTTGTTTGTCATAGGGTGTGTGCATCCACTGGACAGAGACAGAGAGGAGGCAGTGAGAAGGCATCCTGGGTGTGTCCACACCACAGGCCCTTCTCCTCCAGTCTCCTCTTGGGATTTGAGCACATGAGCCCAGCATGATTTCCAAGCCACTGGGTCTGGGACTCAAACTGCACAGTTGGCCATGTGGGATCCAGTGCCTTAACCACCATGCCACTGGCTGCACCCCCCCCCCATGCCTGTTTGAAGTTTTGGGACCTATAAAAATGCGGCAAATCATTAGCCTTTCCAAATGACAGTGCAGGACACCCAGGCCTGGGCCTGAGCTCCGCCTGCTACAAAGCCATGAGTCTTCCTCGACACTGGCCTTTGCATGTATTCATCCAGTCCTGCCCAAGCATGTGTATGCACAGATGTGTGTGCAGGTGTGTGTGCGTACACATGTGTGTGCATGCAGAGTATGTGCGTATAGATGTGGATGCATAGAGGGTGTGTGTGGGGGGGGGCTGTGTGCATGGAAGGTGTGTGTATGGGAGCATCCAGGTGCATAGATGTGTGTGCAGGTGTGTATGTGTGCATGGAGAAGGGTGTGTGTGCAGGCATGTGTGTGTGTGGGCATGTGTGTGTGGATGGAGAAGGGTGCACGTGCAGGTATGTGTGTGTGCGGGCGGGCATGTGTGTGTGCAGGTGTGTGTGTGTGTGCATGGAGAAGGGTATGTGTGCAGGCATGTGTGTGTGTGGGCATGTGTGTGCATGGAGAAGGGTGTGTGTGTAGACATGTGTGTGCAGGTGTGTGTGCATGGAGAGGGGGTGTGTGCATGAAAGATATGTGGTGTGCAGGTGTGTGGGTGCATGGAAAGGGTGTGTGTGTGTGTGTGTGTGTGCAGATGTGTGTGTGCATGGAGAGGGAGTGTGTACATGGAAGATGTGTGGTATGCAGGTGTGTGTGTGCACGTGGAAGATGTGTGTGTGTGCATAGAAAGGGTGTGTGTGTGTGTGCAGGTGTGTGTGTGCATGGAGGGGGTGTGCATGGAAGATGCATGATATGCAGGTGTGTGTGTGCAGGCATGTGTGTACATGGAGAGGGAGTGTGTACATGGAAGATGCATGTGTGTGCATGGAGAGGGAGTGTTGTGCGGGCGTGTGCACACACACCCCTCAGGGTTGGAGGTGCTGAGAAGGTGCTGGTGTCTGCAGGGTGTGATTACCTGCAGGCCCCGTGCATAGTGACAGACCGACAAACACAGTTGAGCAGAAACGAAAGTGCAGAGATAGTCACACACTCCTGCAGAGGATGGTGGCGGGCTCTCCTGAGGGGACGCAGCTGCGCCTGCTCCGCACACCTGTCACCTGCAGGCATGGCCGTGCTGGGCGAGCTCACTCTGCACTCATCCTAGTGCGTGTGTCTTGATCCACTTAGTCCCCAGCAGGAAGTGCCCTCCCATGACAGGTGTCCATCCATCAGGTACGCCTTGAACCACAGCCACCAACCACCTGTTCTGGCAACCCAGGCCAGCCTTGTTAGGGTTAGGGTGTGTGTGGAACGTCACCTGGCTGCCATCTAAAGACACGCAGTGGCCAGAGCAGGGGTTGGGATGGGACAGGACACCCGCTATCAAACGCGCATCTCCTGAACCCCCCATCCTCACATGGCCGTGGTCTGTGGACAGACTGGAAAAGGGAAGCAGTGTGGCATTCCCAGGAGGCCCCGTTCTGAGAGCAGCCTCTGGTCCAGTCCTTCGCTCCTTTACCAAGTTAGGCTCAGAAGGTCCTGAGGGCTGAGGGCTGGTGCAAGTCCCGTCCGGCTCACCAGGGGCACACGCAGGGCATTTACAGATGCACAGGGTCTGAGGCTAGGCCCATGGATGGGCACAGGTGGCTGGCCACCTAGAGAAAGGGACAGGCAGCTGGCACTGGTGCCGACTGCACAGCAGTTCAGAGCCCCGAGCTGGCAGGGAACCCCCTTCTGGCCCATCCTCCATGGGGCCCTTGGCCTAGGCCTCATCTGGTGTCACCCCCAGCTGGTTGGGAGAGAGCTGGCTTCTGCACCTGGGATCACCCACATGCCTGCCAGCCCCTGCAGACTCACCTGAGCACCGCCTCCAGGGGCTTTCCGGACTTAATTCCAATTTCTCGGACCCAGGCCATTTCAGCCCTGGATCTGACTTTCCAGACAGGCACTGACACAATGCTGAGTGCACGGGTCTCCACAGTTCTCAGCTGTGCTCACAGCCTGGCCACGACGCAGAGCTGGAGGTCTCCAGGCAGAGCAGCTGGGCAGCGCTTCCAGAGGAGGAGCAAGAAGTGTGTTGCCTGAGGGCACTGTCCTTGATGAGGGCGTGGCCCCCAGGGGAGAGGACCTCAGCGTCCGGGCACCCTCAGCCCACGCAAGCCCTAGAACCACAGAGCCACGGAGCCACGGATAGCCATGTGCTACCTTACTCCGCAGGTGCAGCCATGGCTGATAGGGGAGGTAAGGCAGAGCTGGGTGAGACCCACTCTCCCTCGTTAGGTACTGCCTCCTGTGCCCACCCACAACACGAGGGCCCTCAGTGCAGGCTGTGCCCATGGGCACGCGTGTGTGAGGTGGTGGCTGGACCCATGGGCACTCGTGTGTGAGGTGGTGGCATGTGCATGCTGTGGAGTGTTGGTGACAGCATGTGGTGTCTGAGAAGCACCCCGGGGCTGGACACATGCCCCACACACCGGGTGCTGACCTGGGCTTCATGGCTGCACCTTAGCCTGACCCACTGAGCTCTGTGTCCTGGAGGGCCAGGGGAGTGGGAGGCGGTGCAGGGCATCTAGGCACGTGAGGCTGTTGCCCTGGTCCAGCCCAGAGCTGTCTGCCATCAGCTTTCCACCTGGAGGCCCTCTGCACTGGCACTGCCGGTTCTGAGGGCTTAGCCACATGGACAGCCATGTCCCAGACCCACTGGCTTTGCAGCTCACGGGAGCCACCTCCGCCAGAGTCTGAGGTCGCCTCTGCCTATGCTTGCTTGCATGCCCACCCTCTTCCAGCCCTGGCCTTGCTGCTGTCCACAGAGCTAAGTTCCTGCCTTCCTGGGTTCTGCTCAAGGGAGACCTCTGAGGCAATGGCGGGACCCTTTCCTCCGGCGATTTCCAGTGGAAAGTGGGACTTGCAGTTGCTCTGATTGGGCGAGAGCCCCAGCTGGGAGACACAGTGGGTCACGACACGGGGTGACCAGCGTACACCACGGCCATTGGGGCTTTCTCCAGGTGAGCCACCCTCAGACTGCTGGCCATTGGCCCTTTCTGGCCTCTGGTCGATGTTGATGTAATTTTGTGCAGGGAGTTGGGTGTGTTTAGACGCACACAGGCGTGCCTGCTGGTAGAAATACAACCCTTTCTCTCCTGACCCCTTGACTTGCGTCGAAGGGCAGCTCTTCAGTAGCATGGCGCGGGGCTCTCTGTTATCCGTGGTGGCATTCATGTGTGTCTGGGGTGGGTAAGGCACCCCATAGGCACGGTCACACTACATCTCCTGTCCTGCAACTCTCCACCCTGTCGGCACTGCGACACACGCACCCATACGCCCTGGGGTACGGGATTCTCACGGGGTTCTCTTCTGCCCTGTGCGTGGGCCCCTCGGGAACCCCGGGCTGTTCTCTGAGGCCTGTACGTGAACGGGATCAGAGGCCAGGGAGCACCTGCCCACGGCACTGCCCTGTGGCTCGTGGCTTGGCTCATGCTTGGTGGGTATTTTGGAGCACCTCGGCCCGGATCTCACATGTGGGACGTTGTTTGTGGTGACACTTACAGACAGAAGGGGCTGTGACCAGAGGAGATGGGAGGGCACGGTTGTGGGGCTGTGAGCCCATGAGTACACAGAGCCTGTGAGGGCCCTGCTCTGAGCGCCCAGCCCCGGGCTGTCCACATGCTTCCCTATCTGTTTCCCTTGCTCTGCCCCTGGCCAACACCCGCCGCCCCCCCACCCCCCGGAAGAGCCGCGTGACGGGCACGCCGCCTGTGAGGCAGAGCTCCTCACATACCGGCTGGTGCCACCTAGGCCCTCGTCCCTGTCCACCCTAGCAGGCTGCATAGAGACTACCAGCGTTGATCTGAAAGATGGCGGCCCCCACCCCTCCCTGGGCAGCTAGACGGGTCAGGTGAGCATCCCTGGGAGCATGTCTGTGCGTGCTGCGTCCCTGCCCTCCTCAGCGCTGACACCATGGCCCACACCCGTCCTCACTGTGCGGCAGCGTGCGGGTGCGGCCTCATCCATTTCCCGGCCAGCCCCGTCGGGCTGACGTGCGTGGCAGCCTTCCCGTGCACCTCTCAGTGACCCTGACCTCAGCACCGCCATGCTCTGCGGTGGCTCCCAGCCCAGCCCAGCCCGCGCCACGCTCTCCCCCCCTGGTGCCATACCCCTCTGTCTGACGCCCTCATCCTCACTCTTGCGTCCCAGGGCAACACTCCTTTAGGGACATGGGGAGGAACCCTGTAGGGAGCAACTGCAGCCCGGGGTCCGTCTGAGATGCTTGCGACTGGACTTGCACCAGTGTATGCAGAGCTTCAGATGGGGACAGCCCCCAGAGCGGGGGTGTGGGTCTGCGCCCAGGCCTCAGCGCCTGCTCATCCTTACTCTTCTCATGAGCACTCTCTGCATCCCCTCTCTTCCACCGTGCCTCCTCTTTCTCCTAAGGACGGCTGGTCTAGTTTGTTCCGTGGCTGGGAAACGAGCGGTCTATTCAGTGCACGTGGGAGGTCTGAGGCCCCGACCTCCCTGCGGCTTTCTGGCTGCCCACACCTGGCAGAGGGCATGGCCGGGCGGTGTGCTGCTGCCTCAGTCCTTTCCCTGCGATGCCCGATGGCACAGGCCCCAACCCGTCACTACCTCCCCCCCAGAGCCCCGGGTGGACACCTAGCAGGATTGTGCTGTCACCCCCTCACCCCTCTACAGCAGCTGGACACGTGCACTTTGAGGGGAGCACTCGAACACACCTACCCCACCACCACCACAGCTCAACCCTAGTGGGCTGTGTCACTCCCACCAGCCCTGACTCGACAGCTCAGCTGCACCCTTCTCTCCCCCTCCTCCTGCGTCTCTCTCCCTCTGTCTTCCGAAAAATTCCTTAACATCTTCTCTCCACTCTTCAGCCGTGTCTGCATGTCTGCCCCCAGGTTTCCACTTTCAAGCGGCTGCCAGGTCTGTGGAAGCTTGGATTCCCTCGGCGTCTGCACACTTGCCAGGCTCAGGTGTCCCAGGGCAGACCCTGGCTGAGGAGACCAGGAAGCAGAGGGATTTGAGCTGCGCAGTGTCTCAGACCCCTCGGGCCGTTGGCCAGACCCAAACCCAGAAAGGAGAGACGGCCAGCATACACCCTCGCTGCTGCTCCCGGGCTGAGTGGAGCAGTCCACTCGTTCTGCAGGGCTCCAACCTCATTTTTACCACAGCCCCCAAGAGCGGAGATTATCTTAGGAGGAAGAGGTCACAGAGAGAGAGAGAGGGCCAGGCCAGGCAGGCCCCTCAGGAACCAGGGGGCCACACTCCTCGGTCCTCTAGGGCAGCCTCAGCTGGGAGAGGTGCAACAGTGGGGCTCAGGCCCACTGGCTGGGGGCGTGAGGGGAAGCTGGGCCCCATGGGAGTGTGCCCTGCATCTGCGAGTCCACGTCAGGCTGGTGTTCACCTGGGCTGTGTGCACACCACTCAGTCCGGGGTCTTAGACGGTGCTTGCCAAGGGCCCTGGGCTCCTGTCCACCTTACAGGCCTCCCACCTGTGGAGCCCGCTGTCCCGCAGCACACAGGCGAAAGCCACTTGTCCCAGCTGCTTCCGGCTGCTCTGTCCTGGCACCAGCTGGTGACAAAGTCCTTGCAGCGGCACGGGCTCAGCTTATCACGCCCGGGACATTGCCCACATGTTATCTGCACTAGAGAAGCCATCAGAGAAGGCCTTGACAGATTGCTCAGGGGAAGGTGTAAAGGTCCAGGCCCAAGCTTTCCCCCGCGAGGACTGTGGCCTTTGGGGATCCTGGTGTCCCTCGGCCCCACCCCGGAGCGCGGTATCCTTGTGTGTTAGCTCCGTGGACTTGGCGTGATCTGACCTCGGTCATGTCCTGACCTCCAGCCCGCCACTGCCCTCAGAGCAGCCCCTGTCCCCAGGCCTTCCTGGTGCAGCTCACCCTCGTGCTCCTGAGACATCAGCTCTGGGGGATGCCCTTCCTATTGGCCCAGCCCCTCCAGCCCTCAAGCCAGTCTCTGTGCCCTTGGTCCTCGGCCCTCGCACACCCTCTCTGAAAGATGGTATCGGGTGACAGTGCATGATGGGTGGTCAGGGTGGCTGATGGCATCGTCCTTCCAGAGTAGGGCCAGTGGCTGGGCTCTGAGCTGTCCTGTCAGGAGGCCCATTGCTTGGCTCGCAGCAGTGCCCCCATGCACCCCACGCACACTGCTAATCCCGCAGTCCCCTGGGTCCTCCTCTCCAGGCACCCAGGACTGAGCTTGGAGCAGACCCGCCTGCCCGGCCTCGGGCAGGATGCAGTGGCTGTTCCAGAGTCTCTCATCCTTGCCGATGTCCTCAGAGGAGCAAGTCCCTGCCCTCCCAGCTGACCGAGGACAGACACACGAGGGCAGATGTGTGAGCCTGTGTGTGAGGCCCCACGCTGAGGGGACAAGCAGGGTGGGCTGTGTCAGTGTGTGGGAGCTTGAGCAGACTGGGCCGAGCCATGTGTGGCCTCTTCCTGCTCACTGCGGGACTGTGAGTGCACCCCACGTTCAGGCACCAGAAGCCTCCGCAGCTCTGGGGGGCAGGGGAGGTGGCCAGAGCCATCAGCATCCTCAGGTCAGTGGCAGGTGGGCGGGCAGGAGAAGTTGAGGTCTAGCCAGAGGTGAGGGTGGGGCCTGGGAGCTACTGGGAGCCACAGGGCAGCCTCTTGCCCACGCCCTGGTACCATCTCCTTTGCCACCTCCTTGGCCCACAGGGGGCTGTCCTCCACTTCACAGAGCAGACGTGAAGGCAGGGAGGGCGGGACGCATGCCTCCTGGTGGGGCCGAGGGCCTTAGATCCCAGTCACTGAGCCCCTAGAGCCACCCACCAGCCACTGCGACGCAGTGCTCACCTGGGCGACGTCCCGGGGAGACACGTGGGGCCCCCACCACGCAGCGGCACGCCTGCCGGCCCTCGGGCCCTCATCTAAAGCATCTGCAGAGCACCTCTGCGACTTTTCACTTCAGACCGCGTGGATCTGTGAGGGCAGGGGTGAGACAAGGAAGTGTGAGGCATGCAGGGTCGAGGTGGGCAGAGCCTCGGGACTCCTCGGAGGACACAGTGCCCTGACCAGAGCCACCAGCCTCCAGGAGACTGAGCCGTCGGTTAAGAGAAACCACAGCGCAGTGAGGTTCCCTACAGGAAGCCCTTCTTGCCCATTTGAGGGAAGAGGAGAAAGTTGGTCTCTCTACGTAATTCACACTCAGAGACTTTATTTCTGACTTCCAGCTGTTCCCCTGCAACGTGCTGAGCTGTGACTCTCTGTGGTTACCTGCTTGGGGTGGCAGGGCTTCTCGGTCTGAGTCTCTGTCGCCACACTGGGGACGTTTTTGGCAACCCGACTGCACTCTCTCCTCTCCTCGACTCCTGCCTCACGTGTCAGAACTTCAGGTCCTGTCCCACAGGCCACCGAGGCGCTGGACACTTAAACTCTTCACTCTGTCCTTCAGGTCGGGCCATTCCCCTTGATCTGTCTTCAAGTTTGTTACCTCTTCTGTCATCTCTCCCTGCTGTTTACCTGTCAGATTTTTATTTGCGATATTGCATGCTTCAAGTCTAGAGTTTTCATGTGGTACTTATTGGTAGCTTCCACTTCAGGGATCATTGCACTGCCACATGTGGGCTGGCCACCTGCTGGGTCGCCGTCTACACGTCCGCGTGTTATGGCTGGCTTCCGGTGGCTATGGCAGAACGAAAGTCCTTAAAGAGTCTGTGAAGCCCACAGAAGCTAAAACATTTACCGCCCACCCTTAACAAAACTTCGCCAACCCCTTTCTAGCCCACTGCTGGGTTTTTAGACTCGCGACAGCATGTCCCCTGTCCTTGAATGTGCTGTCACTGTTTTGACCTGCCTGCCTGTCCCGATACCTGGGCTCCCTGGAGGCCTCCTCGGTCGAGGCACGGGCCGGCCCACGCGTCTGGCTCCTGTGTGTTCGCACCAAGACACCCCGACCAACGCACTGTGGAGACGGGCTCTGATCTGTCCCTCCGCAGTGTTGCTGCAGCGGCTGAGGTCGAACCAGGAAACTGTTCCATCAGCTCTGTCAGCTCAGCACCAACCTCTGCCCTGGGCACCTCAAGACCAGGGAGGTCTGGGGGTTCCTCACTAAACCCGAGGTCTGCCCTGGCTCCTGCCCTCCCGGGGTTTGCTGGCTCACTCTCCCGCTGCCGAGGAGCCACCTTGAGCTTTGTCCTTGGCCTCCCAGGCCAGCGGGATGGAGATTCTGTGGGATCTGCCCTTGGCCCCCCAGGAACAAACAAAAGCACGGGGAAGTTGACCTGTGCCCCCCACAAGGGTCTCTCGCTGCTTCAGAGGTTGCCCCAGAGTTCACTGAGCTGCCGCGGGGTCGGTGCAGGAGCCAGCCCCGTCACCCGCTGTGGAGACGTGCCAGCACCCTTCTCTCCAGCTGCTGTTTAGTTAGGGCCAGACACGACCACGAGGGGCCGGCCTTTGTGGACAGTGGATCGCAGGAAAATGGGAGAGGCTGAGGAGGCACAAGTGTGGGCAGCAGGGACACATGGTGTGGGTGGACCCTGCACTGTGGAAGGTCCACGCAGTGTGGACAGGCCCCGCAGCGTAGAAGGTCCCCACGGTGTGGACGGTCCCCGCGGTGTAGAAGGTCCCCGTGGAGTGGACGGGCCCTGCAGTGTGGATGGGCCTCGTGATGTAGAAAGTCCCCATGGTGTGGACGGTCCCTGGGGTGTTGACGGGCCCCGGGGTGTGGATAGGCCCCATGGTGTGGACGGTCCCCAGGGTGTGGACGGGCCCCGGGGTGTGGAAGGGCCGCGCGGTGTGGAAGGTCCCCGCGGTGTGGACGGGCCCCGGGGTGTGGACGGGCCCCGGGGTGTGGACGGGCCCCGGGGTGTGGACGGGCCCCGGGGTGTGGACGGGCCCCGGGGTGTGGACGGGCCCCGGGGTGTGGACGGGCCCCGGGGTGTGGACGGGCCCCGGGGTGTGGACGGGCCCCGGGGTGTGGACGGGCCCCGGGGTGTGGACGGGCCCCGGGGTGTGGACGGGCCCCGGGGTGTGGACGGGCCCCGGGGTGTGGACGGGCCCCGGGGTGTGGACGGGCCCCGGGGTGTGGACGGGCCCCGGGGTGTGGAAGGGCCCCGCGGTGTGGACCAGCCCCCGGGGTGTGGACAGGCCCCATGGTGTGGACGAGCCCCAGCGGGAAGCTTAGCTGGCGCCGCAGGGCTCTGGCCCCCAGGCAACTACAGGTCAGGACACTCGCCCTGTCCTCACTGGCCCACATGAGCACAAACATGAACACCCTCCCAGGCTGCACCAGGTCGCCACTCCGTGTCCGGGCTCCAGTACTCCTGCAGATAAACACACTCCCGGCCTGCAGCCGGGGCCCTCTTCCTCAGCTCTTTTCCCCTAGCCCTGTTCTAATCAAGGCTCCAGAGCCACCGCGACTGCTGCCTGGGCACCCAGAGAGGCTTCCCCCTGAGCTCTGCTCCTCACCTGACCCCCGAGGACACGATCAGTCACTCGGTCAGGGAGGAACGGCTGCACACAGGCCCACCCGCGATGCTCTCCGCAAGGCATCGTCCAGGGGAGGTGGCGTGGCCACGGGAGCCTCCAGTCCCCACCACGGTCCCAGTGGACAGCAAGACATGAGAGGACAGGGCCATCTCCAGAGAAGGCCCAGGGGATGCTCTGAGCTGGCCACCTGTGTGAGCCTGGCCCTCTGCCCTCCCGTCTCCTCATGCTGGCCTGGGGCTAAAGACTCTGCTCCTTCAGGGTCGTGGCAACGTCCCCTTCTTAGGGAGAAATCTGACGAGGCCTGCCTGAGTCCTGTTGTGACAAACTCAGTGTGGTCTGTGAGCAGAGGGGCCAGTCCCAAAAGGACTGTCGGCCTGGCCTTGCTCTGTGGAGGGGACCCCGCTCAAGCTGGCCCACATGGTGGCACCTGTAGGCTGGGGTAATGGCTGCCAGGGACGCGGACACCCCCCCTCCAGGCCGCGCTGACCCACTTACTGTGAGGCTTTGCATGAGCTGAGTCAGCGCGACCGGGAGCGGAGGGGCATCGGGGTCAGAGAACAGGGTCTGTTCCTGTGGCCTGCTTATTTTTATGGGACTCTGGGGGTGGGGCGGGGTGGATGCAGCCGAGCCCTCCCTGGAAGAGTGTCTGGCCCCACGCGTGTCCCTGTGTGTGTCTCTGTCTCCATGCACACCTGGCTCTGTACCATCTGGTGCGTCCTACCCTGCCGGGGGTCCCCTCTGCCAGGCTCCCCCACGCAGCTTGGCCTGGCCGGCCGTCCTGTGGCCCTGCCTGTTAAAGTAAAACCAGAGGATTTGCCATGCTGCTGAGCTCGGTGGCCTCGCTGAGCCCACGCGTCACCTTGAGAGATCCTTGAGGGGAGCAGTGACCAGGCCCGGCCCAGACCCTGACCGGTCGGGCCCCAGGGGTGTGTCCAGGTCTGGGGCCCCCAGCCCCCAGCAGCCCAAGGGAGGCTCTCTGCAGCGCCCGCTCCAGAAATGGCCAGTAAGCTGCCCGACCTTCGCCCTTGCCGGAGGGTTGTAATTAGGACTGAAGCACCCGCTGCTCTGTCGCCCACACCGGCTCCGAGCCACTCTGTGCCTAATTAGCTGTGACCCCGCAGTCTCAGTTGGTAACTCCGCAGGGAGGCCCTTGTGGAGCCTGTCAGGAGGCTCCCGGCTGGGCAGGGGCGTGTTTTTTTGGCTCGGCTCCCACCAGCCATGCTTTCCACCTGCCCTGCAGTGGCCCCTGTGGGCGCCTCGCCCCCGGCCTCCAGAGTCCAAGCAGGTCTCAAGGACGTGCTAGTGAGGGAAGCAGGTTGCACCTGCGAAGCTCCTCCTAGCTTGGGCTTGGGGGCTGTGAGTGCACACATACAACAGTGCTGCTGGGTCTCCCCCAGCAGCAAGACAACGCACTCAGCCCCCATGAGGTGTGCTCCACTGATGGTGTACATGGCTCTGCTCCATGTGACGTGTGCTCGGCTCAGCTCCGTGTGCTGCGGGCGCTCTGACCACGAGCACTGCTCTCTCTGTCTAGGGCTCAGTCACTCTGCCTCCCACGTGGGAAGTTGCCCGGCACATGTGGTGGCCTGAGAACAGCAACTCTGGGTCTGGCTGTGCATCCCTCCTCTGCGTAGTTGCTTACATGGGGCCCCACAGGGACACGGCCTGCTGGGCTTCCTGGCACCTGCAGGAGGGCAGATGGGGACAGGCTCGCAGTGGGTGCGGGGCGGGTCCCTGGCCTCCTCTAGGCGGCCCTGTCCCCGGGGAATGAGCAGGCATCAGTGGTGGTAAGCGTGCGGCCTGCCATGCAGCAGCCCCTACAGACCCAAGGGGGTCATGCCGCTAGTGCTGAGGCCGTCGGCTGCCCCTGAGCAGCACCCAGGCCAGGCCTTGTTCCAGGCCAGTCCCTGGCACCCGTGCTGCCCAGCACAGTAGGTCTGGGTGCCTCCCAAAACACCCACTGTGTGCTAACTGAAAACCACGGCGCCTTCCCTCCATGGGCTGATCTTGAAGCCGACCGCTGCTGGAGAGGTGCCAGGGACACAGTAAAGGCCCGGGGCCCACCCAGCCCACTGTCAGACATCCTCCTCGGCTCCAGCCAAGGGCAGAGCGAGACCATGGGCTGCCCGACCCCGGGCCCCGTACGATGTCCCACACCAGACAGATGGCTAAAGGGGAGGCTGTCCCCGGGGGGAGGCACACAGCCAGTTGTGGCTAGATGGGGCGGGTCCGTGAGGCCTAGTGCCCACGTGAGACTCCTGGACCATAGGAGAGATAGAAAGTGATGCCCGGCCCCCGTCCAGCTCAGGAGAAGGACAGTGAGCTCCATCGCCAGCAAGAGCACAGGCCTGGACAGGGCCCTGGACAGCGTGGCAAGGCCTAGGGGCAGAGGAGCTGGCCCCCAGTGCGGGAGCCCAAGAAACAGCCAGAAGTCCACGTGGGCATCAGCACCGATGGTCAGAGCACAGAGCCCACAGAGAAGGAGCCCAGAAGGAGGTGACAGGTCAGGGATGAGGAAGAGGCTACGGTGGCTGAGAAACGATGTCCAGTCTGACACACAGATCAGGAGCAGCAGGAGCTGGGGGCAGCCCAGAGCCCAGCTGGGCAGGGCAAAGGGGCACAAGGCTCCAGAGAGCACAGAGAAGGGGCCAGGGATGGGGTGCAGAGGAGACCCCACAGGAGAGGCTGTAAGGCACTCACAGCCGAGTCCAGGGGGCTGTGACAGGTGGTCAAGTCCAGGTGGCCGAGTCCAGGGAGCACTACCTGCTCCGACTGCAGCACCTGGGCCTAGCGTGGCGGCACCTGCAGAGCTGTGCCCAGGGCCTTTGTGCAGATGGGAGAAGATGGCTTGGTGCTTGGAAGTGACATGCTGAAGGGAGCCATGTTGGCAGGCTCCACTCGGGAGGCCATGGGGGGTTCCGGGTGTTTCCTCATAACGGAGGGAGAAAGAAGCCACCTGCCGAGAAGGTGCCCGTTCAGGCGTCATGTCCCTGTGGCGTTCAGACAACAAACAGGACAGTGAAACGCCAGGCCAGCTGGCCTAACCTCCATCACTCTGTGTGCCCAGAGGACACACTCGAGGTCCTGAGGAGGATGTGCCCCCAAATGCAATCTGGCGGCCACAGCTAAGAGGGGACCTAGGCGTTCAGACCCAAGGACAGGGATCGGGGCGCACGGCCAGGGTGTGTGCCAGGTTCACGCCAGGTAGGGGTGAGGAACCCGTGCAGCCTGGCCCCTGCCAGGGGGTGACGCAGCGTGTGCGAGCCCAGCAGACATCAGGAGCCGGTCTAGGGCTGGGCATTGGCCTTCCCTCCACAGCTCCTCTCAAACATGTCCCTTCTTTAAAGCGAAAGTCAGGTGGGCGGGTGGACGGATAGTGCGAGCTGCTGCCTGGGCTCCTGTCCAGAACCCTGAGCAGGTGGGCAGTACTTACCCGGGACCCAGCTGGCCATGCGGTGGGGCAGGGGATGCCCTGCCTCCTACTCTCGTGTCTCCACCTGTCTGTGACTTGTGAAAGAAATGTGCAAACAAAAATTCAAGTAAAATCAAGTCAAATACCTTTTTATTTTTAAAAGCCTAAAAAATGATGTTCAGAAGATTAGCTGAAAACATGGGTAGAACTCTTTAAAGCACAGGACAAGGCTCAGAAGCCTAAACCAAAACTAAACATGCAGCTACGAAATAGACATCGGACAAGAAAGGGGAGGTGACAAGTCCCTGCCCCTTTGAGCACAAGCCCAGCTGGCTTCTCAGCACACGAAGAGCCAGCCACCTGGCAGCACGGGGAGGATGGTGCCCGGTAGCAGGCGGCAACCTCTGTGACGGGACCCCAGAGAAGGGAAGGTGTGCACTCCTGCTGAGGCGGGCAGGCCTGGCCCCACCATAAGGCGCAGGTGCACCTGGACATCAGCTGGGGACGGGCGTGACCCCCTCTGTGGGCAGATGGGGTGCTCTGAGCACAAGCAGTGCGCTTGCCATCCACGTGCGTCTGGGGGTGGGTCTTGCGTGAAGACAGGCATGTGCAGGGCCTGGCTGGCACTCGATGGCCAGGGTGACAGCGCCTGCCCTGCCAGCCAGGTGGATTCTCTCGCCGAGTTAATGGCCACGGGGCTTGTTCTGGGGTCTACAGGGCTTGCTTTGACCTGGGCAGTGGGCCTCCAGTCAGCCGCCCCCTTAGCAGGACTTTGCAGTAACCCACGGGGCAGGGGCGGCAGGACCAGCTGTGGAGAGCTCCGAGCCCCTAAGGTGCAAAGAGCTGCCCCGTCCTTGTCTGTAAAGGTGACTCAGGGCTGGCTCCCTCCTGACCTGCTGGCCAGTGTCACCTGACGGCATGACCTCTCCTGGAAGAGCTGGTGCTGAAAGGCCGAAGTCCTGACCAAGTCCCCTGGAGACAGGTCCCAGGGCCCCTTCCCGGCAGCCGCGCAGGTGCAGGGACTCCAGAGGTCAGAGTCTCCCTCGGTCCTGCCCAGTCTGAGAAGGCGCCGTTGCTCTCAGTCACTGCACTTTATCCTCAGGGAGACCCACCCCACCCTGGGCCGAGCGGCATGAGCTTCCCAGAAGCTCTGTGGCTTTTCTGGCCTGGCCTGGGCCGAGACCCTCATGAGGGACAGGGCTGTGAGCAAGGTGTGGCAGGCTAATCCATCCTCCTCGAGCGGGCCCGGCAGATAAAGGCAGGAGACCAGTGGCCTGGGTGAAGCCTGCAGGGCTGTGTTTGGGGCTCTGGAGGAGATGCGGCTCACCCTGGGGGAAGGCTGCAGATGCAGCAGCCGGGCAGACACGGGCCCCGCTGCCACTTCTGTGAGGAAAGAGCAGGGCAGTAAACGGGCAGGGTCCCCACGGCAGTGCAGAGTGGGGAGGGCTTGGAGTCTACGTGGAGGACCCTGTGGCATGACTGTGGGCAGCACTGCCCTTAGGACCCAGATCCCCAGACGGCCCAGGTCCCGCTGAGACCCTGAGGGCTGGGAGACCACCTCCGGCTCTGTTCCACAGCTCTGGGAGGGCCCTCGACAGGGACCCTACAGGAAGAGCAGTGAGTCCCCGTCCCCAGGTGGCTGGCCCTGTGGCTAGGTCCAGGGCACCACGTGATGTTGCGGTCAGGAACTCCCTGCATGCGTCCTGTGGGAACAGAGAGGAGCCTCGAGAGGGACCTTCTCTGCCCACACTCCAGCCTCTCCATCTTGGGAGAGCACCTTCAGAGGAACAGGCACCTGCAGACCTTGGCCAGTCCCTGTTGTGTTCTCTGCCGAGGAGCTGAAATGGGCTGAGCTGCGTCTTTCGGGGCCAGCCCTCGCCAGCCCTCGCCAGCCCCAGGGAACCAGCCCTCCCTGTTCCCCGGAAACGGCCACCTTCCTTCTAGGGAGGTTGCTGTGACGCCACCCACATGTGCCTGGCGTGGCCTGGTCGTCATGTCAAATGGTGCCAGTCTCCCCAGGTGGGGGTGGGGGCTGGTGGGGAGGAGCCCCAGAGGCCCTCCGAGTGGAGAACTCAGACCCTCCTCGCCCGGTTGGACCCCGCCCTCCCTAGAGCTGAACTGGAACCTGAAGCTGTCCTGGCCACCGGTCAGGAGCTGCACGGCAGCGCTGGCCACTGTGCGCACAAGCCCCAGCTTCGCCTGCAGGCACGACCCCTTGGCTGGCCCCAGACAGCAGTGGACAGTGCCCTCAGTACTCAGTGCAGGTCCCCTGGGACAGCGAGCAGGGGCTCCTCTCTCTGGGTGTGGGCCCAGCATCCTCTCGACCTGGCTCTCCCTTGAGGCTACCCAGTTGGGAAGGGTGGGGCTGGACACCCCTGTGGCTCACCACCCCATCCTCCTCGCCTGGAGGTGGGATGGCTTCAGCAGCTTCCAGTGGCCGAGCAGGCCCCCTGCACGCCTCCCTGTCTGACTTCTGGGGTCCTGGCTGTCCTGGGAGACAATCTGCCTTTGAGCGTCACAGAAGACTGAATAAACAGAACCCAGTAAATGGGGATAATTACCCACCTGTTGCAGAAGCCGGGCGTCCTTACTTGCCAACATTCCAGCTGTTTTGAAATCAGGTTTAGCATGGGGATTATCACCTTTTGTTCTGCTCCAAAGGGAACAAAGGTGACTTGGCCCACCGGCTGTGGTTGTGCCTGTGCGTCTGCCTGCAGGCTCTGGCAGGGCTAAGGTGAAGGCTGGCCCTCAGTGCCCTGAGGTGGGCCCTGAGAGTCCCCCAGACCCCTGTAAGCTTGTGCCACTTCCCTTTGGGGAGACGCCTGCATACCTGGCTTTGGGACTTTGCTCCCGAGGTCATGGTCCCAGAAGAGGGCTGAGTAGAGCCCAACATGGTCCCCCCTAAATGTGATGGGTGTGGAGCTGGGCTTTAAGTGGGGGGCAGGCTCCAGGCCCTCAGAAAGAGTGAGGGCAGGCCAGGCCTCGCTCACCATCTCCCTGCAGGGGACAGAGTATGTGGCTGTCCTGAGGACCCAGATCTGCCACGTGGGAACCTGGACAGGTGGGAGGAGCCACCTGCCTGGGCAGTAGGCTGACCTGTCCACCTCTGCGGCTCTGACCCTCAGCCCCGGTGTCCCCCCTCCCCCCATGTCACCAACCTCCATGGCTTCCCTGTGGAAACGTGGGGGCACTCTCTGAAGCCTCCAGTTCCCACTCCCTGGGGGCCAACCAAGAGGGGAGCCGCCCAATGGGAACTGGGGACCAGGCCCACCTCACGTGGTGCCAACCTCCCCCCTCCCCCCGTCTCCACACCCCTACCTCCCCGGGT
>NW_006159450.1:302535-303985 GCF_000334495.1 Tupaia belangeri chinensis | reverse complement strand
CCCAGCCCCCCCTCACGTGGTGCCACCCTCCCCCCTCCCCCCGTCTCCACACCCCTTCCTCCCCGGTCCCCCCACCGCCCTGACAAGCCCCCTCTCCCGCAGTCTTCCACCTCTCCCACAAGGTCACCAGCGTGGTCCCGGAGAGTGCCCTGCTCATCGTGCTGGGCCTGGTGCTGGGCGGCATCGTGTGGGCGGCCGACCACATCGCGTCCTTCACACTCACGCCTACCGTCTTCTTCTTCTACCTGCTGCCGCCCATCGTGCTGGACGCCGGCTACTTCATGCCCAACCGGCTCTTCTTCGGCAACCTGGGCACCATCCTGCTGTACGCCGTCATCGGCACCGTGTGGAACGCGGCCACCACCGGCCTGTCTCTCTATGGCGTCTTCCTCAGTGGCCTAATGGGTGAGTCTGGCCATGGCCTGTGGGGCCTGGGCTGCCGAGAGAGGCAGGCCCCAGCCAGGGGCCGGGCAGGGGGGGCCCGCGGCCCGTGGCTGGCATGAGAGGCCCGAGCTGCACGGGGTCAGACAGCAGCACCAGCACGGGGCGGCAGGCACCCTGCGAGGAGGTGAGGGGGGCCGATCTGCACCCGGGGTCCGGAGTCCTCTCCACTACGAGGGGTGTCTCTAGGCCGCCATGTCCTCTGTGCACCACAGTCACTCCCCAGGCCTCCAGGGTGGCCTCGGACACTGGGCTAGCCCTGGCCCTACCCTCCTTGGGTGCGTCCCACAGCCCTGGGACCCTGGTCCTGTGGGCCGGGACCCGGAGCTGGCCAAACCGGCAGATTCCAGTCTGATTCGAGGGAGCCTTGAGGGGCCTGGCTGTGACACTGGTGAGCCAGGAGTGGCATCGGGGCAGAGCGTGCCCAGTCCTCCCCTCCACGGTCCTGTTGACTCCCCAGGTCACATGTCACCTATCAGGCTCAGGGCAGAGAAGCCCACGGTGGCGCAGTCGGCGGGCTCGGGCCCCTGCCGTCCTGTGGTGCTGTCAGCTGTGTGGGTGACGGGAAAAGACAGGACATCCCTGAGATGACATGGCCATCTTGGAGCCGAGACTCTTGGAACCACAGCCTGAGAAACCCTCAAGGGTCCTCACCTCACCTGATGGCCCCATCACCCACGAGCCCCTGCTGGGACTCCCATGGGGTGGCTCCGAGGGTAGAGCAGTGGCAGCAACCCCTTAGGAGTAGCTCTGTGACCACTGGCCTGACGTGGCTGAGCCGGCCCTGCTCTGGTGTGGAAGCAGCAGCTGTCCCCACAGTGGGGAGTGGGCTTTAATGGCTGGAGGGCCCAAGGTCCCACCTCCCAGCAGGGGGGTGCCTTAGGATGGAGGGCTGCCCTCCACAGTGACCCGGACGTCTGCCCAGCCTGGGGACCAGCTGGCACACCAGGCATGGGCAAGGTCAGAGCAGAGAGCACGTGTGGGCCTCTGGGAGCCACAGAATGGCAGG
>NW_006159450.1:299850-301466 GCF_000334495.1 Tupaia belangeri chinensis | reverse complement strand
TGGGGAGTGGGCTTTAGTGGCTGGAGGGCCCAAGGTCCCACCTCCCAGCAGGGGGGTGCCTTAGGATGGAGGGCTGCCCTCCACAGTGACCCGGACGTCTGCCCAGCCTGGGGACCAGCTGGCACACCAGGCATGGGCAAGGTCAGAGCAGAGAGCACGTGTGGGCCTCTGGGAGCCACAGAATGGCAGGCGTGGCTCTCCGCACACCCCAGCTGAGTCCTGTTGAGCACCTTAGGGCTGGGCACCCCTCGCCACACACACTGGAGGGCGGTGGGGCTCCAGGAGGGTGGGGTCACAGGTCATGTCAAGGTGGAGTGAGAGTCCCGGAACCTGCAGCCTGTGGCCATTGGCCCTGCCAGTGCTGTGCCCTCCCGGTAGGGCCACACATGGCAGTGCTCTCCGCACACCCCAGCTGAGTCCTGTTGAGCACCTTAGGGCTGGGCACCCCTCGCCACACACACTGGAGGGCGGTGGGGCTCCAGGAGGGTGGGGTCACAGGTCATGTCAAGGTGGAGTGAGAGTCCCGGAACCTGCAGCCTGTGGCCATTGGCCCTGCCAGTGCTGTGCCCTCCCGGTAGGGCCACACATGGCAGTCTAGACAGGCTACTGCCTGATTCTTTCTGGCCTCAGCTGGCCCAAGGAGGCCTCGAGGCTGCCCGCTCAGCTGGAAGCCAGGCCTCTCTGGGTCCTTGAACACGAGGCTGAAACACCAGGATGGCCATTGGAGGCCAGCAGTGTTTACAGAGTGGCATCGAAGGCCGCTGCATCGGGACAACTGGGCAGGGCTGTGCAGTGGCCTCAGCAGTGAGACCATTTACGGGGATGGCGAGTGGGGATGCCAGGCCCACCGGGGGCCCCAGCTCCCTGGAGGCTGCTCCGTGGACTTCTGTCACTTCTGTGGGGTGTTGTGACATTGGCTTAAGGTTGCCAAGGTCCAGGGGCTCACAGGGGACTCAGGCCAGAGCGCTGTGGGACGGCCTGTCCCTCCAGGCCACAGCACAGTGATCACAGGCCAGGCTGCCCTGAGCTGGGTGCAGAGGCCCCCAGCCTGCATGCAGACAAGCCTTTCATGATCCTGAACCCCGTCATTCCAGGAGAAAGAGCAGACGCCCAGGTCGCTGGGGCATCCAGCCTGTGCTCAGCTGTCCTTCCTCCCTTCCTCTCCCCAGCTCCCTAACCCTCTCCCACCTCTCAAGGCCTCTCCTGTCCTCACAGGGCACAGGGGGCTGGGGGTGGGGCTCGACACTGTCCCCCAGTCAGGAAGGTCCCTGGAGGGCTGGGGGTGGGCAGGGCCTTGCAATCTGGGCCCGAGATGAATCTCGAAGGCAGCTGGGGCAGGGGGAGACTGCATTTAGGGTGCTGGGCAGGACAGAGCCCCGGGTGGGGCCTGGCCTGATGGGGCCCTCGTGGGTGGCCCTCTCGCCCTGCAGCCGAGGCCTCCCTGCACCGTGCGGGCACCCACAGCCCCGTGTCTTGCAGGTGAGCTAGATGTCGGTCTGCTGGACTTCCTCCTGTTCGGCAGTCTGATCGCTGCGGTGGACCCTGTGGCAGTCCTCGCCGTGTTCGAGGAGGTGCATGTCAACGAGGTCCTGTTCATAATCGTGTTTGGGGAGTCC
>NW_006159450.1:295822-299819 GCF_000334495.1 Tupaia belangeri chinensis | reverse complement strand
CTGTCACAGTGGTGAGCTGGCGACAGGCACCGAGGTCTGCCCCGGGAGGCAGGGAACACGCCAACTCCATCGGGCAGTGCCAGGCTCGCCTCAGAAACGGCAGTGTCCCATTGTCCTTCGAGTCCAGGGAGCCCTCCTCCCTAAGCTACAACCTTGCCCTGCTCCCTCCTGACCCGGCACGACTGGTTCTGAGTGGATCTGCCCCAGCCCTGCCCCTGAGTCCCATCACTGCTCTCCAGAACAGGCACTTCCACGCCTGACGCCACCAGCCCTGGCCTCTTAAAGGAATCCTGAACGACAGTCTCGTGGGGTTGTGCTGATCTGCTAGGGCTGCTGTGTCCACACCCACAGAAGGGCGCAGCACAATGCCCCTCCCTCCCATGGTTCGGGGCTAGCTCCGCCCGAGGCCTCTCTGCGGACACGTGCCCTCATGTGGCCGTCCCTCTGTGCCTGTCCACGTCTTTACCTCCTCTTACACAGATGCCCACCTGTGGGGCCAGCCCCTGGTGACCTCCTGTGCCAGCTGTCTCTTTGAAGGCCCCTCCTGAGAGTCACATTCGAGGGCAAGGATCCACATATGGGCTCTAGGGAGAGGCTGAGGGTGGGCAGGTGGACGATATCTCCATAGAGACCCTGAGGCCATGTCAGCTCCATGCAGAGAACAGATCCACACGATGTGAGGGACACAGGAACCACCTCGTGAGGGCTTCAGATGACACCCCATGGGGCCACTGTCTCAGTGAAACTTGTAGGAGCTGCGGGCCAGACCCCTTTGCAGGGCCTGGGCACGCCCCTCCCTCTGAAGGTACCTTCAGTTTCTGGGCCATTCTTGTCCCTGGTGTCCCTCCAGGGTCTAGGAGGGTGGGGACCCTGAGGGGTCGCGCCAGACTGTTCTATTTCCATAGCTGTGAGGCACACACAGGGGCCAGAATAAACCGGGATTTGGCAGGGACCCAGCCATGGCCCTGCGGGCACTATGGTGCTGTGGCCGCCCACACAGGGGAGCTCGCTTCCTCACACAGGGTCTGGCTTCTGTGCAGCTCAGTGACCAGGGAGCCCAGAGGCGGGGACACAGACAGGCTTCTCGTAGAAGCGTGCCCACTCTGGAGCGCTGGCTCAGGAAACACGGCCGTCCCACGGACACTCCGGGCTGGGCTTCATCTCAGTCCGGGATAAGGTCTGATGTGCAAGGACTGCAGGGTGAGTCCTCAGTCTGCAGCCGACACAGCACTGAGAGCCAAGCCCTGGGTCTGTCCTTGTCCCGGAGACCGACATGTGGAGGCTAGCTCAGTGCTCCCCTCCCTCGTTTTGCTGAGGGGAGGAGGAGGCTGACTGCTCCTAAGAGTCCTAGTTCTTCCAGAATGTTCTCTGGCTCACGTATTTCCACGCTGGCTCATCTTTGTTCTCTCCCATGGGCCATCAGGCCAACGGATGTCTCTCTGTCCCTCAGGTCCTATACAACGTGTTTGAGTCTTTCGTTACGCTGGGTGGTGACAAAGTGACCGGTGTGGATTGTGTGAAAGGCATAGGTATGTAGCAGTGGCCCTGCCAGCCACCTGAGGTCTGTCCTGACGGGCTCCAACCCCCACAACCCCTGGAAAGAGGGGTTTGCCCTCGAGTCTCAACGCTGGGCCCAGCTGTGCACATACAGAGCATGTTACAGAGAGGGCCGATGGGGGCCTGGAGGGGCCGGGGTTTCCCTGGGCAGGACTAGGCAAGCCACCTCCTCTGGGGTGGTGGCTGGCCAGTGCGGTCCTTGCTACCAGACTGAGCCCACAGGGCTCCCCCTCAGGCCGCAGAGGCCTCTCCATGCAAGGCTGAGCCCAGCCTGGGCCCGTGAAAGGGCAGAGAATCGACCTCTTGTTTCTGAGCTCTGGGCACCTCCGTGGGGGTGTTGCCAGGCAACCCTCCAGGAGGAATGGCCTGAAAGGCCAGGCCAGGCCAGCCTCGCCCAGGCCGCCGGCCACAAAGAGCGGCTCAGGCGCTGAGCCCCTATTCCTGCCCTCAGTGTCCTTCTTCGTGGTGAGCCTGGGGGGCACGCTGGTGGGGGTGGTCTTCGCCTTCCTGCTGTCTCTGGTCACCCGCTTCACCAAGCACGTGCGCATCATTGAGCCTGGCTTCGTGTTCGTCATCTCCTACCTGTCATACCTGACGTCCGAGATGCTGTCCCTGTCAGCCATCCTGGCGTAAGTCCCACCACCCCAGGCCCAGGAGCCCTGCACACCTGCCCGAAGCCCCTCGTCCCCCAGCCTGCTCCTTGAGCTGGGTCGACGTGCGCTGTGGGGTGGAGTCCACTGTATTTAATTTCACAGTGCGGGGATACGGGGGTTTTGAGACTGGATGCTGGCTAGTGTGTGTGCTGCAGGCAGAGGGGGTGGGGCTCTGTGGCTGAGGTCTCAGATGTTTCCAGAAACTCGTGGCTGTGTGGCCCTGCCTGCTGGTGCCCCAGGCTACTCCAAGCCTCTCACGATGCCGCCCTGCCTGTTCTGAAGGGCGGCGACAGAGCCCAGCAGGCCCTCGTGTGCGCACTGGGAGGGCCCTGGGTGACCAGTGCAACTCCACGTCCAGACGCAGGCCCGATGGGAGCCCTGCAGTGCCCCTGGGGCCCCACGGCGGCTGGCCACGCGCCGCACGCTGCCCTCACACCTGCCCCCACAGCATCACCTTCTGCGGCATCTGCTGCCAGAAGTACGTGAAGGCGAACATCTCGGAGCAGTCGGCCACCACGGTGCGCTACACCATGAAGATGCTGGCCAGTGGCGCCGAGACCATCATCTTCATGTTCCTGGGCATCTCGGCCGTCGACCCCCTCATCTGGACATGGAACACGGCCTTTGTGCTCCTGACCCTCGTCTTCATCTCCGTGTACCGCGCTATCGGTGAGGCACGCCCGCCTGCTTCTGTCTTGGGCAGGCACAGACCTCCCAGGGCCTCGCCGGGGGCACGCTACGTGGAAGGGAAGGGACTTGGGGTAGAAGGTTCCAGAGCCCAGAGGGTTCCAGAACCCAGGGGAATCCCTGGGTATGTCCCAGGTGATGGTGGGGTGCCAGACAAGAGGCGAGCCCCCACCCTGCCGCCAGGGAGCATTGGTGCCCCTCGGCATGCACGGTGTCAGGTGACCCTCGCCTGGAGCCGAGGGGACAAGGTTCGTGACAGCCTCCCGGGCCCTCCGGTATGCAGAGCCTGCTGCAGAAGTGCCCAGTGTGGGGCTGTGGGCTGAGCCGCAGGTGCTGATGGCCCCCCCGCAGGCGTGGTGCTGCAGACGTGGGTCCTGAACCGTTACCGGATGGTGCAGCTGGAGGTCATCGACCAGGTGGTCATGTCCTACGGTGGCCTGCGCGGGGCTGTGGCCTTTGCCCTGGTGGTGCTCCTGGACAAGGACAAGGTGAAGGAGAAGAACCTGTTTGTCAGCACCACCATCATCGTCGTCTTCTTCACCGTCATCTTCCAGGTGACGCCCGCTCCTGCCCGGCCCTGCGCCTTGCCCACGGCGGGTAGGGACGAGCGCACTTTAGCGCAGCATTTCCAGGCTCCGTGCCCTAATTGGGTTTGTAATTTTAGTAACTGGGAGCTGCTTTGTAGGCTTTCACACACCCACAGGGGACACGGCACAGTTTGCCCCAAAAGCAACTCGGGCGCTGCTTGGAGCATGTCGGGCCTGCAAGGACACTCGCTTTCCTGGCTTTCGGCCAATCTTAGCGACTTCTGGGGCCCCGGGGGCACTGGGACTACGGGCGGCCGAGGGGTTGTTTGCAGGTGACGTGTGCAGACGCCTGGCCCAGGCCCACCCTGTGTGCGAGGGGGATTCTGACGGCATTTCGTGGTGGGTCAGTGGGCCTGGGCAGGGCATGGGCTGGTCAGCGAGACTCCATCTTCCAGGGCCTGACCATCAAGCCCCTGGTGCAGTGGCTAAAGGTGAAGAGGAGCGAACACCGAGAGCCCAAGCTCAATGAGAAGCTGCACGGCAGGGTAGGGGTAGGGGTGGAGGGGCAGGGGG
>NW_006159450.1:286844-295613 GCF_000334495.1 Tupaia belangeri chinensis | reverse complement strand
GAGGCCACTGGCCTTGGGAGCTCAGGGAGGCTGGCAGCCAGTAATGCTGACCGACTCCTCTGAAAGGCTTTCGATCACATCCTCTCGGCCATCGAGGACATATCAGGACAGATCGGACACAACTACCTCAGAGACAAGTAAGTACCGGACAGACAGCAGCTGCCTCCTGCCCACCTCCTTCCTGTAGCAGCGCAGCCTCCCTTAGGACGGCACAGGGTGCAGAGGGCTGTGGGCCACGTGGCTGGTGAGCCGGGCTGGCCTTCACTGCCCCACTCTGGTGCGATGGCTGCGCCGGTCACTACAATGCTAGTGAGCTGCGGTGACCGTCACTACAAATCATTCATCCAGAACCGGAGCCAGTGGCCAGCTGCCCGGTTCTGAACTGGGTCCTGACGTTGGGAAACACTGGCCCCCACATGTGGGCAGGCAAGGACATTCCGAACATCAGTGGCAGGGCTGGTTCCCAATGGGCTTCCCGGGTGTGGAGAGAGGCCCTTCCACTCTGGGCTAATTAATCCCAAACTGTTAAACTACGTGGAAGCTGAAGTCAGGGAAACAGGCCACGGACAGAGGGAGGGTGCACTAGCCAACATCCACAGCTGTTCCACCAGGAAATCGAGATGGTCTATTTATATTTTATTACAAAATACATTTGACACTGAAAACTACCTCGGAAAACGAACACATTCTAGGTCGACTGTTCCATTTACAAAGTCACCACCTGTGCCCTGGGGTCAGCTCCTTGTGGAGGCCGAGCCCATGTGCTTCCATGCAAAAAGGCCCTATGGAATTCCCAGGGGGAGCCACCCAGCCCTCTGGCCTGGGCAAGCGTGGCCCCACCCGTGTCCAGCAAGGTGGGCAGCCACTTCCGCCCGGGCATCCCAGTTCTGGAGGTGGTGGCCGTCTCGAGGTTCACATGTATGTTGTAGTGACAGCTGGATGGGCAGCAGCACAGGTGACGGTGCGAGGAGGCAGGGTCGCGCCCTTCCTACTGGCGAGGCCTTCTCCAGCGCTGCCACGAGGGTACATCGTGTCCTGACCTGTCCCCCGTCCCCCCGTCTGTTGTCCTGAGTGACGACCAGGCCTCCCTGCAGCTGACACCACCCGTTCCCACCCAGGTGGTCCAATTTCGACAGGAAGTTTCTCAGCAAGATCCTTATGAGGAGATCGGCGCAAAAGTCGCGAGACCGGATCCTGAATGTCTTCCATGAGCTGAACCTGAAGGATGCCATCAGCTACGTGGCCGAGGTGCCAGAATGTTCTGTCTTTCCCTCAGTGGGCGTGGGGACAGCAGAATCCCGACACCACAGCAGTCAGACAGGCGGACAGAGGGCTGTCCTGGAGGCCTGCACGCGGTGGTCAGGTCTCCCTCTTCAGACAGGAGAGGGCAGGAAACAGCTGGGTCCCTAACATACCCATGCACACATAGCCACATGACCACAGCACACGCACATGCGTGCCCACACACACATACATTCAAGGCTGTGGCCTGAGGCAGCCCTGTCTCCTGGTGTCCCAGGGGAGCCCTGGTACACGGGTCCCCATCTGAGCCCAGGCCTGGTATGAATGAAGGGCCCTGGACGGCTAGAGGACGAGGGCGGGGGTCTCACTCTACACAGCCCCTCGTGGACAGGATGTGGCCTGGCGTGGCATGCAGGTCATGGCAAGGCCCAGGACAGACCTGCCCCTCCCATATGGCCAGGTGCCCCAGAGACTTCCCGGCATCTCAGCTCACACAGAACCCTCATGTGGCCATTGAACACACACGGCCCACCTGCCTGTCCATGTGTCCCCACATGAATGTGGCCATGTCCCCTGGGCTCCCAGTGACTGGGAAGTCCAGATGCCTGCCAGGCCTCTGAACAAGTCACAAAGAAGGGACCGAAACAAAATGCCGTTCTCTGCGCCCTGGGAGCCTGGGTGAGGGTGGGAAGGCTGAGAGGAAGGTCCCTGTCCCGAGTGCCTGGGGACCTGCGATGTCCCAGCTCCCCCATGGTGAGTGCTAGGACCTTGGTCCCCCACACGGTGAGTGCTAGGACCTTGGTCCCCCACATGGTGAGTGCTGGGACCTTGGTTCCTCCCATGATGAGTACTAGGACCTTGATACCCCCCATGGTGAGTGCTATGACTTTGTCCTCCCCATGGTGAGTGCCAGGACTGTGGTCCCCCCCACAGTGGATGCTAGGACTTTTGTCTCTGTGGTGAATGCCAGGACCTTTGTCCCCACAGTGGTATGTGCTAGGACCCCAGTCCTTCCTGGTCCCAGCATCTCTGCCTCAGGGCCGGGGAGGGGGTCTCTGGCAGGGTGAGCACCAGACGGCATTTGGAGCACAGGGTGGGCTGGCTGCCAGCAGGAGGTCAAGATCCCCACATGGGCAGGAGTGATTGCAGAGCCCAGGGCGCCCTCCGCCCAGTCTGCTAACAAGGCCCTCCTCCTGTAGGGTGAGCGCCGTGGGTCCCTGGCCTTCATACGCTCGCCAAGCACAGACAATGTGGTCAACGTGGACTTCAGCACACCACGCCCATCCACTGTGGAGGCCTCTGTCTCCTACCTCCTGTAAGTACCCATGTGCGTGGGGCACGCCTTCCCTTGCCACCACATTCCGGGGGCCTGCTGATGAGTGCATCTGACTGCCAGCGTCCCCCAGGCCCTGTGGCAGCTGGCAGCTCCCAGCCTAGAAACCAGGGGTAGGCACAGTGGGGTCAGAGGAGCTGGGCTGCACCTGCACCAACCCCCCTTCCAGGCAGCCTTGCACGGAGTGGGGCCACCAGACTTGCACCCTCTGGAGTTTGGGTTCTGATGCCCACAGGCCTGGTCTGGGTTCCTGGCCAGCTCTTCCTGAGAGTCCGCTTCAGGAGCAGGTGCCAGGCACTGGGAGAGGTGGATGGGCCCTGCAAGGGCCAGGGGTTGGTGGGTCACCTTCGGGCAGGAGGCCGCGTCGGTCGGCTAAGCGGAGGAACGAGGGCAACCATGGTGGTGAGTGTGCGGGGGGTGCAGGCCCATGGCCGGGCTCCGGCTCAGCGTGGTGCTGCACAGGAGGGAGAACGTCAGCGCGGTCTGCCTGGACATGCAGTCCCTGGAGCAGAGGCGGAGGAGCATCAGGGACACGGAGGACATGGTCACCCACCACACGCTGCAGCAGTACCTGTACAACCCACGCCCGCCAGCCCACATGTGGGCAGGCAAGGACATTCCGAACATCAGTGGCAGGGCTGGTTCCCAATGGGCTTCCCGGGTGTGGAGAGAGGCCCTTCCACTCTGGGCTAATTAATCCCAAACTGTTAAACTACGTGGAAGCTGAAGTCAGGGAAACAGGCCACGGACAGAGGGAGGGTGCACTAGCCAACATCCACAGCTGTTCCACCAGGAAATCGAGATGGTCTATTTATATTTTATTACAAAATACATTTGACACTGAAAACTACCTCGGAAAACGAACACATTCTAGGTCGACTGTTCCATTTACAAAGTCACCACCTGTGCCCTGGGGTCAGCTCCTTGTGGAGGCCGAGCCCATGTGCTTCCATGCAAAAAGGCCCTATGGAATTCCCAGGGGGAGCCACCCAGCCCTCTGGCCTGGGCAAGCGTGGCCCCACCCGTGTCCAGCAAGGTGGGCAGCCACTTCCGCCCGGGCATCCCAGTTCTGGAGGTGGTGGCCGTCTCGAGGTTCACATGTATGTTGTAGTGACAGCTGGATGGGCAGCAGCACAGGTGACGGTGCGAGGAGGCAGGGTCGCGCCCTTCCTACTGGCGAGGCCTTCTCCAGCGCTGCCACGAGGGTACATCGTGTCCTGACCTGTCCCCCGTCCCCCCGTCTGTTGTCCTGAGTGACGACCAGGCCTCCCTGCAGCTGACACCACCCGTTCCCACCCAGGTGGTCCAATTTCGACAGGAAGTTTCTCAGCAAGATCCTTATGAGGAGATCGGCGCAAAAGTCGCGAGACCGGATCCTGAATGTCTTCCATGAGCTGAACCTGAAGGATGCCATCAGCTACGTGGCCGAGGTGCCAGAATGTTCTGTCTTTCCCTCAGTGGGCGTGGGGACAGCAGAATCCCGACACCACAGCAGTCAGACAGGCGGACAGAGGGCTGTCCTGGAGGCCTGCACGCGGTGGTCAGGTCTCCCTCTTCAGACAGGAGAGGGCAGGAAACAGCTGGGTCCCTAACATACCCATGCACACATAGCCACATGACCACAGCACACGCACATGCGTGCCCACACACACATACATTCAAGGCTGTGGCCTGAGGCAGCCCTGTCTCCTGGTGTCCCAGGGGAGCCCTGGTACACGGGTCCCCATCTGAGCCCAGGCCTGGTATGAATGAAGGGCCCTGGACGGCTAGAGGACGAGGGCGGGGGTCTCACTCTACACAGCCCCTCGTGGACAGGATGTGGCCTGGCGTGGCATGCAGGTCATGGCAAGGCCCAGGACAGACCTGCCCCTCCCATATGGCCAGGTGCCCCAGAGACTTCCCGGCATCTCAGCTCACACAGAACCCTCATGTGGCCATTGAACACACACGGCCCACCTGCCTGTCCATGTGTCCCCACATGAATGTGGCCATGTCCCCTGGGCTCCCAGTGACTGGGAAGTCCAGATGCCTGCCAGGCCTCTGAACAAGTCACAAAGAAGGGACCGAAACAAAATGCCGTTCTCTGCGCCCTGGGAGCCTGGGTGAGGGTGGGAAGGCTGAGAGGAAGGTCCCTGTCCCGAGTGCCTGGGGACCTGCGATGTCCCAGCTCCCCCATGGTGAGTGCTAGGACCTTGGTCCCCCACACGGTGAGTGCTAGGACCTTGGTCCCCCACATGGTGAGTGCTGGGACCTTGGTTCCTCCCATGATGAGTACTAGGACCTTGATACCCCCCATGGTGAGTGCTATGACTTTGTCCTCCCCATGGTGAGTGCCAGGACTGTGGTCCCCCCCACAGTGGATGCTAGGACTTTTGTCTCTGTGGTGAATGCCAGGACCTTTGTCCCCACAGTGGTATGTGCTAGGACCCCAGTCCTTCCTGGTCCCAGCATCTCTGCCTCAGGGCCGGGGAGGGGGTCTCTGGCAGGGTGAGCACCAGACGGCATTTGGAGCACAGGGTGGGCTGGCTGCCAGCAGGAGGTCAAGATCCCCACATGGGCAGGAGTGATTGCAGAGCCCAGGGCGCCCTCCGCCCAGTCTGCTAACAAGGCCCTCCTCCTGTAGGGTGAGCGCCGTGGGTCCCTGGCCTTCATACGCTCGCCAAGCACAGACAATGTGGTCAACGTGGACTTCAGCACACCACGCCCATCCACTGTGGAGGCCTCTGTCTCCTACCTCCTGTAAGTACCCATGTGCGTGGGGCACGCCTTCCCTTGCCACCACATTCCGGGGGCCTGCTGATGAGTGCATCTGACTGCCAGCGTCCCCCAGGCCCTGTGGCAGCTGGCAGCTCCCAGCCTAGAAACCAGGGGTAGGCACAGTGGGGTCAGAGGAGCTGGGCTGCACCTGCACCAACCCCCCTTCCAGGCAGCCTTGCACGGAGTGGGGCCACCAGACTTGCACCCTCTGGAGTTTGGGTTCTGATGCCCACAGGCCTGGTCTGGGTTCCTGGCCAGCTCTTCCTGAGAGTCCGCTTCAGGAGCAGGTGCCAGGCACTGGGAGAGGTGGATGGGCCCTGCAAGGGCCAGGGGTTGGTGGGTCACCTTCGGGCAGGAGGCCGCGTCGGTCGGCTAAGCGGAGGAACGAGGGCAACCATGGTGGTGAGTGTGCGGGGGGTGCGGTGGTGAGTGTGCGGGGGGTGCAGGCCCATGGCCGGGCTCCGGCTCAGCGTGGTGCTGCACAGGAGGGAGAACGTCAGCGCGGTCTGCCTGGACATGCAGTCCCTGGAGCAGAGGCGGAGGAGCATCAGGGACACGGAGGACATGGTCACCCACCACACGCTGCAGCAGTACCTGTACAAGCCACGCCAGCAGGTGCGCGGGCACCTGGCCCACCCACCCTGCCACAGGGGACCCCTGGCTGGACCCCCGGGACAAAGGGGCACCCTGCAGTCAGCACAGAGGCTGCTGGGGCGAGGGGGTGTGTGGTGTGCAGCAGCCATGACAGGCCCATTGTCCCCCTCGCCCCCAGTATAAGCACCTCTACAGCCGGCATGAGCTGAGTCCCAGTGAGGATGAGAAGCAGGACAAGGAGATCTTCCACCGGACCATGCGCAAGCGCCTGGAGTCCTTCAAGTCCGCCAAGCTGGGTGTCAACCAGAACAAGAAGGCCGCCAAGCTGTACAAGCGAGAACGCGCCCAGAAGCGGGTGGGTGCGGCCTCCTGGCTCCAGCTCCACTCCAGGCTCCACTCAGGCAGGCCTGGCAGGCCACAGTGGGTCTGAAGGCAGCTCTGTCTGCTCCTCAGAGAAACAGCAGCATTCCCAATGGAAAACTGCCCCTGGACAGCCCCACGCACCACCTGGCCACGGAGACGGGTATGAAGGGGCCCCGCCCCGGCCGCCCACCTGAGTGCGCTCAGGGCAAGGGCTCCCTGCTGGCCTTGCACCTGCCTGGCCACCCACCCTGAGTGCACTTGGGGCAAGGGCTCCCGCCCCTTCCTCTCCAATGTGTCCCCAGAGGCAGCTGTCTAGGGTAGCAGGGGGCCTTGGCCCAGCCACACTGGGGGCTGGGTCAGGCCATGGCAGGGACATCCCTCAGCAGTGAGGACCACTCGAGGGTGTGGCCAGTCGTCTCTGTCCCAGCCTGCTCTCATGTCCCCACCAGCAGGTCTCGAACTTTCGGACCACGAGGAGGTCCCTGACTATGACGCTGAGGACACAAGCGGGGGGATCGAGTTCTTGGCAAGCATCACAAAGGACACAGCCTCAGACTCCCCTGCAGGTGAGGGCAGGGGTGGCAGGGGGTGGCCCCCGCTGTACCACATGGGCTGTGCTGGAGCCTGGCCAATGGGCGAGGGACACCAGGACGAGGGTGTCAGGGCAGGTCCAGCAGTGTTGCCCTTCCACCGGTGACTCTGTCCCAGGGAGTCACGGGTGGGGGCACAGGTCACCCACGAGGCGCCTCCCTTGGGAAGTCAGCCAGGCTGTGTCCTGAGGAGGCACGACCACAGGCTGGCAGGAACGAGGGGGCAAGGCAGGTGGCCCTCACTTTCAGGTGACCTTGCAGGTGACGTCCCCAGGACGAGATGGTGTTCAAGCCCACGCCCGTGCATGGCCCCTGGCTTACCAGTGCTGCCCTCTCTCCTAGGAATCGACAACCCTGTCTTCTCCCAGGACGAGGACTCCACCATCCTCAGCAGGGTGCCACCCTGGCTGTCTCCCGGGGAGACGGTGGTGCCCTCCCAGAGGGCCCGGGTGCAGATCCCCCACTCTCCTGGCAACTTCCGCCGCCTGGCACCCTTCCGCCTCAGCAACAAGTCGGTGGACTCCTTCCTGCTGGCCGACGGCCCCGAGCGGCCCCTGCCCACCCTCCCCGAGTCCACGCAAATGTAACTGCTCTCCCCGCCTAACCCTGCTCTCTTCTCTGCTGCTCCCTGCAGGCTCCCGGACCTACCTCGCAGACTCCAGCACCTTCCTTCCTCCTAGGGCCCTGAGCCGCAGCCTGTTTCTCGGGGCATGCGGGCAGACTAAACTCCGAGTCTCTGCTTTTCCACCTAGCTGCAGGGTCCAGCTGCTGGGGTGTGACTTCTGTGGCATGTCTGAGTGGTTTGCTTCCAGACTGTCGTTCTGACCACAAACGACACCTGTGGTCAGCCCGGACTCTCCGCCACAAGCTCAGAGCTGGGCAGCAGCTGTGTGGGAGGGGGGAATGTCACCCCGGAAGGTCCAGGGCCCTGGGGAGTGCAGCTGGAGAAGTCCATGAAGGAGCAGGCCATCCTACCCTCACACAGAGGAGTGTGGGATAGTGCAGGGTGGCCTCCAGGAGGCTGGCGGGCAGGGGGTGCCACCCAGCAGCAGGGCTGTGGAAGGGAGGGAAGGATAGGAGGGAGGAGAGTGCAGGGAGGGG
Source organism: Tupaia belangeri chinensis (assembly GCF_000334495.1). Lineage (NCBI taxonomy): Eukaryota > Metazoa > Chordata > Mammalia > Scandentia > Tupaiidae > Tupaia > Tupaia belangeri. The sequence continues at coordinate 287,633 of NW_006159450.1, read as the reverse complement.
GTGGGCCCCTCAGCAGGCCTGAGAGCCTCAGGCCGTGTCCTGGCTGGCCTGTCCACTTCGCCCTCTACCCTGGACAGGGTTGGGTTCAGGTCAAGTGGCCTCTGGGTGCCTGGAGGGTGTGGGAGGGGCCGTTAACGTGGGTGCAGGGCCGGCCAGGCAGGTCCCTTCTAGGTGCTCGCTAGGAAGCCACCTGTCCGTTGGGAAGAGCCCCTTCTTGCTGCTGGCAGGTCCCAGGGCAGGTCTTTCCTCTCCTGAGGGGGGCGCACTGTGACACATGTCAGGTGCTGTCCCATGCGCTGTCTGGGCTATGGGAACGACTCCCGCCAGCGCCAGCCCCACGGAGAGCTTCGGCACCTCACACCTATTTCCTGCTTCTGCCTCTGGACTCAGACCTTCTCCCTCCCTCCCTGGGGTCACCCTTGAATCTAGACCAAGGAGAGCCCTTATCTGACCAGGGGCCCTGGGAAGGGCAGATGCGGCTGGGGCGGGCAGGGTGCTGGGCCCTGTCCTGTAGAGGGCACCTGTCAAAGGCCCCAGGGTCCCGTCCTTGAGCTGCGCAGGCTGGGCCTCCCCTTTGGGAGGGGGGCGTCCACTGCTAGACCTTCCCGGTGCGCTCCTGGCCGGCAGGCCCCTACCGTCGGGCTCCTACGTCGGGCCAAGGCCTTGGGCAGGGCCCTGGGAGCACGTCAAGGGGAGGGCCAGCCAGGCGGTGGTCAGACTTGCCATCAGGCGCTGACCCGGCCTGCCGCTGCAGAGGCGCGCGGGGCGCGGCCTGGCGTCCCCCCCCCT
>NW_006159450.1:264175-286432 GCF_000334495.1 Tupaia belangeri chinensis | reverse complement strand
GCAGCGCGCCGCGTGCACAGCCGGCGCTCATTCCAGCGGCCCCGTGCACGCCGCCGCCCTGCGCTGCTCAAGCTGGCGTCGCTGCCTCCCTCGTGCCACGCGCCGCCGCACACGCTGGAGCAGGAGGAGACGCCGCTGTGATCGCGGGTCGGCGGACGCTGGTTCCCTCCGACCCCAGAGAGGACGCGGCTAGGAGGCATGGACCTGGCCCCGGGCCGGCCCACACGTGACCACTGCTGGCCCGCAACCCCCGCTCAGGGAAGGGCCGGCCTGGATTGCAGCCAGCGCGAGCGTCCGCAGCTCCCGGCCGCTCTCCGCTGCTGCAGGATCCCCAGACATCTGCCAATGAGACCCACCCAGGCTCCCGCCGACCTCTGGCCCTGCCAAGGTCTGAGTGACTGGCAGGCGCTGTCCACCTGCCAGTCCTTGAACCGCCTGTCACAGGCAGCAGGTTCAACTGCTGGAGCTTCTCCCCTCGCCAGGCGCTGCCTGCACCCCACCCAGGTCTGCGGCCAGAACTATACCGCCTTACAGAGCTGCCCCCAGGCCAGGTGGGAGGGGGCTCACTGCTGCGGTTGTTCACCCACGCAGGGAGTTGAGCATGGAAGATCACAGACCCCTCCCAGTGTCTCAGGGACATGGCCTCGGGCAGAGCTCCTGTCCCCCGGAGCAAGACCACTGTCCAGGCTCATCGGGGTGGGCTAGGCCACTTACCCCAGCGTGTGCAGGGGGGCCACTGCAACATTCTCACCTACTGGAGTCCATTCCTGGAGGGGCTCCCACCCCTGAAACCAGGGTTTCGTTTGAGGAAGAAGTAGTGAAGGGTCAATGGGACGCAGACCCAGTGCCCTCCTGGAAGGCTTTCAGAAACAAGCCAGGCCCTCAGCTCTGTGTTCAGGAAGGCCAATGGTGTGTTTTGTGACTCTCCAAGGAGGCCCTGTGGAAAGCCATGGGCAGTGACACCTGGTCTGCACACAGGTCTGCTGGAAGGGCAGCTGCAGTCCCTGCACTAGCTTTACTGCTGGGGAAAACAGGCCGAGTCACTGGTTCACAGCAATACCACGTCAGGGTTTCTGCTGTGGGAAGCCCCTCACACACCGGGACCACCCTGCCCGTCGCCTGGTTGTGAGCTCAGCCTTACAGACCAAGTGCAGTGACACCTGGTCTTCTGCAATCCTTGGCACTTTGCAACCACGTAAACCCTTTCCCAGCACAGAATCCAGCCATTACTCACGCAACAGCCTTCCCGACTAGCAGTCCCACCAGACAGCTCCCAGGGCTCCCTCACTGCCCAACTCCCGCCAGTCACTGGCCTCCCAGTCTGTCCAGAGCAGGCGGGGTCCCACCACTGTGGCCCTGGCTCCCAGGCAGTCCCATCTGCCTGCAGCCATCTCTCAAGGAGCTCAGTCACCTTCCAAGTGCCTGCCCAGGTCGGAGCAGAGGAGGGCAGCCCCACCATCCCCAGCTGCCCTCAACGCTCTCCTGGACCGGGGGACTCTGACCTGCCTCCTGGCTGCAGGCAGTCCCAGTCACCTGCACTGGACACCTCGGAGGACCAAAGCCAGCAGGGGATGAAGGGCAGTCGTGTGTGGCAAGTTGGTCTTCAGCCCTGCTCCTCAGTCCCGGGCCTTCTGCAGTGGAGAGGCTTCTGTTGCTGGGAACGACGATTCCAGACCCGGAGCCTCCCTCAGAGACCCAGAGCACATCTGAGAACTCAGTCCATCGGCACAGTGTTACGACCTGCGTACTGTGGACACGTTTCATTGGGAACCCGCTGTCCCTGTCACTGTTGTAAACAGAATGTAAACAAAGTCTCATGAATGTATTTCCTTCGGAAAACTGTTGTCAAAGTTTTTATTAGTAAAGAATATTTATTTAATACTGAACTTTGGCCTTCTTTGTGGTCGACTATGGAGTACACAAATTTAGGAAATCATTCTCACTTTCTGTATTTTCTTGAAATAATTTTGTTCCAGTGTTCAATATACTGCTTTCTACTGCTCTACTGTGGTCAGGAATTCAAAGAATTTCATCAAGGCTCAAGTGCATTTTTAGTCACGACTGGTAGACAACATGTTGGTCTTGTGCATGTCACCTTCGTCAGACTGTAACTCTACACATGATGTGCCTTAAGTGCTGCTGGCCTGTCTGGGCAGGGAAGGCCACTGTCTACACCCTGCCGCCACTGCTTGACCAATCTCATTAAAAACATTTCAAGGCATTTGGGCTGTAAGCTCCATTTATAAATGAGAAATCATATCCAGGAAAACTTTGGGTTTCCTGTAGGGTGACAGCGCTCCGCAACCTCAGCAGCAGCACGGGTGTGCAGGTGTGTGCGTGCACACAGGCCCTTTCTGCTGGTGCGAAGCTCTTTGGGCACACGGCCAGGGCCCTGCCCTGCCAGCACAACCTGAGCACTGGAAATGGGCTCATCCTGTATGGAGATAGATGGATACCCAGAGGACATGGCTGCCGTGGAGGTCAGGGGTCAGGCCCTCAGCGTGGAAGGGTAGCCAGTGAGGGCAGAGGGCTGGGCTTGGGCAGTGAGGAGAGCATGCACGGCCCAGCAGGAGTTGAGATGCCCACGTTGCCCGAAGTGGGTGGGCATAGGCTAATCGTACGCCAGGACAGTGGGGTTGAGACCGGGTAGCCAGGAGCAGCTCTGCAGAGCCAAGGAGAGGCTGTTGGGGAGGCCGCAATGCGGTGGGCCCCAGGAGAGCTGTGTGCCCACCCTTGGGACGGTGGGTACCCTGTGGCTAGCCCAGGCGATCTCTAACAGGAATGAGGGCTAGGTGACATAGAGACCACTTTTCATTTCAATGGTTGAATTGTAAATGTTTACCACAGCAAGAAACGTGCATATCAAAGTCAAACCTAGAGACAGTCTGAGTCTCAGCCGTGAAGCTATAGCCAACTCAGAGCTGGTACGGGAAGTCAGGAGAGCTGGTCTCTTGCTAGCTCTCCGGGCTGCAGTGCAGCACTAGGCCAGGCCAGACCAGAGGTTGGCTGTCTCCTGTCTTGGGGCCCACATTCGAGACCAAGGCAGGCATCCCATGAAGCCTGCAGAGGTCCTCTCTGGCTTCTCATGCCAACCCCATCTCCACGAGGCCCCTTTCCCTGTGTCTGTCTGCCCATTTCCCCATGCCTTACGTGCACCCACTCCGTCTGACGAAGCGCGTCTGCAGTGCCCCATTTCCAAACAAAGCAGTGTTCCAGGAACTAGGGCAAAGACCTCAGCCCTCCACATGGAGGAGGGGGAGCTACGTGACTCCCTGGGCACCTCCGGCTCCTGTCAGGTGGCCCTGAGCCTCCTCCAGCTTCCCGCCACTCCTCGTGTTGGGCCCTGGCAGATGCCCGCCCAAGTATGGGTGGCTGAAAGCCGAGTGGCTGGTATGCCACCAGCTGCTGATCTGGACAGAGACCCCATGGCTTTGCTCAGTGTCCCGGGAAGTGGTTCCCACGTAGCTCACACTGTTCACAGGTGGGGAGGGGGACGGCATGCCCAGGTGGCAGCCATGACGTGCTGCAGTCTCAGACACGCCGAGCCACAAGGCACTTGTCCTCACTTCCTGGAACCCTCGGTCAAATCAAGAACCAGAGAGCCTTCCTATCTTCAGCGTAGTGCTGTCGACAGTGGCAGAGGGGTGGGGACACTGCATGGCCACACCAGCACAGGCCTTCACACAGGGCCCTTCCCCGAGTGACCCCCAGGACACGCTCCTCTCATGCCCTATGGCACATCCCACGTGTCCTGCCTCCCACATACTCTGCTGTGGCTCGGGGATGTGCAGTCTGGCTGCAGTGGGTCTCGAGAAAGCATCCCCAGTCGCCCAGTGACCACACTACCTCGCCAGAGCAGAACACCCGTGTGGGCAGGGCATGGCGGCAGAACTGCACAGTGAATGTTCCTCCCGGTGCCACTGCGGGGGTGACCGAGGACAGCACACTGCGCCAGAACTGCATGGCGAACGTTCCACCTGGTGCCACCGTGGGGGTGACAGGAGGGAAAGCCCCTTCGGCACATGCACCCACAGCTAGGGGAATGACGAATGCTCAGGTGCTGGGCCCTTGGTTACTCGGTGCACCCCTCAGGGTCATGGTGCTGCACCAGGCAGGGAGCTGGGCCCCGCGTGCTGCCACAGGGAGCCCCTTCCCTCAGAAGCAGGGCTCTGGTCTTGACTTAACCCACTTAGGTGCTGACGCCTTCAGGAGTCACGTGGAAGTGCTCTACGTCTTGCGAGGGTAAAATAAAAGCAGAGCAGCCCACTGCGGGCACAAGTGTCGGGGTGTTGCATGGACATGCCAGAGCCACGTGGAAGGACCCTGGGTGGGCCTGGACATGACAGGCACACGTGCAGCCACGCTCCTGGGAGGGCAGCCCAGAGCAAGAACCAGGCGCCCTCTGTGACTAGCATCATGTCTCTCAGCCTGAGGCCTCTGAGGACCAGGGCCGGAGGAAGCACCAAGGCCCCATGGCCAGGCTTGTTCTCCTCGATGTCGTCAGCGTGGATGTTTCACCAGATGAACGCAGAATGCGCCAACGTGCAAACAGGGCTGATTATAGGAGAGAATCGTAGAGATGTGTTCAAGATCTTAAACTGTACCCGGGTAGACACTCCTGGGTTGGCGTCACAAAGCCCACGCTGTGACCATGCTTGTCTGGCAGGCTCGACTGCCCTGGCCAGCTCCCAAGGCCAGGAGTACGCTTTCTGATGATGACGGTGACGATGAGGACAAGGACGAAGAGGGCGGAGGCAGCCTGCCAGGCCCTGCGGTCAGCCTGTCTGTGGAAAGGCCCTGGGGTAAGACCAGGGGCAGTGAGGCCCGGAGAGCAGGTTTGAGGTCCACCACTAGCACCCTGAAGGCAGCTTTGGGTTGTCTCTAGATCATGCCTGGTCAGGAGACCCAACTGAACCTTTTTGGGGAAGGCAGGGATGTCCCGTTCCTCAGCAGCGAGCGCAGTGCTGGGCACACGCCTCCCCCTCCGGACAGCCCTGCAACTCCCGACGAGCACGCGGTTGTGAGAGGCCTCCATGGGGAGTCTGCTCCCAGTGGCCTCTTACGACACAGAGAAACACCCAGAGGCACACCCGGGTGCCAGGGGACAGGCACGTGGGACTGAAGCCATGGACACAGACCCTGGTCAGGCCTCTGCTTTAATAGGCATGAGTGTGGGCATGAGGTCGCGGGGTACACCGCGGTGAGGGAAGGCGCAAGGCCACGAAGTACGCCCAGTGTGAGTGAGGCCGCGGGGCGCGCCCTTGGGCTACTTGAGCAGCTTCGCCACGTTCAGACTTGGCACCAGGATGTCCTTGAACAGGGGCACGTAGTCGGGGCTCGCCTGGGCCGGGCCCTGCTCCAGCGTCTCGATGATGGTCTGCTTCATGTCCCGGCTGGCATCACCCCGCACGGCCAGCAGCGCGCCGATGTGGTCGTCCCTGGTGGGAGGCAAGGTGCCAGCCTGCAGCGCTACCACCCCCAGGCAAGCGCAGGCTCATGCGGCAGGGCAGGTGGCCCCGTGGACAGAGGCCGCGTTCTGATTCCACGTGGGGAGGGGCCCATGTTCACCTCTCTGTGGTCTTTTCTCGATCCACAATGGAAAAGCTTTTAAAATCACATTGTTTTCTTAAACAGTCACCTAAAGGACTAACCGGGCAAGACCCACAGGCAAGGCCTGCTCTTCCACTCGGCGTTGGGGCAACAGGGAGCAGGGCGGTCAGCCTGGAGCGGAAGGCCGTAGATGGGCATCCCGAGGCCGGCAGCAGAACCGGAGGGGAGCGTGAGGGGAACCCTGCCCCTAGCTGGACCCTAGAAGGCCCAAGGCCACCAAGATGGGAGGATGTCCCACCTCAAGTCCACATGGACACCCGGAGACCAGCACCCTAACATGGCTTCTCAGTTGCTCCCACAGCCCAGCATGGCGGGCCGGCGACACGGCCACATCCTTGCCACTCAGCCAGGCACGCGTGGCCTAGGAGGCATGTGGACTTCGCCAGAACCATCAGCTGGCACGGCCGGCCACACGCTGCCTGGACGTCTGCTCTGCCGTGGCTATCAGCGCTCGGTCCTCCTCTCACAGTGCTGCCCGCTGCGACACCGTCTGCAGCACCCAGCTGGCAGGGTCCACTCCCTGACCGTGATCCCAAAAGCCAGGGGCCTCCCCCTGGATGGCTGTGGGAACGACCTGCTGCACCGCCCACCCGGCTCTGCAGGAAAGACGCGGCCGTACCTGATGTCTGGGTATTTGCTGACCAGGGTCGAGACTTCCAGGTAGAGCAGGGACGGGTCCGTCAGCTTGATGACTTCTGCCACGGCATCGATCGTGTCACAGTACCCATCCACGTCTTCGCCAGACCCCTAGCAAGGCCCGAGGAGCAGGTCGGCCCCCACACGGAGCAGGAGGCATCACTCTGGCACCTTCAGTCTGTGCTCTGCCAGCCCTTCCTCTTTCCCAAAAGTACCTCAAAATCTTCCCCAAGTGGGAGCTGACCTCAGGGCAGCCTCAAAGGGCCAGGAGCAGCAGTCCCGAGACTGGGCAGAGGGGGGACGTGGGGTGTGTGCCCCTGTAATTTATTGCCTCACCACCGAGCAGACACACCCTCCTATAGATGGACAGAACTAACCCAATACCAGGTCCTACCAGAGCCAATTCTTGTCCAAGGCCTAAAAGCACTGGCGTGAGGACTGAAAACAGGGCCGCACAAGAACACGTTTTTGTACACACACCCACCGGCTTACTCCTCCCTCCTCCTAGAGAGCGAGGCAGTACTTCCAACATGGTCCTCACACCACAGCCCCCCCGCCTCATCAGTTTGGAAAGGAACACACCTATCTGTGCCTGGGCACACTGCAGGCCACCAGAGAGAGCCACCTGGCCACACAGGACAGCAGTACCGCGGAGCAGGGACCCAGAAGCACTGCAGGGCACTGTGTCACCACCCACCCCACCCACGTGCAGCACGGCAGAGCAGGGAGACCCGCCCACGCGGTAGCACTGCAGAGTGGAGACCTGCCACGTGCAGCATGGCAGAGCAGGGACCCAGAACACTGCAGGGCGCTGCATGACCACCGAGCCGCCGGCTGGCCCGCACTGCAGACTTCAGAAGCTGCTCTCAGACACTCACGGATGCCAGCTTCCGGAACAGGAAGCGGAGCTGCTCGGCCTCCCTGACCATCTTCTCGGCACCCTCCTTGCGCTCCTCGGCACTTCGGAAGGAGATGCGCTTCTGCATGACGGCCCGCAGGTACTCCACCACCACACGCCGGTGTGCCTCGGCGATCATCCTCTGCAGAGAAGGCAGAGTCAGGGCAGCACCACTGGCCACCATGTCCATGTTCATCTCCCGTCCCGCTTGGCCACGCCTAACCTGGACTCACCCAAACTCAATGTTTTTTTTGAGCGAGAGTTTTGGTATAGGGCGTGTACACTCGTCAGAGAGACAGAAGGCGAGAAATCAAAGTAACTGGTGGCGAGGGGAGGGCATCTGGGCCAGCTGCAGCCTGGGATGGGCAGGCGCCCCTTGATGACCAGGAGATGAAGGCAGCTGGGAGCCCACTTTCTGACTGTCCAGTGTCCCGGGAAGAATGTTAACTGTAGGGGTGAGCGTCCAGCTCACCCAGCGCAGCTCCGACCTCGCGTCGGCCTGACAGGACTTCCGGCCGTGCCCTGGGTGCCTCGAGGCCATCTTGCTCCCCAGACTGCCCTGAGCATCTCAAGCTGGGCTTGTGGGACCGGGTCAGCTGATGGACTCAGAGAACCTGCCTTGCCCAGGACCATGCAGTGTCGCACAGTGACGGCAGCTTCGGGGAGAGGGCTCAGAGGGCAGTACCTGGGGAGGGTTCAGGGAACCTGAGCAGGCAGCGCACCACAGAGCACTGTGGGTAAGAGGCTGGGTGGACGATGCAGACAGGCTCTGGGCACTGGGCACCGTCACCACGGTCTGCTACATCAGGGCCACACCTGCCTGCTGGGGGTCTCCCAGAAGTCTGTTCACAAGGACGGTAGGGGAGCCTGAAGAGAGACTTCCTGGTACAAAACTAGACCCCCACACACCACTGGGCCCAGAGGATGGCTGGGGTGTCAAAGTGAGGGGGCCCAGCAGGCCTCAGCCAGACACCTGGGGAGCTGTGCTGACGGCCACCCAGCAGCGCCATGGCCGTTACAGCTGGGTCAGATCTGAGCGCATCTGACCACGCGGCCTGGAAGGGACAGTGCTTCTGGATGAAAGCACCCTCACTCCAGGCCCCAAGAGTTCCAAAGACTCTGTCCAGAGGTGAGCTCACCACCACAGTTACCAAGGACACGGACCCAGGACCAAGCCCTCCAGCTAATAAATCAACCCAAAACTGAAAAAAAAAGGTAAGGCAGATGTATAAGAAAAATTCAAAACTGACCAGGTAAGCGTGAAAAATGGCTGTTATCTTTTTTTTAATTGTTAGGGTGCTTATGTTCCTCAGAGAGAGACAGGGAAGCACCCCAATGGAGTGTGGCCACGTCACAATCCCCTCTCCAGCTCCGTCCTGCCAGGACCTGGGCAAGACACACACGCCTGGCGTAGTTTTCAAGCTGCCAGGGTGGGATCTGAACAGTGGGCAGTCATGTCAGATCTAGCTCCCTTAACTACCAGGCGACAGGGCCAGCCAACAACCGATTTTTTCCTTCTTTCTTTTTTGATAAGGGCATGGTGCTCACTGGAGAGAGGGGAAGTGAGAAAGTGCCCTCCATGCAGCACGGCCACACCACAACCCGCCTCGTCTCTCCTTCCTGCAGGGTTCTGGGCTGACACGTGCACGGACACACAGCAAGCTTTCCGGGAGGCTGAGTCCAAGACTCAGTGCACACTAGGCCACTGGGGTGCAGCTGCCTCACCCAGCACACCACCAGCTGGGCTGTGTAGCTTTTTATATTAAAAGTGAATCGCTGAAAAAACACAATTGATAAAGAAGTTTCAGACTAGGCTATATGATCAGCTGTTAATATGACTTTCACAACCTTGAGGTAAGGGAGAACTTCCTAGGAGCACAGCAGTGGAGGCTGCCCGGGCATGGAGGCACGGGACAGGGTGCCACAGTGCAGTGCAGACCGCCCAGGCATGGAGAAATGGGACGGGATGCTACTGTGCAGTGTGGGCCGCCCGGGCATGGAGGCACGGGACAGGGTGTTACAGTGCGGTGCAGGCTGCCCGGGCATGGAGGCGTGGTACGGGGTGCCATTGTGCAGTGTGGGCCACCCGGGAGGCCCAGGCTCGCCCTTGGCCCCACTCTGGCTGACTGGACCCGGGCACATGCACCTGTGGTCCTCCCGGGTGTGTGTGCGTGTGTTCTGGAAGTGAGCTCCCAGGTGTGTGTATGTGTGTTCTGAAAGTGAGCTCCTGGGTGTGTGTGCGTGTGTTCTGGAAGTGAGCTCCCGGGTGTGCGTGCATGTTTTCTGGAAGTGAGCTCCCGGGTGTGCGTGCGTGAGTTCTGGAAGTTAGCTCCCAGGTGTGCGTGCATGTTTTCTGGAAGTGAGCTCCTGGGTGTGCGTGCATGTGTTCTGGAAGTGAGCTCCCGGGTGTGTATGCGTGTTCTGGAAGTGAGCTCCCGGGTGTGCGTGCGTGAGTTCTGGAAGTGAGCTCCCAGGTGTGCATGCGTGTGTTCTGGACGTGAGCTGCCGGTTAGCTGTAGTGCTCAGCATCCTGTGCCCGTTGGCTGGGTGAAGTGTACCCCTGTAGTTCTGTGTGTTGAAGTCTAACTCAGTAGCCGGGAATGTGACCGTGGTTAGAACGTGTATCATTAAAGAAGTAATGAAGTCAGGGCCAGCAAGTAGCATAATGGTATGTCGCTGGACTCCCCCGTGGTTGACCATGGCTTGAGTCCTGGATCTGGGTGCTTGACACTCATGCCGGGTCCAGAACACACGCACACACACCCGGGAGCTCACTTCCAGAACATACGCATGCACACCCGGGAGCTCACTTCCAGAACACACGCACGCACACCCGGGAGCTCACTTCCAGAACACACTACGCACACCCGGGAGCTCACTTTCAGAACACATGCACGCACATACCTGGGAGCTCACTTTCAGAACACATGCACACACACACAAGATTACACGTGAGTGAAGAGACGCCCAGTACTGAACTACCAAAAACTCTGAAGGCACCTCAGAGAGAGATGCCCACGACTGCCGAGTGGGAAGCGCCCAACCCTTAGTAATGAGGAAAATGCCTCTAAAACCCTGCCAGAGAGCTGCAGATGCCCACAAACCGGGCATGCTGGTGAGGTGGGCGCCACTGCTGCTGCAGACAGCACGCACGCCTGCTCCACAGCATCCGTGTGTGGCACCCAAGCAGGGAACCCACACTTGCCCCAGCCTCCAGGCTGGACTGAGCTGACGAGGCAGCAGAGACACTCACAGGGCAACTCCACCCAGAAGCCCTCCATAAGAAGCACCCACAGGTAAACAACCATAAAGGAAGCTGGGAAGGGGTCACCCAGGAGCCACAGGAAGAAGGCTTGTGGCCGGACGTGGCGCCAGCATGGGCTACTTCTAGACCTGAGTACTAGCTCCTAAGTTCTCACCCCACAGCTACTCAGCAGACGAGACCTCCCCGATGGTCACACGCAGGAGTTAACTGAGCAGGGAACGGAGGGAGAGCCTGCCAACAGGACAGGAGAGGGGCCGGGTGAGTCCTGGGAGCCGAGTTAACTGAGCAGGGAACGGCAGGCGTGACCTGGACGTTCGTGAACCTGAACCATGTTCAGAAAACATCTCTGTGGGCTAGCCAATGGAATGGATAAGGCCGGCGGGTCCCATATGGCCAACTGTGTGGTTCGAGTCCCAGACCCGGTGGTTTGAAAAACATACTGGGTACATGTGCGCGCTCAAAATCCTGAGGAAACAAGGATGGAACAGAAGAGATTGTGGCATGAAAACATCCTACCAGGGATGCTTTCACTCTCCCTCTCTCTCTCTCTGTCTCGCTCCAGAAAGTGAACATGCTCTTTGGCAAATTCAAAATAAATAAATAGTAAAAAATCCCAGGCAGAAAACACCAGTTCCACACTTTACAGAGATTTTACCGAACTTTCAACAAACAGATGGTTCTACTCAGATGAAACCTGCCCCAGTTTAACAAGCAAAGCAGCCCCCACCGGCGCGCTCGGCCACGCGGACAGCTGAGCCCGGGAAAGGACAGGGAGCTGCAGGCTGTTTCCCACACACAGGGAAGAGGGCCCTGAGCAGAACGCTAGAGAGACTGCCAGCCACGCCCAGGCCAGCACAGCAGGGCCAGGTTCACGGAGTCCCTGAAACACAGGGAGGGTCTCCGTGTTTTCCCACTGTAACCAACTCAGAGAATGGACCCAGATGACCACTCAGGTGGGAAAAGCACTTATTAACACTCGCCAGATTGTGGCCCAAAGCACACCACTCCCAGACCCTCCGCCTCACCCCAACCCACCCCTGCCCCAGCACCTGCCCGCAGCAAGCAAGGACAGGACACTTTCTGCCCTGAGGGTCGGGAGCATTGACTTGCCAGAAGCCACAGCGAGCACCGTCCTTCCTGGAGCGAAGGCCCCCGACTCTGTCCTGTCGAATTGCAGGAGGGACCCTCAGGGCCCTACGTCTCACTATCTCATACAACAGACAGACAGAAAACACGCGTCCTCAGAGTGGGGGAGCAGAGGGCAGTGGCAAGTGCTACAGGACTCATGTTCGCTGCTGTGCAGACAGTGCCACTGCACTTGCCCCTGCAGAAAGTAGCCAGGCTGAGTCTGGCCGCGTGTGACCCTAACTCTTCTCTGCACCGACCCCGGTATAAACCGTCCCCTCGACACAAAGCCCAGAACTGGGGGGCAACTCCTAGTGCCCCAGGGCAGTCTCCACTGGGGAGCACCTGGGTTGGCCCACGTCCAAGCATGGAGCAGCTCTGGGGTGACCAAATGAGAACCCAGCACATGAGTTTTCACACACACAATGTACACACGTGCACACAGAGGTGCAAATGTACACACCCCATACAAATGTAGTATGACTTGTACATGCAACATGTATGTATGTACAGGTGCAGACAATGTATACATGTATACAACATAGACATAGCGATGCCACGAATGCACGTACATAGTATACACACCTTTCATGTGCAATATACAAAAACTGCACATATGCACATGATACACAGCCACATGGCACACACAGAGTCACATGGTACATATACACACAGTCACACAGCACACACATGCAGTTACACAGCACACACGTAGCCAAATGGCACACATACACACACCTACATGGCACACACAGCCACACACACAGCCACACAGCACGCACAGTCACATGGTACACATACACTCAGTCACGCAGCACACACACAGCCACACACACAAGGCACACAGACACACACGGCACACACACACAGCCACACAGCACATACAGTCACACAGTACACGTACAAAGTCACACGGCACATATACACAGCCACATAGCACGCACATAGCCACACGGCACACACACAGTCACATGGCACACATACACAGTGTGAGTCTCACGTCCCTGCTGTTGTAGGGGATCCTCACACGGCATACACACACAGTCACACAGCATACACACACAGTCACAAGGCACACACACACAGTCACACGGCACACACACACAGTCACACGGCACACACAGTCACACAGCACACACGCACACAGCCACATGGCACAAATACAGCCACATGCCTCACACAGAGTCATACGGCACACATACAATCACATGGCATACACACAACCACAAGGCACACACACACAGAGCCACATGGAACACACACAGCCACATGGCACACCACGTAGAATACAAACACTACATGCACACGAACATCATGTATGCATGTATAACATATGCATTCACGACCCATGCATGCATCACTCACACACGCATGCTCACACCAGAGGCACACAGCCCATCTTGGCTGGGGCAGGTGTGGCTCTTCGCTGAGCAGTGAGCATGCGCCTTCTTCCCCAGGGCCATGGCCTGGGTCATTTTCTCTGCAAGAACTCCATGTGTGTGGCGTGACATGGAGTGTCCCGGCTAACTCACCGCTGCTCCAAGAGTAACCTACACCAGAAGCCGACACTCGGAATGGCTGGCCTCGCTACGATGCCCGCTGCGGGCCTCAGTGGGCCGAGCGAGGAGGTAGCAATGCTGGACAGGGTGTGAGGAACCTCCCAGAACCCATGAGCCAATACACTGGGGCAGGCTGGTGCCAGATGCAGCAGCTTGGGAACCAGCGGGCCCTCCTCAGCACCAGCTGCGGCAGACTCACTCTGGAAGACCCGCCTAAAGTCAGCCTTCACTGAACTGAGCAGCTGGCAGGGGCTGGCAGGGTGTGGACGCAGCCCCACTAACCACTGGCGTGGCCTCCTGGCAGCTAAACCAGTTGGGCGATTTAAAGCACCTGGGTCTCCCTATAAGCATCAGTTTCAGTAGCAAAGCACTTCCTTTAAGATCAGGAATCAGACAAGAGCCACTGTTCTGGGGCCTGGCCAGTGTCAAGACAAGGAAGAGACCAAAGACAAACGACCAGGAATGAAAACCATACACGTCGTCCACAGACGAAACAAGTGTGAGCACTGGAACGTGGAAGAACCTAGAGACAGATGCCCCAGAAACCATCAGGAAGTTTTACATGATGTCAGACACAACACTGATCTATACCAACATTTCTGTAAGCCAGAAACAGGCAGCTAAGAAGCCCAACCCCAGAAAGACACTCACAGCAACAGCAGCAGCAAGACAAGGAGAGACCGCCCCCTTACCACAGTGGTGGAAGGGGCTGACGGGTGGGAGGCTCCATTCCCCAGCTGGCCAAGGGCCAAAAGCCTGGGTGAGGAGGGCAGGGACGGGGCCCCTCGGACCTTGCACTCTCCCACCCACAGCCCTGGCCCCCCGCAGGAGCCTCCGGTCTGCAGCCACGGTGAGGCTGAAGAGCACCGTCAGCCTTCACCCGTTTCTGGACCTCTGTGCTAGGCAGCCCACATGCAGGAAAAGCTCTGGCACGGAGGCCTGAAGACACGGTGAGGAGCTTCCGCAGGAGAAGAACGAACAGCTACGCACACACACCGTACTCACATGCACACAGCATGTGCACACTCAATACACACATCACACATGTACACCGCATGTCCATGTGTACACAGACACACCACGCACTGATGCTTGCAGACACATGTGGGACCATGTGCCACGTCCTTACCTTTTTATATGGCCTTTTGATCTTGGCAAAATCATTGAAGTAGTCTTCCACGGTGACACAGATGATGTCCACGGCGTTGGATCCCAAGAGCCACTTCTTGGTCATGAGCTCATTCAGGTGTTGCTGAGAAGCACACGCAGGGCACAGAATCACTCCCTGGAAAGACGTTCAGCATGGGCCCGCAGGGGGGGCCTCCCACCTGCCTCACATTGCACAGGTCTCTTGCTAATGGCAATGTATGCTCGCACAGGAACCCCACACGGGTACGTGCAGAACCCCATAGCACACAGTGTCACACTGAGTCACACCACATTTCTGTGTAGAAAACAGTTGACCTTCCTGATGGCCTGATGTGGGCAGGGCCAGGTGTGTACAGGCCTCACCCGTGGTTGCCGATGGGGACAGGCCTCACCCATGGCTGCCAATGGGGACAGGCCTCCCCTGTGGTTACCAATGGGCACCTCCTTACTCAACCCTCTACTGACAGACACTTACATTTTCCCACATCCTATAATCACAGATAAAGCTACAGTGAACTTGCTTATTTCTGCAGGAAAAATCCCTTACAGTGGAAATCCTCAGTCAGAAGCGTACAAACTACAAGTAGCAACCGTACACGTCTCTGTCTCCCAGGAGTCCCGGCTGGACAGTGCGTGAGGACCGTGTGTCATACAGAGCATTCCACAGCACAAAAAGCCAAGGCCCTTTTACGTGGCGTCATACAGGGGCGAGTGCATCCGCTCAGTGTCCACGCAGCACACAGCTCAAATGGAAACATGCCCACCTCCAGATCCAGGAAGACCTCCTCCAGCAGGTTACTGCAGCCCTCCTTCGCAATGGTGTCTAAAACCCCATCCATGTTTGGCTGGCTTAGTGACACACCCTCCTCCACTTCATTTTTCAAATACTTCCTCTTTAAACTGACTACAGATTCTCTGCAAGGAAATAAGTTAGAGCTTGATGAAGCACTGCACTTTTTTTTGGAGAGGTTTTCGCTATAGGGCGCGTGCGCTCACCAGACAGACAGAGAGAGACAGAGAGACAGAAAGCGAGAAATCACCCCCCGGGGGGATGGTCACACCGCAATCCCTTCTCCTCCATTCTCCTCTCGGGATCTTGGGCACGCACGCACACGCACTGGCGGGTCGTTTTAAGCCACCGGGTCCGGGACGCGAACCGCAGTCGACTACGTGGGAGTCCAGCGACACAGCCATTACGCTAACTGCTGGTTCCCAAGCACTGCACTTTTTTACCATCGTTTTTTTGTTTTGTTTTTTCGATTTTTGCTATAGGTATGTGTGCTCACCAGAGAGACAGAGGCAGAAAGAAAGTAAGAAATCATCCCCAGGGGGGATGGTCACGCCGCAATCCCTTCTCCTCCAGTCTCCTCTCGGGATCTTGGGCACACATGCCCTACATGAGTTTCAAGCTGCCGGGTCTGGGACTTGAACTGCGGTCAGCCATGTGGGAACCCAGCACCTTAACACTAGGCCACCTGCTGTCCTCTTCCCACCCGCTTGTGCCCAGACACAGGTGTACAGTGACCCACTTGAAAGTCTGGCAGTTGTTGATGACGGCGATCACGTACTGCACATAGCACTGCGGGTGCTGTCGGTTCCTCAGGTGCTCCTCCGCATACAGCCGGGCCTCGTCCCGGTACCTAGGATATACGGCCCATCAGACGTGCCCTTGGGGGGCCGAGGGCAGCTCCCAAATGCCATGTGGACACATCACCAACGTTTGACCAGATATGTCTTTTTTTTTTGAGAGAGGTTTTTGTTATAAGGCACGTGCGCTCACCAGAAAGACAGAGAGAGAGAGACAGAGAGAGAGAAATCACCCCCCGGGGGGTGACCATGCCTCAATCCCTTCTCCTCCATTCTGCTCTCCGCATCTTGGGCATGCCTGCACACGTACCCGGCGTGAGTTGAAGCCACTGGGTCCAGGACTTGAACCGTGGTCGACTACATGGGAGTCCAGCAACACAGCCATTACACTAACTGCTAGTCCCAGATCAGATATGTCTTTTTTTTTTTTTTTAAACAGTACTTTTACTGTTTGTTTTTTAAATGATGATTTATTTATTTATTCATTTACTTTAATTTGACCAGAGACAGAGAAAGAGAGAGAGGGAGAAAGTGAGAAAGCAAGCCACCAGGTCCAGAACTCGAACTGTGGTCAGCCATGTGGGAGTGTTCAGCACCTTAACCATCACGCCACCTGCTGGTCCCCGACCAGATATGTCTTTAAAAGTCAAATAAATTTTGGATGATCCATACCAATGGAAAAATACAAAGGCTGATCATTTCAAATAGATTTTGAAAAAAGAATTTCATTTCAAGCTTTGGAATATGATTTGGTATTCTGATTTTGAAAATATTCTGAAATACCTGATTGCAAGTAATTGGGAAAGCACTCTTACCCATCTGACACACAACCCTAGAACTCAGCAACAGTCAGTGCGAGGGCATTACCAACCGTCTGTTGTCCCTGGTCAATCAATCAGACTCTCAAAATGTCAAGGAAACAAGGGGGAGGGCGGCATGCTTCCCCTCTAGGCTGCTATGAGCTCCCCGAGCACACGGCAGTAAGCAGCAGCCGTCCCTGTGTGTCCAGGCTCTGCACCCACCACCCAACGCTGGAGACCAAACGCGGAAACGAGCTGTGGCTGCGCTATGGGCGTGCAGACCCTCCTCGTCATTGCTTCCTAGCCCCAGCGCCATGACCATGGCCCAGCAGTCCTGTACGGGGTAGCCACACCCAGGAACCCGGAGAGGGTTTGCGGCACTAAGCGGGGTCACAGGCGACACACGATGCCATGGTGTACAAGGGATGTGGGCATCCGTGGCTTTCCATATCTATGAAGTGTCCTGAAGGAGCCCCTTGAAGACACCGAGGGACAGCCAGACAATGACCACACTGCGCATGGAGAGGAATAAGGGGGAAGCTGGCAGCCAACAGGGAAGAAGGTTGAGCCTCCCTGTTCAGGTGGCAGGCAGCTGTGTGACCAGGAGGCTCCACCCTGGGAGACCGCCCCCCATGACACCGCTGACTCTGAGGACACGGCCACCTCTGCCAGCCCCCACAGTGAGCAGCAGAAGGGGACCTTGGTATGAACCCTGGGGGTGGGTGGCAGGTAGGAGCTGTGAGTGAGGTGCCTGAGAACCAGAGTGGCACAGATGGTTGCCACGTCTGCAAAGTGCCACGCCACGGAGCACATGCATTACAGAGACGGGAGCCTGGCGAGCCTTCGGAGCTCCCTGGAGGGTCGGGCTGAGGGACACTGGGAGGGTGCTGAGCACTGCGGGACAGGAGGCTGCCCACCTCACCGACAAGCAGGCACTTCAGACAAGAGGGGCTGTGTGCTGCGCTGGACCTGGGAGCCCTCGGGACACATGTATAGCAGCCCTGCTGGCCGCACCTGACACGTAACTGCAGAAGGTACACTTGGAACGGCTGGGACCCAACACAAACGCGGGGGTCCGGTGGCCCTATGGAGTCACCGTTCATCCTCACAGCTGCCGACAGAGCTAGGTCACAGCAGAGGACACAGGTGAAGTGCCACGAGGACTGGGAAGTGCTCTCAAGTACTTCAGCATCGACGAACATGGAGAGCAGTGTCAGGCTAGAGTGGCTCTGGAAGGGACAGCCTTTGAGCTGGGGGACAAGAGAACAGTTTTTAAGTCACTCTTCCTGCTTCTGTCACAGGGAGGAGGCATGTCGGGACATGCCACAGGACCCTCTGCCTGATGGCTGTCAGGGTGCTCGTGAGGCTGCTCCAGGCATCTGGGCCCATTCTGACACCAGCTGCACCAATGGGGCCCAGGGAGCGGTGCAGTTGCTCACAGGAAGGTTTAAGAAAAAGCTCTACTTTCAGGCCGGTAGACTGAGTCCTGGACCTGGCAGCTTACTTCCTCACTCCACCCCAACATCCCATGTCCTGTAGCAAATGTAAAGAGTAGGAACAATAATAATAAACTAATCCTAAAAAATAAAACAGGAAAGAAAATGTTCTACTCCATCATTTTGCATTTCTAAGAACAAAAGGTGACGTGTGGGGAAGTTGCTGACCCTGACTTATTTTTAATAACTGACACATTAAAATCAGCTAATTTTTCTTTTAAATTTCAAAAACATACAATTTCTAAATAAGCGCACTAGCAAAAGTCACATACCTACTCAGGAAAGAATTCATTTGCTGCAGACACAAAACCAGCACCTTTGTTTTCAGGTCTTCACTTATCTGGGCTGCGACTTGAAGATTCTGTTCAAACATCTAAAAATCAGAGAGCGTATGTATTCTGATGCAATCTCACAGAGCACAGTTGTGTTTCCTATTACATAGACCCCCATCTGCAAACTGGCAGTTAGGGATAGTCCAATTCAGAGGGAGGGAAAAAAAGCTACTTGAAAAATAGCCAGCCAGTTGAAAGAACAAACAACTTTGCCGCCTGGTAAAAGCCAGACGAACCCTTTCCTAATCACCAGCGATTGGACACGCTCACTCTGCACTCACTGGGGCTCTGGCAGGCTCCCCGCAATTCATGGTGCAGGTTTCTGAGGGACAGAGGCGGATGTGCGCGAGTGGAGAGCGGGCCTTGGGGGCTAACTCACAGGCATGAAGGGAAGGCAAAGACCCACCGGTCGCTAGCCACAGGGTCATCGGGGAGAAGCAGCGCCCACACGTCCTGCTCCTGCCTGGCTGGAGCAAGTGGAGTGCCGGACGCGTGCATCAACACTGCTCAGAACCCCCTCGGCAACACTGCGCAGAGGACGATGGGCGGGGAGACCAGAGGCCACAGTGGCCAGGGCACACGCTGTCCTAGGGCCTATCACTGAGGCTAGTGTCCAGAAGGGGGACTTCAGACCTGCTGGAGACCTGTCCCCGTAGTTCACCAACTTAGACCCATTGGACGGCATTCTAAGGCAGACCCTGGCCACTCACAAGCGCAGGAAACAGCAAACAAGCGAATTTGCCATCTGAAATCCTCTAAGGAGAACATACACTTGAGTTCTAGTTCAAACCCCCACACACTTGGAAAACAAAGTGTCCTGGACAAAACCAGATGGTGAGGGACCCACTGCTCCAGCACCCAGACAGCACCAGGTGAGGCGCCAGTACCCTCACGTCTCAGAAACGGCAGACGCACGGCCCAGACAGCCACGGGCGGTACCTGGGAGACGATGGCGGGCAGCGTGGTTTGGTAGTACCCGTCCTGGTCAGCCTCGGGCTCGGTCTCTCTGATCCAGTCTTTCTTGTCTGTTTCTAGAGCTTTCCGCAGCCAGGCAATGATGTTCGACTACAGGAGTTAGTGCCGTGGGGAAGGGAGGGGACCAGCACTTGAGTGTGGCAGACTGCAGAGGCCTGCTGTGCCACGGTGGCAGTGCCCATGCTAGTCTCCACAACTTTAAACTCTCTCGGGACACACAAGGGGGGTGGGCAAGACCTGCGAGTGAGCACGTGCCAGGGGCCGGGGGCAGCTATCAGCACAGCGCCAGCTCCCCAGACGGCATGGGCAGACAGCCTTGCTGCTGAGGCACACTCACTGGGAAGCAGACCCTGACCTCTGCCTGCTCCAAGACCACCTCCCGCTGGCGGGTACTGCCCCACGTGGCCTGGGCCTCCTGCGGTCCCACCAGCCTGTCAAGGACCCAGACACCAGCCTTGGAGAGGCAGCCCCAATCTGTGGGGTGGACACCTCTGGCCAGCAACTGGCCACTCTGCTCATCCAACTGGCAAATGACCTGCCAGGACCAGGAAGAGGCAAGCAGCTGACCCTAACCCACCCAGGGTGCAGGCATTAAGACCTTTCATCCACCAAGGCAGGCAAGCCCAGTTCAGACCACCACAGGCTGGCCTCGACTCACGGTGAGTGTCACCATGTACTTGTGGAGCAGCTCGGAGACCACGTCTGCAGACAGTAACGGTTCCAGGGTGTCGGCATCCACTTCTGGGGCCAGCTCCACGTTCCCCATCATCTCCGTACTGCACGGGGACAGAAACGGCAGTGACAAGTCACACACGATTCATAAGGAACCCCAAGTGTCGCTGCTTCTCCTGACACACATGTCCGTCCACCCTGGCATGCTTCCACACACAGGCCCCTAGCCGGAGGTCACAGAACGGGCCAGCTGCAGCGACCTGGGTAAGGGAGCCTGACACATGTGGCTATGCAGTTCGCTCCTAGACCCAGGGGCTTGGAAACACGCCAGTGCATGCCCAAATCCCCAAGAAGGGAGAGACGGAGAAGCCACTGTGGCGTGACCACCCCGTGGGGGCCCCTCCTGCTCTGGAAAGCACACGCACCCTCTGGCAGAATGAAAGTACGTAAATACAGCTGAAGGGAGAGGGCGCACAGGCGGCGGCCGGCTCTACCTCGTATAGGTGTTGAGGACCCACGTCAGGAGGCTCACGATCTCGTTGGCCTCCAGGTCTTCCGCCGCGAGGTCCTGCATGCGTGTGCGCAGGGCTTGGCAGTACATGTGCAACAGGTTGGTGAAGATCTCATAGTGGGGAGGGAAGCACTGGGCCATCAGGTTTTTGGCGATGATGAGGTCATCCAGGACGTACTTCCTTATAATCTCGAGGTGGCGGACCAGCCACATCTTGTCGGACTCCCTGGTGTCTGCCTGCGTGCCTTCGATTCTGGTGGTCACAGTTCTGTCTAAGATGGCAAACATTTTTTCTTTCCAGTTTTTGGGCCTCCCAGGTGGGACAAAGCCAGTTTGCTTTTTCCGATCAAGAATACGTCTGTCAATTTTTTCTTCCCTTTCAATAATCCTGACAACTGAGACCAACAAGGTGGGGTCACGGCGGACGGTGACCAGCGACCTCTGCAGCACCATCCACAGCTGCTTGGCCAGCTCGTCGGAAAGGCCCTGGGTGCTGCCAAAGTAGCCGTGGATGAGGGCCATGTCGCGGGTGTTCCCGCTGTCCATGCGGTACTGCTCATACATCAGCCCGTCCCGGGAGCACTCCAGGTCCATCAGCTTCCGGTGGGCTTGCAAGAGTGCCCCCTGTTCAATGAGGTCCTGCGTCTCCCTCACGATCTCGGGCACTAGGAAAGAGGCACAAGACGGCACCATGAGCCACACACAGGAGGCACGTGCGGGGTCCTGGGAGACGGTAGCACGTGAGGGGCCGACATATTTTCTCACCTCAAGGGCACGGCGCTGGCCTGATCTAACACACCACCTCAGAACTCTCAAGTCTAGTGGAGCCTTGCAACGTCCAGAGAAAGGCTTCGGTACGCTGGTCAGCGTGAGCCCCAGCCCCCTGCGGAGGCGGCAGTGCAGGCGACCCTGGAGCAGCCGGCAAGAACCCTGTCCTCCAAGTACCAGGGAACTGCACTCTGACCGCCACTGCCCATCACTGAGCAGCAGCAGGACGGCCACTGCTGCTGCACTCCCCACCTCCTCAGGACAGCCAGGGGACTGGACGCCCTCCACCGTTTCCTCTTTCCCCTTTCAAAAGTATGATGGGAACCAGCAGTTAGCATAGTGGCTATGTCGCTGGACTCCCAAGTAGTCGACCGTGGTTCGTGTCCCGGACCCGGTGGCTTAAAACTCACGCCAGGCACGTGTGCGTGCGTGCCCAAGATCCCGAGAGGAGAATGGAGAAGGGATTGCGGCGTGACCATCCCCCCTGGGGATGATTTCTCACTTTCTGTCTCTCTGTCTTTCTCTGTCTGTCTGGTGAGCACACGCACCCTATAGTGAAAACCTTTCAAAAAAAAAAGTATGACGTTTAAGAACAAGGACATTGGGAACCAGCAAATGGCATAATGCCTATTCCATTGGACTCCCTGATCTGGTGACTTAAAATTCACGCCGGGCGTGTGCGCACACATACCCAAGATCCTGAAATGAGAATGGAGAAGGGACTGCAGTGTGGCCACCCCCTGGGTGAATTCTCACTTTCTATCTCTCTGTTTCTGTCTCTCTGGCAACATCCCCGCAGAGCGACAGCTACAACAATGAAAAGCAAACCCCGGGTCAGCCTTGGGCCGTGGCAGGGATGCCACACCCCCCCCGG
>NW_006159450.1:258200-263501 GCF_000334495.1 Tupaia belangeri chinensis | reverse complement strand
CACTACCCCCCAAGGCTGAAACCACACGGCAATCTGCGGTGGCTGAGACATGAGACCCCCCCAGGAATGTGTTTTTCTCTCTCAGGTCTGTCTTCCTCATGTAAGAAGTAAATAAACCTAAAAGCAAAACAAAACAAAAACACAACTCAGCGTAACCTGGAGAAGGGGGAGGAATCTGATTTCCAGAGATACATTATTAGATTCAAATGTCTAATTTTCAATGACAACAAATAATCACAGGCATATAAAGAAAAATATAGGGAAAAAAATGAAACAATAAAGTCTGTCCCTGAAAAAGTCCTGACGGCATATCTGCCAGACAAAGCCTTTAAAATGATAGTCTTAAAGATGCCCAAAGAAGGGCCAGCAAGTGGCACGGGGTTAGCATGCCGGATTCCACACAGCCAACACAGCTCAACACCGGAAACGGGTGGCTTGAAATTCATACCAGGTGTGTGTGTGTGCCTGCCCAAAGTCCCAGGAGAAAAACAGAGGAGAAGGGATTGCAGCATGGCCACCCCCCATCCCCATGAGCATACCTTTCCTAAAAACAAAAAAAAAAAACAAAGAAGATAAACAAAGAACTAAGGAAAGGTGTCCAGAAAGTAAAGGAAATGATGCATGAAACAATGGAAATTACAACAGACAGAAAACCTGAAAAGGAACCAGAAAGAAAATGCAGACCTGGGAAGTCCCGTGCTGAGGTGGAGGTGCACTGGAGGGTCTCAGGCAGCTCTGAGTGTGGAGGAAAACCAGCGGGTGTGGAGACAGCACAGTGGAATCACCAAACACCGGGGAAGTAAAGCAAGACCGAAAGCGAACAAGGCACCAGGGGCTTGGCAAGTACCACGAAGCAGACCGACCCATGCAAAGTGGGATTCCAAAAGAAGAAAGGGGCAGAAGAATGGCTGAAAACACCCCAAATTTAATTGAAATGTAAGCACAAACATCTCGGAAGCTCAACAAATTCCAAATAAGGAACTTAAGCAGACCCACACTAAGACACAAAATAATCAGGCTTCTGAAAGACAATAGTGAGAATTCTGAAAGTGGGGACTCTGCCCAAGATCACCAGGTTTCTCATAGAACACTCAGGGGGCCAGAAGGTTGAAGTACTTGAGATGCCAAAAGACAGTGTCGACCAAAAGCCTACTCCCATAGAACTGTCATCCCGCACTGTGAGAAATGAAGACTCACCTATGGTCCCGTAGGTAAGGGAGACGCTAGACCTGTCCTGCAAAGCATGCTCAGAGTCTAGCAGGTCCACGTGAGACCCTGAGGATGTAACTTGAAGCCTGGGAAGAAGTGAGGAGCTCATAAAGGTAACTAAGTGAGCGATTATACAATCAGTTACCACTACAGCTCAGCTCTTTCATTCGACCTTTTGCTTTTCCCAAGGTTTAAGAGACTAACACTTTAGAAAATAGTAACTAGTCTAAGAGCTGGTAACACTGTAACTTCGAACATTTAACCCCACATTCTGTAGAGCACCTTACAGAATCAGAGCTGGGGTGAGGGAAAGGGGATGGAGAACCGGCTTGCTGGGACAGAGCTTCCTCCTACACGAGGACGAGGGCTGGAGACAGACGGGGGCTGCACTCACTACGGAGGCACCTAACTACAGACTCAGGGCCTCGGTGGGCTGCTTGTAGCCAAGGGATGAAGGCAATCGGCCCCCACGTGGCTAGTGGCAGTTCAAGTCCCAGCCTAAAGGCTTGAAAAGTATGGCTGGCATATGTGCACGAATGCCGAACAGCCTGACGGAGAAACGGAGAAGAGACTGCTTTGACCATGTCCCATTGGGGTGCTTTCTCCCACTCTCTCTCTGACTCTAACAAGCACAAGTGCCCTTTGGCAATTAAAGGAAGTCATTAAGATGGCAAATTTTGTCATGAATATTTCGTCACAATAAAAAAATGAGGGGACACTGTGTACACAGAATGACTGACTTACTGGAAAGAGAAATATCTGATGAAAACCAACCATACCTTCCCACCGAAAATCTCCTACCAGCCAAAGACACACATACAAGGTAGAATCCTTTGCTCAGCAAGGAGAGAAAGCTATTTGCCATCACTGTGAGTAGGCTAAGCCCAGTGATGTAGCCCTGCTCATCAGGTGTGGGTTCTACAAGACTGAAAGGAAAGGCGGTTGTCCACAGGAAAGCTGTAGGAGCAGGACTACCCGCACAGAGACACTGGCGAGGGTCCTGAGGGAGGCTCGGATGCAGGGCTCCATTCCAGCAACGGGTGTCATGGTCTCCAGAAGCCCCTTCCTGAGCACCCTCCGTGCATCTGCAGTGCCACAGTGTCTGTGCTCGGACCACAGCCCCCACGGTTGGGCCTCGTTTTGCCTGGTATGTCACAAAGCAACGGTGCACAACCATGCCACAGTCACAGAAGAGCCAGAGCAAGGGCTGAGCAGGACACAGGTCACTGAGGCAGGCTGGGGGCACATGGTGGGCAGCTGGGCAGACTGTGACCAAGCACAACAGCAGCTGGTATTGCAGAGGTGGGGACAGAGCCAAGCTGTGTGGGGTGCAAGCAGGAGAGAGCCAGAGTGGGGACATAGGTCTCGGCGACATGGGAAAGGACAGAAAGGATTCGTGAAACCCAGAGACAGGGCAGAGCACGCCACGGTTTCTACTAGGGCGTGACTGATACTGGTGACTGACAGAGTACTGGGCTGAAAGCGTGTTGGGCTCTGGACATGGAGATGAGGGGTACTGCACATGTGATGGGATTGTGTGAACACCAGTGCAGGAAGATGGTGCCCAGGGGGTACTGGGTGCTGTGCAGTACTGGGCACTACCTTGGAGACAGCCAGTCCGCACTTCCCGCTCCTAGGGCCTCTGCCACCAGAGGCAGTCTGCGCCTGCCTGGTGAGCCCCGCCCACCTGGTCCTCCGACCTGGGAACGGCTGCTCCCCGCTTCTGCCAGGACCCGGGGCCCACTCCCCAACCCGTACGCAGGGCTGCCCCTGCACAGAGCACAGCTCAGCCTGAGCAGAGCCAGGGCTTTCCTCCTCCTGCACGCGCAGCACGGGAGCAGAGCGCACCAGGACCCTTCCCATGCAGCGTCCGCTTGGCCGTCCTGCCAGCCTTCATGTGCTCGACTGGCCATGCCCACACCCACAGCTAACTGCGCTGAGCACGGCCTAGCACGCGTGCTGGCGAGAAGCCGGGGCTGCCTCCATGTGGCCAGAGCCCTCAGCGGGTCCTAGGAATAGACACCCGAGGCCATGCCCACGAGCTGCTGCCACTCACCGGAAAAGATGTTCTTGAGGTTCTCCACGGCGGCGGCGAGTTGGCTGTGCTGAGCCACGGCGTCCCTCACATCCCGGAGGCTCTCGACGGCACTGATACTCTGCCTCCAGTCCCTGCTGACAGCAGCCAGTGACTGCTGGATGTCCCCGACGTCACTCAGTGCACTGTGCAGCTGGCTCAGGCCCGTGCGCACCCCGTCCAGCTGCGACTGGATGGCGGCCTAGGGAGACGCTGTGGTGAGCGGCGGGCAGCTCTCACTGCCTCCTGGTAAACACGTCCCCCCAGGGCCAAGTTCAGGAGAGCTGGGGTGGCATGACCTATCCCAGACTGATCACCAAGCACGTTTTCCTTTCCACCGTGCCTTGAAATACGATGATGCACTGTCAGCTCTGAGGGAAAATGTGATACTTCTCACCCAACCTTACGGCCTATGGCCTCCCCTTAAACGTGACCTTTGGAAAGGCATCCCCTCCCCCATCTTCCCTGGGCACCTTTAGTCCTTGAAGACCTCACCCAGGTGGAGAGCACTGTCAGGACTTCTGCATCTGCTCAGGGTGGGGACTGTCGCTGTCCGGCCAGAACCAGACTCAGCTCTGGCCGCAGCCCAACACTGGACAGCACAGTTCGGGATTTGGATTCACGCCATGGGATGCTGGACGACCCAGCAAGCTGTGCGTGAGAAGGGAGAAGCCACAGAAGGGCTGCAGAAGGTGGGCAGCAAAGGAAAGACGAGACAAGGCAGCAAGCCTACACCCCCATGTTCAGTGTTCCTAAACTCCACGGGTACCTGGAAGGCCTTGCCTCTTCAGACCTGGTGTCACCGGCACAAACACGCTTTCAGGGAAGCAATGAGCTCACTGCCCGGCAGTGCGAGAACAACCTTTCTGCAGAGGGTCCTCATCAATCCCCAAAACAGTTCTGCCACACGGCAGCCACGGGTGATGCTGATGTTTTATGATTATACTGAACGTGCATGTTTAATGAAACTTCACCTCTCCTCTGCAGGCTGAAAGCCAGCCCAACCATAGCATGCCTCGAAAAAGACCGGCTTTCTCCCGGCGCACGCTCACACCCACTGCAGGCTGGACCCCGATGCGGACGGTGTAAACAAGCAGCTTCCCACAGTCCCCGTCTACACTGTTCCACAAGTGAGATGTTCCGCGTCTCCAATCTTCCCGTTCTCAGTGACCCTGACTGTGATACACCGTGGGCGTGGGCGGGAACTGCCCCACCCCAGGGGGTGAAGCAGGGAACCTTGATCCCCCAGCTCCTACCTTCAGTCTGGCCTCCACAGAAGCCTTCTTCCGAGCCTCCCTTCTGCGATACTGTTCCACTTTGTCCAGCTGGTCAGGGCGCTGGAGCATCCCAGCAACCCTCTGCACGGCTGTTGCCACAGCCTCCCGGTCTGTCTCCCTCATGGTCAGCAAGCAGGGGTCCTCACAGCGTCATCCTAGAGCGGCCGCAGTGCCCAGGTGAGCCCCGCCAGGGAGGGGTGGGAGGAGCGGACCTGAGTGTGAGACGTCAGTGGTCAGTGGTCAGTGGCGAGCGCTGGCTCTTCCCTAAGACACACGAGCCTTCCGCGCCCAGGGGAAAGGCTCCCTGTGGGCAGGCGCTGGCACTCCGGGACGGGAGACCAGGCTGGCCCCGCCAGATGCCAGCCCTGAGGCGCTGCTGTCGCCGTCGGACCCATTCCCGCCTCCTGAAGCTGTGTCCGCGCCGGGGGCCCTCAGGCAGGGCCAGCTCGCACGGCCCTCTGTCCCCGGCGGAGTCCCACCTCCTCAGACCTCCTGCTCCCTGGGTTCCCAAGTTCTGCTGTTTCCATCAGCCCCGAAACAGGTGCGGGCGGAGGTCCCTGAGCCCGCCCTGCCCTCCCAGCCCAGGCCCCGCAGAGGGCGTGCAGAGGGCGCGGGGTCCCCAACCGCCCCCTGCCCCTGCTCACGACGCCGGGCAGGGCAGCGACGGCCCTGGGACCCTGCACGCGCGCTCAGGCAGGGGACGCCCCGTCCCGCCCTCGCCCGCTGGGACGAGCCCGCGAG
>NW_006159450.1:249273-256794 GCF_000334495.1 Tupaia belangeri chinensis | reverse complement strand
CAGCGGGGTGGGGGGCATGAGGAGGTGGACAGCACCGGGGCGAGGTGCTGGTCCGAGGACGGGCAAGTAGCCGCAGGTAATGCAGGGTCTTGCTAGCTAACTGCTTTCCCACGTAGAAATTTGTGAAAATAAAGCCACATTGGGGCACTGAAGATATAATAAAGGGTGAGAATCGTGTTGGAAACTATTACTTAAAGGTTTAGAAACTAATGAAGGAAAGCTTCACCAAGATACCAGACTCATGAACCTGCTACTTCAAAACATGGCAGGTTGATGTCTGGAGGCCCAGGCCTTGCTGGCAGTGACTATGGGGTGTGACTGACCAGCTAGTCCGCGGGTACTTCACTGAAAGACCTTAGTTATTTTTCCTTGAAACTGAAAACTCAAAACCAATTGAAAATACTTCTCAGCCTCCATTTTTGGCAGAAGAGGCACCAGGTCTGCTGCTTGAGTAAGAAGCCAGCCTCCTGTAAACGCAAGCCCAGGAAATGACCAGGGGCAAGAGCAGAGGAAGGGGCTGGTGGGCAAAGACCGCAGCCTGGAGCAGGGCCTGGGGCGGGGTTGGGCTTCATGTGGAGCAGGCCCCGGAGGGTCTGAAGCCAGTGCTCCAGGGTGGCCCCTCTGGAGGAGTGGACTGGGAAACAACAAACCTCAGAAACTCCCCTGCGTCCTGGAAGCCAGGCTTGCCTGGGTCGGGAGCCTAGGAGCCCAGAGCCCAGGGTCTGCATGCCCGCCTCGGCCCTACAGAATTGTGTTGAGGGGCGAGGTCCCAGTGTGGTACTGGAGGAAAATCTCACACATTCAGGACAGCCACAGAGAAACAGCAGAATTGTAACGTCCAAGGAAGTGGAAGGAGAAGGAAGAGAGCTGGCAGAAGGCAGGAAGGAGCGCAGATAATGCAAGCCCAGGTGCCAGCAAGTTGATCAAACCCGGAGACGGCAAGTAGAGGAGAACCTGTGATGTGAGCAGAGGGCTCGGTGTTGGGGGTGGGGACATGAGCCAGCTGGGCCTGAGTGTGCCCTGAGGTGGCCAGGTCTCCCAGGTGCAAAATGCAGATGCCCGTAGGCCTGGCAAGATAAACCGTCATGCTGACAGTTGAACTGCAGAGGTGGCAACAGCAGCGTGGAAACGTGGCAGGCAGACCCCCTTCGGAGTGTAGAACTGCAGAACTGAGACCCAAGGGCTTGGAGTGGGAAACCCCGCAGCACCCCTCAGCTCCTGCCCTCTGGGGGGCTTGGTGGGCCCTCCCCCCTTTCAGGGCCCCCAGCCCTGCCTTGACTCGGCCCCACCTCACTGACATGAAGACGGCTTGCCTTGTAGCTCCAGCCCTCCACAGCCCCCTTAAAGTCACCCTGTAAGGCCTGGGCCACCCTCACCAGCTCCGTTGATCTGATAGCCCCATCCCCTCCTGTGCATTGGGGGTGGTCATGGTTCTGTTGCCACTTGTGTACACTCATGTCACACACACGGCGGCGGCTGTGGGGTAGCACGGATCCTGTGGTTCTGAGTGGCACAGGCCTGCTGCCCAGCGGGATGGATTCAGTACTTGTGAAGCAGCTGCCCCCTCACCCTCTATATTCAAAACCCAAAGTCTGATCACACTGGGTGGCAGGTGGGGCTGAGGGCACAGCCCTTTGGGATAGGTGGGCAGCACCTGGTAAGATGGAAGCCTGTGTCCTGCCAGGTAAGTATGTGGGCAGGGCCCCTGGAAACAGCCTGATGTCCATTGGCAGGAGCTGGACGGAGGGTGGTCGATGGCCTGGTCATGGTCAGTGATGATGTGCGTGAGTCAGCAGGGCCGAGGGAGGGCAGTCCGGCCAGCAGGGCTCGGTCAAGGGGCCAGGGCTTGGTGAGCCCTGGGTTAGCCCAGCATGTGGACCCCCTGCTCTCCCCAGGGCTGTGACAGAGACAGTTGCTGATGGTGGCCTGCAGGGTGCAGAGGACCTGGCCAGGGTTAGTTAGATCTGGGCTCTGGAAAGGCTCCCGGAACTCATTCAACTTAGGAGGGAGCTTTGTGCAGGGCCTGCTGGCCCTGGTCTCCTCCCCACACCTTTCCCTCAGCCTGGTGCCAGGCAGGGTGGGCCTCACACACTTGCCCCCCATCTGCCTGCCATGCTTCCTACAGGAGAGGTCGTGTCTGAATTCCTGAGGGTCCCCAACCCCAGTGATGGCAGGAAGGGCCGGGACTGCTGCTAGGGCCTGCATGCGGCAGGGCTCACACCATCTCATGGTAAAGGACCGTGTTCGAGTGAGAACCAACCAACACATGGAAAGGAAGTGGACATTTCCACTATGCTCCTACATGTCAGCATGCCATTTATTCTTCAAGACTGCAAAATAATACCACGGTATGGCAATCCCGTCAAAGTGCATTCTGAAGGCACCGAGAACAGTCCAGTGCTGCATTATAGTGCATTGGTTTTAGAGCATCAACAAGGTAGTCTAGATACTGAAAACTTTTCCTCCAAAGGAAACTGCAAAGCATAATTTGTGTCTCTTCCCTCCCATCCCACTCCCTCACTGCATCTGGTTTTAATTCTCTCAGCTGTAAAGGCAAAGCTACATACAGCACAAATGCACGCCTGTAAGTGGGACCGATGTGCTTAAAGCAGAAATGACATTTGCACCTTCGACACCCCATGACCGGCACTTCCCCACTAAGTGCTGGAGCAGGGAGGTTAGTTTATGTTCCTCACGCTCGAGAGTCCACAGGTGTGCACGAGACAGGCCCCCGGCAGGTCCTGCCGTGCCCCTGCCCCTCCTCAGCTCAGCAGGACACGGGCTGCACACGTGCCCGTGTTTCAGGTGCTTGGCCTGTGCTCCAGCAGCGCAGCTCTGCTCTCTGCTGACTGCACCCCAGGCTGGGCTGACAGCGAGTCGTTGTCCCCACCCAGGAAGGAACTTTGACACAGGGCTGGCCCTGGGTGGTACTGAGCCCCCAATGTACTGTGGTGTCTCCAGGAGGCAAGCCTGCAGAGCAGACACCAGGGTGCTAGGTCAGCGTCAACGCAGCCCACCCTGCTGGGCACCTCCCCACCACGGGCACCTGCCCTCCCAGGAGCGAGAGCGTGGACCTATGCAGACCAGATCGCTACCTGTGCTTTGGAGGGTGCAGCTGCTCCACTTATCCCGGTGGGCGGGCAACACCTGGGGACACACAGTCATGTCCGAATCCATCTTTTTGGTCTGGCATTTTTGCCTGGTATTTTCCTCTTGGTTCCAAAGTACTTGGACACATTACGTGTGTGTGGTGCTGGCAGGCTCTTATCCACATCAGCATGGCACAGGAGTAGCTGGTGGCACTCTCAGGGAAGCAGACAAAATGCTGAGGCCTGAGTTCAAGGACACTGGGTGCAGAATGAGCCCTTGAGAAGACAGCTTCCAGAAGGCCCCATGCATGTTGACCAGCAGACCCTGACAGCTGCGTGTCTTGGTGTGAACAGGGCTGGGATGAGAAGGAAGGAGGAAGGGTCTGACCCCACAGTGTCTCAAAGGTCCCACACATAAATCCCCGGGGAGCAGAGGTGTGACTTGTTCAGCATTAGCACTAGGCGAAGAGTGTTTGGCCAGCTCCAGACAGGAAGTGTCTGGTCCCAGGTGTGTAATCATGGTCCCAGCTCTCTGGTCCCCAGGGAGCTGGCTCCTCAGCCACATGCAGTTAACCAGAGGCTGAACACAAACATCTCAAGCTACAGGTGATCAGTGACCGGCTCTCACTCAGGACAAGAAGGTACCAGGTGGGCAGTGGCTCCGCCCACAGGACTCGGCGCACAGCTGACATCAGACTGTGGCTTCTGTCCCTGAGGGGCCTGTCCACTTGAGTCCTCGCTGGTGTGACTGCCTGGTCCTCAGGGGTGACGTTCATAGCCTGGGAGTTCTCGGTCACCCTTCACTAAGGCCTGAGCCCAGCCCTGGGAGAAGCCTGCACCGTGGGGGCTGCTGTTGGCACTTGTGAGTGTGGAAGGTGACCTGTGCCTTCCGATGTCTGCTTTCGTTAAATTTCCTACGATCAGAGTGTATTAACGTTGGTTTGCTGTTGTCTGATTCTTGTCTGTCTTGCCTCTAATAGTCTTCCTGGGCTGCCAACTGGACCCCTCAATTGTAAAAACTTGTAGAGACCTGGCCCCCAGAGCTGCATCTAAGATGCTGACTCCTACATGCCCAGCCTCAGCTTGAAAACAGCACAACGTGAACTGCAGGACCCTGATGGGATGAGAAAGAGGGGGATGGTGGTATGACTGCACTTTATGGGGGGTGCTTTCTCTTTCTCTAGTGAGCACACATACCCTTTGGCAATAAAAAGAAAAAAAAAAACTGTAGAAACAGCAAGTAAGACAGCCCGACAGACAACTCACTTTCCTATTTCTTCTACTTTGTACTTCTTTTGTTTTAGGTTGTCTTCTTTCACGAGAGAAAGTGTGCAGCACGCCCAGTGTCTGTGTGAGAGGTGTGCCCTCAGGCCTCCCCACCCAGGGCTCCTCACCCCTTCCCGCCAGCCAGGGCCTTGGGTGTGTGCAGGGTGTGAGCCTGTACCACTGAGGCTGGGCCCTTGTTTCTCCTTCCAGACCCAGGCTGTGAGCTCTTCATTACAGGACAAGTAGAGACAGAGCAGCATGAACTGCCGATCAGGCCCGCTGACAATACCGAGGGGTGGCTGGAAGGAACGGGGCTGCCCTGTCCATTTCCGTCCCAGGTCAGCTCTGTCCTTGTGAGAGCCGAGAGCCTTCCCTGCACGTGGTCCAGAGCAGGGCCCCTCGTCGAGGCCTCTTTGGCCTGGGACGTCCCAGACCACTCACAAACATGGCACAGGCAGTCACTTGTGCCGGCTGGCCCTCATTTACCACCTGCTGCTCTTTGCTGTCTGCCAGCAGGCCATCCACCTGCACAGCTCGGGCAGGATTCTGGGAGTGGACCTGGCAGGTCAAGCCGGAAACGTCGTCCAAAGTCAGTCATTACTGAGCCCCTGGCCAGGAGGCCATGCTGACACAGGAGAGACTGCCACATCGAGCAGACCTCAGGCCAGCCTGCACAAAGGCTTGTGCGGTGTTATACAGTTGGGACCTGCCACTGTCTGCACCACACACGCAGGGCGGAGGACTGCCCTGTGCAGCTGCAGGACACTGCCTGCAACAGGCTCCAAACACACGAATCCCGTGGGCAGGCCCGAGTGTGGTGGAGCCAGCGCTGGAGCGGAGCAGAGCAGTGTCACAGCAGGGACGTGCATTCCGAGGCTTCGGGCGGGATCGCCAAGGCACTTCTGGGGAATACTCTGGGCACCCCTACTTGGCTGGGAGCGGCCCACAGAGGTGAGTCCAGGGGCTCACGCTTGACCACGGGAACGGCCCCTGGAGCTCTGCACCCACAGCCCGGGGTGGAGGGCTGCTGCTCGAGAGGGCTGTGCAGGCGCTCCAGGCAGGCACAGTGTGCAAGGCAGAAGGTGGCTAGCTCCCTGCCGGCCCTGCCGTGGGGCTGAGGCCCCAGCAGGCTGTGCCCGTGGTATGGAGTGCAGCCCTGAGACCTGGGGCCTGGCTCTGTCTTCAGATGCAACCTGGTGGGGAACGTGACCAGAGGCCTTGTGGCCACACCACTGGCCCCCAGCCAGGCATAGCCGTCTGCTGTGTCCTCAGGCCCAGAGTCACTCTCCATCTTGATGGGCACGTCTAGTGACAGCATCGGGCTGCACGGGGCTCCAGCGGGCACGGGCAGACTGTCAGCGGTGGAGTAGCCGCCCACCGTGAAACGCTGAGCTCCAGGCGGGGGGAGCTGGCTCTCAAGGCTGCACTGCGGGACGTGGCGGGTGGGAGGGGGCACCTGGCCCTGGCCCTGGCCTAGCCCCCGCAGGTGTGTGCTTAGCCTGCCAGAGCAGGCCCGGGGATAGTGGCTGGGCGCTCGGGAGATGGGCGGGCTTCTGAAAGCAGCAGAGCCCCCTTGGAAAGTGCTCTGGATGCCTGGGTGGGGTGCAGCACAGGCGGAGAACAGGCCACTACTGCTGGAGTGCAGCTGCAGCCTGATGGCCTCCTGGCTGCGCTCCTCTGACACCAGGGTTGGGCGCCTTGAGGGTCCTGGCGTCTCCACGAGGCAGCCGTCCCCATGTATCTCCCTGCAGCTCCTCAGTCCACAGGAGCCACTCAGCACGCATTCCGGCTCCTCCTCCTCCCCATGCCTGTGCAGAGAGGATGGCCCATCAGAGCCTGGGGACAACGGGCCATGCGGTCTGGAGTGGGGTCTGTAAGGCCAGGTACTAAGCTGGATGGTGCTGGCGACTTTGCCAACACCCATGCCAACACCGTCCCTCCCTCCAGCTCCTCCCTCTGTGCTTTACCCTCCCAGGCCGGGCTCAGGGCCACGGTGGGGGTGGGAGGAGGTGAGTGCTGCCGCCCCTGTGTGGAGCAGGAACCACCAGGCCACACATGTGCCCTGTCAGCCTCAGCCCCAAGGTCACCACTAAGCTGGGGTACCCTCAAACTGTGTGGCTGGGCTGACCAACAGGACACCACACGGCTCCAGCCCTGCATGCCAGGGTGGGCAGAAGCCAGGGCCGGCGAGGCCGCTGGACGTGACCCTGGAGAGGGAAGCTGAGTTCCCGCCACGCGGGGCCGAGCGTGCAAGCCCCTGTCCCCTTCCTTCCTGACATGTCCTCACGGAGAGGCAAGAGGGGCAGAGGATGCCTGGCCCACTTACCTTGCAGCCCCCTGGGGGGCCAGGTCAGGGCCGCCCCTGAGGCATAAGCATGGGGCCTGGGTCAGGACCCGAGGGCAGCGGACAGCGTCCATCTGTGCCCTGAACACGGGAACACAGGCTTCGCCATTGCTTCGTCCTGCGGGGTTGGGGAAGCCGCCACTGTGTGATGGGCACGACTGGACCCAGCGCCACTCTGCTCTGAGTCCTCTCAGAAACACGCAGGGCCAGGGAAGGCGCTGCCCCTCCCAGGTGGCACCGTCCTGGTACACGAGGACCTTCCCAGGGGTGGGACGAGGCGGCAGTGGGCACCAGAAAGTACCTGCCACGTGAGCGCGCTTCCTGGGCAACTCGGGCACACACGGCCTGGGGGGCGCTTTCACCCTGTGAAGAACAAACAGCAAGGCGCCATGTAGGTTAGCTGTGCTGGAGGGTGAGGACCGGGATAACATCACGTTCCCCTCTCTATAGCTTGTGAAGTCTGAGGGTGTGGGCTGTTCTGGCCAGAAAGCGCAGAGAGCAGGGTCGAGGGGTGGTCTGAGGGCGCAGGCGCTGTGGGCGTCACCGCTTGTGCTCTTACTAGAGCCCAGAGTGAAAATGCAGCCGCTTCTTGTACCGGGGTAGTTCTCAGTCATGAGAGCGCTGAGCCACTGCTCTTGAAAGACGGTGCGTGAACCTGCACACGTGTGAAACGTGGCTCATCCCTGATTCCTGGCCGCTCGTCCAGGGGGTCCTGTTTCTCCAGACAGACGCTAAGGGCTTAGCTGGGCCGGCCCTCTGGCAGGTGCCGGTCCAGCTGGCCTCTGGGCTTGGCCGCGCAGGATCACCTGGTCCCTGGGTGCG
>NW_006159450.1:244479-246665 GCF_000334495.1 Tupaia belangeri chinensis | reverse complement strand
GCCTGCCCAACAGGACACCACACGGCTCCAGCCCTGCATGCCAGGGTGGGCAGAAGCCAGGGCCGGCGAGGCCGCTGGACGTGACCCTGGAGAGGGAAGCTGAGTTCCCGCCACGCGGGGCCGAGCGTGCAAGCCCCTGTCCCCTTCCTTCCTGACATGTCCTCACGGAGAGGCAAGAGGGGCAGAGGATGCCTGGCCCACTTACCTTGCAGCCCCCTGGGGGGCCAGGTCAGGGCCGCCCCTGAGGCATAAGCATGGGGCCTGGGTCAGGACCCGAGGGCAGCGGACAGCGTCCATCTGTGCCCTGAACACGGGAACACAGGCTTCGCCATTGCTTCGTCCTGCGGGGTTGGGGAAGCCGCCACTGTGTGATGGGCACGACTGGACCCAGCGCCACTCTGCTCTGAGTCCTCTCAGAAACACGCAGGGCCAGGGAAGGCGCTGCCCCTCCCAGGTGGCACCGTCCTGGTACACGAGGACCTTCCCAGGGGTGGGACGAGGCGGCAGTGGGCACCAGAAAGTACCTGCCACGTGAGCGCGCTTCCTGGGCAACTCGGGCACACACGGCCTGGGGGGCGCTTTCACCCTGTGAAGAACAAACAGCAAGGCGCCATGTAGGTTAGCTGTGCTGGAGGGTGAGGACCGGGATAACATCACGTTCCCCTCTCTATAGCTTGTGAAGTCTGAGGGTGTGGGCTGTTCTGGCCAGAAAGCGCAGAGAGCAGGGTCGAGGGGTGGTCTGAGGGCGCAGGCGCTGTGGGCGTCACCGCTTGTGCTCTTACTAGAGCCCAGAGTGAAAATGCAGCCGCTTCTTGTACCGGGGTAGTTCTCAGTCATGAGAGCGCTGAGCCACTGCTCTTGAAAGACGGTGCGTGAACCTGCACACGTGTGAAACGTGGATCATCCCTGATTCCTGGCCGCTCGTCCAGGGGGTCCTGTTTCTCCAGACAGACGCTAAGGGCTTAGCTGGGCCGGCCCTCTGGCAGGTGCCGGTCCAGCTGGCCCGGCAGAGACCCCGTCTGCGGATAGGCTCGCCCCGCCCACCTGGCTGGGAACACCCAGAAGCTGGGATTCCCGCCTCTCTGTGAGGTGTGGTTTGAGGTCACAGCACATCTGGTGGGTTGGGAATGCGCACCACCAGCCCCCAAGGACGAGGAGCAGGGTGCCGTAACGGCCAGCTGAGAAGAACCGGGAGCCACCGTGCACAGCGTGCGGCAGCGCAGGAAGGGTTGGAGCAGCGCGGGCACCTGCGGCTGATCCAACGGGTTGCCCCTCTGCGTTGCCTCGTCAGACTTGCTGTTCTGCCAGCTGTCGGCTCAAGGCCCCAAGGCTTCCTGCCTTCACCTGCCCGAAACCCCACTGGTGGGTCCGCCGCGGAGGAGCGAGCGGTCTGCACTTCCCCGCACCGGCGCCAGGGGGCAGAGGAAGCCCGCGGTTGGCGCCGCCCTGGGACCAGCAGGCTGCGCAGGACTCTCCCGCTGTTCGGTTTTTAGGGCTGGAAAAACACAGGGAGACCACGGTGCGCCTGTCAGTTAGGAAAATCAAGCAAGACAGCTTTGGAAGCACGGACGACCCTGAGACAGCGGATGAGGGCAGGGCAGGCAGAGAAGGCCTCAGGTTGCGCCCCCATCTTCCCCCTCCCCGCCTGCTCCCACCTACTACCTCGCCTGTGTATCTGTGTCTTTGAAAATAGGAAGGCATGCAAATTCACCTTTTAACTTTTATGTCCATAGCCTTAATCACTATGCCACCTGCTGGGCCTAAAACTTCACTTTTTCTTTTTTGAGACATTTTTGCTATAAGGGCGCATGCACTTGCCAGAAAGACAAAGACAGAGAGACAGAAAGCGAGAAATCACCTCCCCCCCCCCGGGGGGGGGGGATGGCCACACCGCAATCCCTTCTCCTCCATTCTCCTCTTGGGATCTTGGCCATGCATGCACATGTGCCCGGTGTGAGTTTAAGCCACTGGGTCCAGGACTCGAACCACGGTCGACTACGTGGGAGTCCAGCGACATAGCCATTACACCAACTGCTGGTCCCCCCACATTTTACTTTTAAAATGTGGCAGGAGCCTGCTGCACATTGGCCTGGAGTGCAGAGC
This sequence comes from Tupaia belangeri chinensis, assembly GCF_000334495.1. NCBI lineage: Eukaryota > Metazoa > Chordata > Mammalia > Scandentia > Tupaiidae > Tupaia > Tupaia belangeri. The sequence continues at coordinate 244,562 of NW_006159450.1, read as the reverse complement.
ACCTAGGTAGACAGGAGCTAACCCTGGGTGGCCCCTGGACGCTGGAGAGGGGGTGCTGAGACAGGCCCCCAGCGCCTGCACCC
>NW_006159450.1:244023-244430 GCF_000334495.1 Tupaia belangeri chinensis | reverse complement strand
AGCAGGAAAGCCCACCCCTGCCCCATGCCCTCTACACCCACCCGTCGGTCTAGTCTGCACGGAGCAGGGACCAAGCGGATTCTGCTCAGGCCCAGCCCAGCTGAGCCGAGCCCTGCTCTGTCACCAGGGACAAGGAAGTGTGCCAGGGCCTGGGGTCTTTGGGCAGACTGTCCCCACCCTGAGGGTGGTCCGTGCTCAGGGCGTCTGTCCACCAGCTGGAGAGTACAGAGCTGCTCCCAGTAACCTGGGCCCTGCTTGGCAGACCCAGCCATTTTAAGAAACTGTAGCTCGAATCACCCGAAAACTTAACACAGGTTTTCTATTCTGAAGGCCGAGAAAACATGGGTAGGACTGGGATGAGGACCCTGCAGGGAGGGGCTAGACCCTAGCCACCGAGCACCCCCCCA